>NC_088372.1:16651147-16681147 GCF_034508935.2 Berghia stephanieae | reverse complement strand
TTTTCTGACATAGACAACGCTATTAACGGTCAGATACACATTTTACACTTGAGTACGGTGAGAGAATGTGAGTAAACAGCCGTTTCCAATGACTCAACTATGCGCCGAGTGAGGATCGAACCCAGGACCTTCCGATTCGAAAGCGAGTGTCATACCACTAGACCACATAGCCGCACAAAAACAAGTAATTTAAATTTGTGACCCGAAAACTCATTCTTAAATACTCTTCAACAGTCGTAACGTCACTTCCTTCCTTATGACGCATGGTAACTTAGTAACACTACTCTAAACTATCAGAGCAATGGAGGACGCCCGTATGAAATATTTCTCCGGCGAGCATAAAAGCGTATTCAAAAAACATAGATTTGATCATGATTTGACTTTTACACATTCTGATCACAAGGCATATGAAAAGTTCCAGCCATCATGAAGAATAAAAAGTAATGATTTTCTTTGTTTAGAACCAAGATGGCCGGCGTGACATCAGACTACTGAATCCAAGTTAAATCGATTAAAATGACACTCATTTTGGCAAAAACAAAAATCTCAATTCTGGGACTTCTCGAAATCTTTTTCCACCAGTCCTCCAGTGGAGTGCAGTTCTTCGGCAAAGCAATTGTCTCAATAGGCTTCAACAGTCGTGACGTCACTTCCCTCGTAATGAAGCATGGTAACTAAACAATCGGAACAATGGCGGACGCGCTTATGAAATATTTCTCCCACGAGTATAAAAGTGTATACAGAGGAGAAAAACATTATGGTCTGATCATGTTTTGACTTGTATATATTCTGATCACAACACGTGTGAAAAAGTTCGAGTCAGCATGAACAATAAAAGTAACGATTTTCTTTGTTTAGAGCCAAGCTGCTCATTGCTATTGCTGGGCGGACGTGACATCAGACTATTGAATCCAATTCTGGGCACATGTCTAAGCCATCTGACTACATTATAGCATATGTGACCCCTCGTCTTAAAACGGTATTAAGTCGTGATGGACCAGATGCTAAAAAGTCAAATTATAGTTGGTATTTAGCACAGTAAAATATTATATTCCTTCTCCTCTATAAAGCATATAAACCCAACTTAAGCATGATATTTCTCGCTACAAATTCCATTTTCAGCATCTTAATCATCCCGACTTAATACCGTTTTGAGACGAGGGGCACATATTAGAAATATAAGTACCAAATAGGAATTTACGATCCTCTACTGACAAAATAAACTAATGCTTTCTCTCAGAAAAAAATTATAATCATAAATTGTATGGCGGCCGTACACTAGGCCCTTAACCTGCCCAAAAGGATAAGAAAAGCAAAATTTATTGATTATTTTAAATCATAGGTAAAGCACTACCTTTTTTACCGTTACATGTTCATGATATTGACACGATATTACATACACTGCTGATATTGGTATCTTTGTGGTATACGTTTTGTAATATGTACATTGTGTATATTCATTTACACAATGATGAAAATGCGTGATACAAAGACCATGTATTATTTATTATTATTATTATTATTATTATTATTATTATTATTATTATTATTATTATTATTATTATTATTATTATTATTATTATTATTATTTTATTATTATTATTATTGTTATATTATTATTATATTATTAGATTATTATTATTATTATTATTATATGTAGTATAGTAGTATAGTAGTAGTAGTAGTAGTAGTAGTAGTAGTAGTAGTAGTAGTAGTAGTAGTAGTAGTAGTTAGTAGTAGTAGTAATTATATTATTATTATCATTATTATCATTATGATCTCTATCTGTGTCTCTTTATACTTAAAGACATGCTCACTGAATCTGTCTTTTCTGATGGGACTTCATTTGTAATTTTGTTGGACAAAAATATCTCTAAAATTCCTAGCAGGCATTTGCTTTGAACCGATTTCAATGCATTTGGTTGACGAGATTAATAAAATTATTTTACAGTTAGAAGTATCAGAGATATGACGCTTTGCCTTTTCGCTTCTATAGCACTTTTATTCTTCCGTCTTTATAAAACAACAAGAAGAAATGTTTGTGGAAGTGTCATATCGGAATATTATTTCTTGCTATAAATTCAAGTCTTAAATAATTATTGAGCTATAGATAGAATGCGCTTGGCCAAGGAGTTCACAACATTGCCATCCGGAAGTATAACGGACCAACACACAAACTCTGTGTAACCATGAACTTTTATAGTCTGGTTAATACAGTTTAGTGAGAACAACTCACAAACGCGGATGGCAAAAACAATAACAAAGGCCTGAGTGACGTCATCTGCATACTATCTATTATGTTGTGCAATAATATTCTCTTTACGTGCCCAACATGAGCCACAAGTCTCCGCCATTCTGTCCTGTCCTCCATAAGCGTTCGCAGCTCCCGGGTGTTATCCATTCCAACAGTAACACTGAACATGTAGAACGAGACGTGACGCCTGTTAGGCGATAATATGACACTTTATTTCTGACAGAGACAACGCTGTTAACGGCTTTCATCTCAGTACAATGAGGGAAGGTGAGTAAAGAGTCTTTTCTGGAGACTCAATTATGTGCCGCTCAGAGTGGGACGCGAACCCTATCCAAATGGAAGAGAGTAAGCTTATGAAAAAAAAAGAAAGGTTTCACAGGAGAGGCGCGGGGAATAGCACGAGGGATGAGATAGAGATAGGACAAAAAGGAAACGAGAGAGAGAGAGAGAGAGAGAGAGAGAGAGAGATGGATATATAGAGACTGAGATATAAATAAAGAGAGTGAGAGAGAAACGTAATTGATCGAGTGACAGAGACACACACACACACACACAGAGAGAGAGAGAGAGAGAGAGAGAGAGAGAGAGAGAAAGAGAGAGCGGAAAATAGCTTGAGAGAGAAAGAGATTGAAATAGAGGGACAGACTGGGACAAAGAAAGAGAGAAAGAGGGGGGGGGAGAGAGAGGGAGAGAGAGAGATGGGGGGGGGAAAGAGAGATAGAGAGAGAGAAGGCGGGGGGGGAGGACAGACAGGGACAAAGAAAGAGAGAGAGATAGAGAGAGAGAGATATATAGAGGGACAGATGGGGACAAAGAAAGAGAGAGAGAAAGAGAGAGAGTGTGTGTGTGTGAGAGAGTGAGAGAGAGAGAAAGATTATATATATATACAGAGAGAGTGAGAGAGAGAGAGAGAGAGAGAGAAAGAGAGAGAGAGAGAGAGAGAGAGAGAGAGAGTCCACTGACGGGTGACAATAATAGTGGTAATTCTCGATCTAAAAATAACCAACCTAATTCACAACTATCAGGGCCTTCTAAAAATAGTATCTCTTTTGGTCGCCTCGACAACTATACTTGATTCAATCACAACCAGGGTTTTCTACTACTCATTTATTGGTTGCCTCTATTACAACCGATTGGAGATATACTTCGTAATGGCGTTTGTCCACCATTTTGATTGTCAGACATGATAAAATAACTAGTACTTTAAAAACAATAGTCTAGGCATTACAAGTGGGACTCATCACATCAAAAAAGTATTATGCCGGATGAACCAGATGCAGAAAACCAATTTTAGATCTAAATAATAAATTAAAAAAATAAATAAATAAAGTAACAAACAAACAAAAACACACACCGGTAATCTTATTGTTTTACCAAGTAATGGAATCATGACTCTACTTCTCAATAAAGTATATGACTTTAAATATAAACTTAATTAATATGTTTTGGGAGATGATAATATCATTGATATTTTTTTCCTTGTAAATCATCTCTCTCTTATGTATTATTATATTTGTTATTATTAATGTATAATCTAAGCATTTGAGTGTATTCCTCTTTGTTGGGTTTTGTGCTTGTGTCCGGATGAGACTTATAGGTGATCTCAAACTAAGTACATTGTGGTATGCTCTTGGATTCTACATCTGATCCCTATTTGTTCCTAGTTCCCCTTTTGTCTTACTTTTTCTTGGGTGCTTTAATTGTAATTCCAGAACTTTTTACTATCCCATTTTCTTCCTTTTTACTGGCGCTGATATAACCTAAATGTGTTGCAGGCGCCGTAAAACCCTTAAAAACAAACAAAAACAATTAATATGTGGCTGAACTAACGGGTCGATTTTTGTGATGTTCGCCATAAAAATACTCCAATTCTAATATAGTAGTTGGAGAAAAGTAAACAACATATTCGTTTTCATTCATTTCGTTCAGCTGGATAATGCGAAATATACTATAAACGTGTGTTCTAGCTCCAACCGAATAGCAGTTTTCAAAGGTTCAAAAAGGTGTGGACAGAGCATCAATTTTGTTCAGACTATTTCGACCCTTTAAAAAGCTATAACTCCTATAATTTTAAAGATTAGCCGTCAAACTTTATACTTCTTTCTTTGTTTAACCCAGAGAAGCTGGTGTAAAGGATTATTTTTTAATCAATTAATTAAATTAAATTAAATTCCCTTTATTCATCCCCGTGGGGACATTTTTCTTTAGGCTCTATTCCAAGGGAAGACTGGAATAACCCAGGCGTCAGCCGCAGTGCAGCACCGCAAAGTGAGCTAGGGCGAGGTGACTTGCTCAAGGCCGCACAACGCAGCTGGTGATCGAACCCGGTACCTTTCAGGTACGAAGCAAAGACCGTACCACCGAGCCACGCTATCACATTTTCCCTTAGTTTTTTTTCAAATAATTCACTATTGGAGTATTTTTGTGGCACATGCTCATCTCCCTCGGAGCCATTATGCGTGTGAGTGTGATTGAGTGCTCTACCAACTGAGCTATCGGGACATATCTAACTTCAATAAATAGCTGGTATAATATTGTTCACTCGGACATAATACTAGCGACTGAGGTGGTGACTAGGTGATTTTTGTGGTTTTACATTCAATAGGATTCAATAGTCTGATGTCACGTCGCCTAGCAACGAGCAGCTTGGTTCTAAACAAAGAAAATCGTTACTTTTTATTCTTCTTGCTGGCTAGAACTTTTTCACATGTCATGTGATCAGAATTGTAAAAGTCAAAACATGATCAGATTTATAGTGTTTTTCTCCTCTGGATACACTTTTATGCTCGTCGGAGAAGTACTACATAAGGGCGTCCGCCATTGACCCCATAGTTTAGAGCCAGTTACTAAGTTACTCTGCGTCATTACGGGGGAAGTGACGTCACGACTGTTGAATCGTATTTCGGACTGGTTTGTCCCGACGTCCAGGCCCGCTCTAGTCAATTCAAATTTGAGTCCTTTGAAAAAGGCGCTTTACTCATAATATTCTCTCACCGTACTCATGTGTAAAATGAGTATCTAGCTGTTAACAGTGTTGTCCTTGTCGAAAGAAAAATCTTAACACCATTGCAATCATCATGTCTCGCTGTACATTTTATGTTGCTGTAGGCCTGGGTCCCCTTATAAATCCCGTCGAGCACGCACGTTTAGTATGACATTGATGCTGGGGTCACAATATTGTGTAGTTTCCTTTTATTGTCAAGGTTTTATGTAGGTCACATTAACCCATTTATTGCTATGTATAGACTATATTTAAAAGCATGTCAAAGTACAATTAAATTGAATTCCCCCCCCCCCACACACACACACACACACATACACACATAACACGCATCCTCGTAACTCAGCGGGTCGTGCTAGAATTATCAGAGCGAATACGAAGCTGCTACAAACTAAACTGAGTATAAGATCTTCAAACAAGAAGAAATAATTTTATAACACTGAAGCTTCCGATCACTAAACCCTTTGTTAAACGGTTTTACTTGATATTGTTATTATTTGAAGAAGAGTTTTGAGGTCAAAACATTCAATGTTACACATTTTTTGACTTTAAAACGTTGTTTATTGTGAATTCAAGATGCTTATTAACTCTCTCCTTTAGAGCCATTTTCAGGATTTTCCCGAAAACTTCACACCCAACTAACACAAAAATTATTTTGTATCACTCAAACACAACATTAGTAACGTTCTTGCAATACATCATTTCTTTCGTAAAACATGCTCTACAACAAACTGTTCATTTTCTCTAAAATTTATGATGTACTAAAGAAATTTTAATAAGAAAAATGTTGTTTGTATCGTAACGAATGTGACGGTTTTCCTATAGTTGAAAAGGAGAGGGTTAATTTCATTATTTTGGAGTAATAATATGTGGCAATTGGCCGTTCTGTATTCGATCAATTGGGCCGAATTCTACTACAGTTTCTATAGCGTTGTAGGTTCCCGTTTTATCACTTAGTAGAGCGTTTGCTTCACAAACAAAGGGGTAGCTAGGTTTGTTAGATATGTAAGACTGTACTTTGAAAATAGACCATCATCCTATTCAAATGATAGCAAGCAATTCCTATCTTAGGTTTACGCTATAGAAAATGGAACAAACACCGACGCAATGGATATTGTATGTAATACTTCTCTGAAGTAATGTAAATGTTGCTTCTCGAAGCTCAAAGAAATGAATAACAATCTAAAATTAACAACGTCATTATCACATAATATTATCTCATTCGTGTGCAGTGTTTCTTTCATTCATCCTGTTTTGTTGATAAATGTGGAACCCGAAACGTTCGCAATATCTGTTTTCGTGTATTAAATTGACGCTTACATTCAATTTCACATTGTTATAAATACTTCTATGAAGAAACACTTTTCTGTAGCGTTGAAAGGAGATTAAAAATTGATCTCTAACGTTTTGGATAAGACAAATATCTGGGGAAAAAATGTGTGTATGAAACAGTGGCAGACAAAGCAAGATAGAAAAATACAAGAAAATAAAACATCCCAAAAAATCAGTCTTCCTCGACTGGGGATCGAACTTCAGACCTCCTGACCAACTTTGAATCTCCTTGGATGTTTCACCCTAAAAGTAAATACTTGAGCTTTTATATAGTTGCTATCAATTGAATGTGCTCAAAGCGCTTTCTTACAAGCCAGCAGCAATGCTTAGCACGTTATAAGAAGATACATTACGCCTGTAACTACTATGGGACTTTTTTTCGATGAAATCTCTCTCTCTCTCTCTCTCTCTCTCTCTCTCTCTCTCTCTCTCTCTCACACACACACACACACACACACACTCTCTCTCTCTCGCTCACTCACTCTTTCTCACTCTCTCTATCTATCGATCAATCTATATATCTGTCTCCCTATCCCCCCTCTCTCTCTCCCTCTCTCTCTCTCCATCTTTTACTCCACCTCTCTCTCTCTCTCTCTCTCTCTCTCTCTCTCTCTTTATATATATATATATATATATATATATATATATATATATGCGATGACGTCACTCAGCCTTTGTTATTGTTTTGCCATCCGCGTTTGTGAGTTGTTCTCACAAACTGTATTAACCAGACTATAAAGTTCATGGTTACACAGAGTTTGTGTGTTGGTCCCTTATACTTCCGGATGGCAATGTTGTGAACTCCTTGGCCAAGCGCATTCTATCAATATATCGGTCAGATTTACGCTCATTTTACACCTGAGTGCGATAAGAGAATGTTAGTAAAGAGCCTTTACCAAAGACTTACCTTTGCAATGGCCCAGAATGGCTCTCGAACCAGGGACCTGCCGGTCACATCACAATAGATAGAACGAAGATGACGTCACTCATGTCTTTGTTATTGTTTGTTTTTTGTTTTGTTTTTTGTTTGTTTGTTTGTTTGTTTTGTTGTTTTTTTTTTGTTTTTGTTTTTTTGCCATCCACGTTTATGAGTAGTTCTCACTAAACTGTATGAGCCGCATTATACAAGTTCATGGTTACACATGGTTTTGTGTGTTGCTCTGTTATACTTTTGGATGGCAATGTTGTGAGCTTCTTAGCAAAGCGCATAATATCTATAGAAATAACGGAATTGACGCCACTCAGCTCTTTGATATCGTTTCTAGCCAACCGTTTATACGAGTAGTTTTCACTAAATCTCATTAATCAGGCAAAAAAGGCTCACTATTACATATAGTTTTATGTGTTGGTACTTTGTATGGCGGGTGTTATGAGTATTTTGACTAAATGCACAGCATCCATATTTTTGTGGATCTGCTCCTTTAAGATTTAACACGCTTGCACATGAATTGTGAGAACAACTTTAAAGGACGTGGTTCCGGATGACAGCATACATAGAGCTTTTGATATTCGTTAGGGTTGCACGTTTGGCTGTTTTAATGCCAAAAATGTTTTTTCTTTTCCTTTTTTTAATTTTTTTTTTTTAATCTTTTCTTAACTGTAGTTTGTGCTTTCTTTCAATATGTTTGAAATGTGTATTATTTGATATGATATAATGTTTGTTTTAGAAATGTGTTTATATCAAGTTGACTTAATCTGTGATAAAAAATTCAACACTAATATATATAATAATAATACCTACAATATGTGTAGTATGAATTATCCAACGAAAGAGAGTTATGGGATAAGCTGTACCTTTAACAGATAGGGGACCCAAAGTCGTTTTGCAAAACGTTAGTGTACACGGATGATATCATTGTAATTGTTTAATGTTATGAATTTAAGCATTTTCCCAACACCAGTTTGAATTTTCAAATTGCTTATTAGACAAGCCAAATTTTGGTATTGTATTCACAAACTATCTGCAATACGAAATAAAACGAGCTTTTTTTCCCCAAGCCCACGAATCATGACATCGCCTATAATTATCGTACAATAAAAAGAAGGGACACGAACTTCAATTCAATTGTTGTTGTTATTCAGGACCACGCATATATATTTTTAGAGAAGCTGTTGGTTTATCATACAGTTAGTTATAAGACTCCAAAGCAAATTATTCTTTTTCACAACAAGGAAACGAACACGAAGAAGATACAATTTGCTAATTTATTTATTTAAACGTATGTGCACAACTGAATAATACAGCTGGTTATATTGACAGTGATAAATAATTGATGACATGTGATCTTCGACTGTTTTGAATTACCCAGAAATATCATCAGTTTGCCTATTAACTTAAATTTACTCTTTGGCAGAGACATTGCAATGACAAATTGAATTCATCGCTTTTTGATAGTCTAAGTCTCTGTCAAGTTTTCCAGTTCAACATTTTGAAAGCTTGTCTGTCATTTTAATCAAAGGATTTCTGAAGTGTTGGAACGATTTATCTGTCCAAGGTAAGCATAAAATAACATAGCAGGTTTTCAAGACCTACTTGTTTCATTGGAGTATCTAGTATTTTTCTTATGTACGAGTATTTTCGTTTCCGATCTTATTTTTTTTTTGTCTTGGGGACATGGTGATATAATTTAGAATAAAATTGACGCCACTCATCTCTTTGTTATTGTTTTTAGCCTGCCATTTTAATGAGTACTTCTCACTAAATCTGTCTGATATAGATAGTTCGAAGATGACGTCACTCATGTCTGTGTTATTGTTTTTGCCATCCGCGTTTATGAGTACTTCTCACTAAACTGTATTAACCAGACTATAAACCTTCAAGGTTACACACAATTTGTGTGTTGGCCAGTTTTACTTCCGGATGGCAATGTTATGAGCTTCTTAGCCAAGCGCATACTATCTATATCAACCTGACTAAACGTTTGAGATTACACATTGTTGTGTGTGTTTGGTTGATACGTTTTATCCCGCCAGCTGGGAGTTGTTTTAAAAAAAATAAAAGCATAGCATCAATAGGATTCAATAGTCGTAACGTCACTTCCTTCCTAATGACGCATGGTAACTTAGTATCACTGACTCTAAAGTATCGGAACAATGGCGGACCCCCGTATGAAATATTTCCCCGGCGAGCATAAAAGCGTATCCAGAGGGGAAAAACACATAAATTTGATCAAGTTTTGACTTTTATATATTCTAATCACAAGGCATATGAAAAGCTCTAGCCAGGATGAAGAATAAAAAGTAATGATTTTCTTTGTTGAGAACCAAGATGGCCGCCGTTGCCGGGCGGCGTGAGATCAAACTATTGAATTCTATTACCGGCGGCTTCAAACCATGTGTCGGATGTGTACGTCCGTAGCCATCGTAAAGTTATAGCCTGACACTGATCAAAAATGACGTCAAAAGACAAGTCTTTGGCCACAAAAGAAAACAAATCGTGAGTCTTATTCAATAGGTCAACCAATGGAATCATTTGTTCCCCTGAGCTCTACTAACGACAACTCACTAGGCAGCGCAAAAACCTAAAAAAAAATGACGTCAAACTATCAGTTCTAGTGGATTCTTGTGTCAGGCCGTAGCCATCGTTAACATAATATGACACTAGAACCCTCTAGGACTGGCAGTTTGACGTCATTTTTTAGGTTTGTGTAGCGTCTTGTGAGTTGTCGTAAGTAGAGCTCATTTCAAATATTAAAAAATCCATTAAACGCTATATAAATGATGTTGACGATGTAGATCTTTTATACGAGAAATTTTGTATAAATAAAATAACTAAAATATTAAATGACCAGTATCATCCACTAAGACCATCAATTATTATGTCAGAAAGAAGTGGTCGCCCTTTCTCTATTTCAACGAAAACAGAGAGACACCGAAAATCTTTTCTGCCGTCCAGTATTAGGCTTTATAACAACAAGCAATAATCATTTTATATAATTCTTTCTCATTTTTACTTTTTAAAAATATAAATATTAATTTATTAATTTATTTGTTTTGCAATCTTTTCAATTTTCAATTATAAGTGACTATAAGTGACAGTTTTAACTATTTTACAGTGTTGAAATTATTTATATTATAAAGCGCAGCTTTTTTATATATATATATATATACATCCTATTTCCATTGTATTTTTATCTTATGTGTAAATTATAACACGTCTGTACAAAAAATTTCCTTTTTGGGATGCAATAAAGTATTATTATTATTATTATTATTATTATTATTATGGAAACGAGTTATTTCATTGTTTGAACTATTGAATACAACTCCCGATTTGATTTCTTTTGTGGCAAAAGACTGGCATTTGACGTCATTTTTTGGTCAGTGTCAGGCTATAGATAGAATGCGCTTGGCCAAGGAGTTCACAACATTGCCATCCGGAAGTATAACGGACCAACACACAGACTCTGTGTAACCATGAACTCTTATAGTCTGGTTAATACAGTTGAGTGAGAACAACTCACAAACGCGGATGGCAAAAACAATAACAAAGGCCTGAGTGACGTCATCTTCGAACTATCTATAAGTTAACGATGGCTACTGTGGCAGGCTATAACCATATGATGGCTACGGTCATGCTATAATATAACGATGGCTATGGTCACAGAGCTAACACGGGATTGAATGATGATGACGTCTTCCCCGAAACATCAATCGGCTCCGTAAGTTATGAGTATTTATCACACTATTTTGACACAATGTGGAGGGAATTAACCAGTAGATTTTTGACCAATCAAAACATGGAATTTGTGAGGCATCTTCACACGGACAAACGTATTAGTTGTTTATAAACAATAACGTGAATGAAATCGATCTCTCTCTCTCTCTCTCTCTCTCTCTCTCTCTCTATATATATATATATATATATATATATATATATATATATATATATATATATACCGCCAGATGGGTGACTAGTTATCACACGATTTTCTCGATCATATGGTAAATGTTTAAGTTTACATATAGAATTTTGTGGGTTTTTTTGTTTGTTTTTTTTTTGGATCAAGCGGTAGATCAGTGGGTATTTTACATATATACACATGGCATCGATAGTAAAACCTGCAAAGTTCAATATGTTACCCAATCACTGCCATTGTTCACATTATGACGACTGTCTGAGAGGCTTGGTTATCTATGTGTCTATTGCATCGGGACATGCCAAATTTGTGAATGACTCTCAGGACCTGTGAGGGATGACCATGGCCTTCGTAAACTCATGGTCTGATACTGACCAACAAATGATGTTGGCCACAAAAGAAAACAAATCGTGAGATGCATTCAACAGTTCAACCAATGGGAATCACTTGTTTCCTTGATCACTACTAAAGACAACTCACTGGGCGGTCCACAAACCTAAAAATGACGTCAAAATATGGGTCTCAGTGAGTTTTTGTATCGGTCTCTATAAGTAAACGATGGCTACCGCCTGACTGCTTCGGGTGACTGGCAAGTATTAAAGACGGTTATACTCTCAGTTTTTTTTTTTTTTTTGTTTGTATGTTTTTAAAAAAAATGTTTTGAGGAGATATCCTTCTAACTAACCAGTAGATTTTTGACCAATCAATGCGTGATAATTGTAACACACCCACAAGCCGCTCGGAAAATATATAGATGGGACGAAATTGACGCTACTGAGTTCTTTGTTATTGTTTTTAGACAGCCATTTAATTGTTAGTACTCACTATATTCCTCCAATTAGACTATAAACGTTTAATAAATTTGCACATAGTTTTGTGTTTTTGGAATGTTATATCCTGTTGTCGCATGTTTTGAGCCTATTATCTGAAACGTATAGATAGTATGCGCTTGGCTAAGAAGCTCATAAAATTGCCATCCGGAAGTATAACGGACCATACACAAAACTGTGTGTATCCATGAACGTTTATAGTCGGGTTAATACAGTTCAGTGAGCATTTCTCATAAACGCGGATGGCAAAAAACAATAACAAAGACCTGAGTGACGTCATCTTCGAACTATCTATAGATAGTATGCAGATGACGTCACTCAGGCCTTTGTTATTGTTTTTGCCATCCGCGTTTGTGAGTTGTTCTCACTAAACTGTATTAACCTGACTATAAAAGTTCATGGTTACACAGAGTTTGTGTGTTGGTCCGTTATACTTCCGGATGGCAATGTTGTGAACTCCTTGGCCAAGCGCATTCTATCTATAGCTTCAATAGCTGTTTGTGTTTACAAATAATAGGATGAAGGAAGTTAATATCGCTTCTCTCTTTGTTAACGTTTTACGACCGCTGGTTGTGTTTTCCGATTGTGTAGATTCACGCGGATCAGATTTTAACACATTTCTATCCTTTCCCGTGGTGGTAGGAGATGTAAGGTATGGAGAACTATAGTCTGCATTTTACTTAGACGCATACAATACTGTGTTCTTAGCATAGTTTAGGACTGACTGGCGCCGTATCGTTAACATAATATAGCCTGACACAAGAACCGATCGTTAACATAATATAGCCTGACACAAGAACCGTGGCCTTCGTAAAGTTATGGCCTGACACTGACCAAAAAATGACGTCAAAATGCCAGTCTTTTGCCACAAAAGAAAACAAATCGTGAGTTGTATTCAATAGTTCAACCAATGAAATAACATGTTTCCATGAGCTCTACTAACGACAACTCACTAGGCGGTGCAAAAACCAAATAATGAAGTCAAACTGCCAGTCCTTTTGGATTTCAGTATCAGGCTATAACATAACGATGGCTACGCAAAACCGTAGCCATCGGCAAAAACCCAGTATGACTGATATTTTGACGTCATTTTTTAGGTTTTTGCTCATTCTAGTTAGCAGTTGTCGTTAGTCGAGCACAAGGAAACGAGTGATTCTATTGGTTGATCTATTGAATACAACTCACGATCTATTTTCTTTTGTAACCATTGACTGGTTTTTTGACGTAATTTATTGGTCAGTGTCAGGCTATAAGATAACTGTGGCGACACTGGGGCTCGGTTATGCTCCCTTCCACTCATTGTCATTGTTTTGTATGATTGGCGGTCAACACTTGTAAGTGTTTTACTTAATAGTATACCAAGTGATAATAAGAATAAATATTTAGATAACTATGTAATGTAATTGCTAAACGTGTGTGTTGGTTGGGGGGAAGAAGGGGGTTGAACGTCTGTGTTGCTATGTGGTATGACACTCGACTTTGGACCGGAAGGTCCAGGGTTTGAATCCCGCTGTGATCGGCGCATAGTTAAGTCATTTGGAAAGACTGTCGACTCGCATTCTCTCACCGCACTTTGGTAAGAAAGAAGAAATGAGTAATTTGTCGCTAACAGCGTTATTTCTGTCGGAGAAAAATGTAATATCGCCCAACAGATTACAATCTATATGTTGCTGTTTGCTAGGGACCCCCCTGAGAAACGCTTTGAGCACGTTTATTGAATATTATTGCGCCATATAGATGTTCTAGTTTGTGTGTGTGTGTGTGTGCATGTGTAAGTATGTGTGTATGTGTGTGTGTGTGTGTTGCAAAGTTAACACGGTTTGCCACTGTTTATATTTTTCAGCTCCTCACAACACAACTCAATAAAGATTTTGGAAAGATTCCAATCCCAGCCGTTTATTGATCGGAACAAACTTCACCAAGATGGCTCTTTTACAGGAGTACTCCAGTGGTCACCGCTGCTTTGTAAGAATATAACCTTTTTTCTGATAAGAACCCTTTAGTAACATCTTGTGGCCACAGTCTACCATAAATCCAAAAAAAGGGAGAGAATGCACCCTGCCATGCTAGATATTCTTGAATGTATGAAAGGAACGACATAGACGTAACTCAGCTCTTTGTTTTTGTTTTTAGACATCCAATTTGAATATTAGTTTTCTCTAAATTATCTCAATCAGGCTATAATCGTTTAAGATTACAGATAATTTTGTGGGTTGGTACGTCATGTCCGACTGGTGAATGCTGTGAGTATTTTACCTAAACGTATATAGCACCACTTGGTTTTGCCACACCACGAGAGCCGGCCATATTCAGGTTTCTTTTCCAAGGAGTCGTCGATCAAATGAGTCGTGGATGCAAACGATTAGATATATATTCTTTAAATAAGGTTAAGGGATCAAAATTGTTCCGTACAGCCCATGTTAAATTTTTACCAACAAGCAGAAAAAAGCTAGAAAAAGTCCAACGTCGGATGGCCAGATTTGTCAGTGGAAACTATGAGCGGGATATGAGCTTAACTCAGCTCATAAACGATCTCCAATGGAAACCGCTACATGAAAGACGTTCTATCACCAAACTCCTCATATTCCAGAAAGTACAAAACGGAACACTCGACATTCAAACGGAACACCAATAAAACAAGAAACTCAGCATTTAATTTTGAAATCCTCACTCAAGAACTAACCATCATCTTTACTCTTTTTTCCCCTCCACCATCCGACTTTGGAACTCCCTACCAACCAATTGTAAACAAGCCCTTTCTACTGATGACTTCAAAAAATCGCTCCCTGCTTCTCTCTAAAACCCCTGTTACTGAAAAATCGGCCATACAATCTTCGGCCTGAAGATTTGGCCTTAATAGAAAAAAGAAGAAGAAGAAGAAAAAGAAGAAGAAGAAGAAGAAGAAGAAGAAGAAGAAGAAGAAGAAGAAGAAGAAGAAGAAGAAGAAGAAGAAGAAGAAGAAGAAGAAGAAGAGAGTTACTGGCAAATTCAACAATTTTAAAGCTATTTTTTTTTTCAGACTGATAAACGAGAAACTATTGGGTTTTTTTAAATCAAGGGTAATTTTAACAACCCTTAGACTGAAAGAATTATAAAATCTGCTAGGACGTAATGCTCGGTCATTTGACGTTGGGAATCGCAATTTGACCGCCCTGTTGTCAGATAAATTTGCGCGCACCTACATATTTTATTACCGAGGCAATGTTGATCGTTGATGGCTGAGAATAGTCCTCCTAATCTATGTTAATACGCTTCATTAGTTATGACGGCCCTTCCCTCGTATTGGCGCATAGTAACAGTAACTGGCTCTAAACTATCGGAACAATGGCGGACGGCCTTATGAGATATTTCTCCGACGAGCATAAAAGTGGATCCAGAGGAGAAAAAAAACCCATTATAAATGTGATCATGTTTAGACTTTTATACATTCTGATCACATGACGTATGAAAAGTTCTAGCCAGCATGAAGAATAAAAAGGACCGATTTTCTTTGTTTAGAACCATGTTGCTCCCAGTTGCTGGGCGGACGTGACATCAGACTATTGAATCCAATTTCCACAACACACTAGTATCATAATTTATATAGATGAGAGCCTGTTCGTAATAGTTTTATTTCTCTGCAAACATTGCAGTCAGGTTCTCCACTAGTTTCTTAGTGCGGCTATGTGGTTTTGTGGTATGACACTCGCTTTCGGATAGGAAGGTTCTGGGTTCGAGCCTCGCTCGGCGCATAGTTGAGTCCTTGGAGAAGGCTCTTTACTCGCATTCTCTAATCGTACTCAGAAGTAAAATGAGTACCAAGCCATTTGTCCGAAAAAATTGTAATATCGCCTAACAGGCGTCATGTCCCGTCCTAAATGTTAAATGTTGCTGTTGGCCAGGGATACCTAGCTTGTAAAGCGCTTTGAGCACGTTTAGTGGATATTGCGCTGTATAAAATTTCAAGCTCAATTTTTTAGTTTCTTGATCAAATTATTGTTTTAATTCCTTTATTAAATACGCTGCTTGTTTATGAAAATTGTTAACATACCCATGGGTCAAGTGGTCCAAAATGACCTAATGAGTGTAGTTGGATGTTTCGAAAAAGTTGTTTTATTATTTTGGTCATTTTAACACACCAAATAAAAAGAAGAAGATGGCGTTGGCTGGGTCATGTGACCAGAATGGAAAAAGGGTCACTTCCCAAGATAGCCTTGTACTGCACAGCAGATGGGAAGAGAATGCGGGGAAGACCCTAAGAGACCTGGCGAAGGACCATGGAGAAAGAATTAAAGGAATACAGCCACCGCAAAAGCAGCCGATCGCAAAAAATGGAGATGTCTGGTGGATACCCTATGTGCCTCAAGGCCCGATGAGAATTAAATCCTAAATCATTTTAACACATTTTGCAATGTGATCCATGACCCAAGCACATGAAAAATTGACGTAGATCGTTCCGCCCCGAGAGCCTTGAAAGTGTGCAAAACATTACTTTCTTTATGAAGAATATAGTGTCAATAGGAAACAAATGTGTGATGCCAGAAAAATAAACAAACACTGGCTCCAATCTCATGGGAATTGCAAATTCACTCTTCGGAGGACTCAATACAAATCTTATGTAAACGAGCTTCTGGTTTGAGACTGAGAGCATCATATTTTCTAGTCTAAATACATGCTAGTCGACGATAAACATCATCAATCCTCGCTCTTTTACATCCAGTAATACTTATAATCTGTCTATAGATAGTTCGAAGAGGACGTCACTAAGGTCTTTGTTATTGGTTTTTTGGGGTTTTGTTTTTTTTTTTGCCATCCGCGTTTATGAGTAATTCTCACTAAATTGTATTAACCAGACTATAAACGATCATTGTTACACACAGTTCTGTGTGTTGGCCAGTTATACTTTCGGATGGCAATGTTGTGAACTTATTAGCCAAGTGCATACTATCAATACATCCTGCTACGTTAAAATTTATGTATCCTTATGACTCAATATGTAACCAATCAATTCATTATTGACAGTCCTCCGAAAAACTGGTTACATAAGATACACTTCCAAGGATTCTGGAATCGGAAAAGTATAAAGTGTGGCATCACGACTTTACTTCCATATTTATTTATATCTCCTTCTGGGGAGACAACAAAAAAAATGATGATAAAGCGCATCTGTCATGTACGCAAATGGATGATGTTGAAATGGTGGTATCTACTCACAAAACCTTATGAGCTGATGTGGAAACACCCCGCCCCCCCCCCCCCCCCCCAAAAAAAAAAAAGGCCGAAAGAATTTATGAAATCACCGTTTGTTGATTATCGTCGTCTTCATTATCTATATCACCAAATTAGTCAAAGTCATCAATCAGAAGACAGAATTTGGTAATAAATGAATCCACTTAATGGGTACCCACTCGTTAATCCGATATCATGCCGGGGGAAAAAACAAGACAAAGGGTAATTTAGTGTGAAGACGAAAATGATCAAAATTAGAGAATTTGTATTATTATTATTTTTAAAAATATTTTTTCGTTTTAAAGAGAATCCTGTCAACTCAACAAAATCATTGGTTTTAGCTCAGGTTTGCGTTTAAGTAAAACACTGTCAACATCCGCCAGACTGATATAACGAAAGAACACACCAAACTATGTATTAAACGTTTAAAGCCTGATTGATATAATTTAGTGGGAACTAATCATTCAAATGGATGTCTAAAAACAATCACAAAGATCTGAATGAAGTCAATTTCTCTCCTTTCATAATAAAGCTGGAAACTAAATTTTAAACCTAAATTTCATACCCTTTTGAAGCTCATGAAAGCTTTGTATAGTAGCGTTTACAGAGCGCTTAGTGGATATTGCTCTTGATAAATCCTCAAGTCTTGTTTTTCCTACCCCCCCCCCAAACCTCCCATTATATTTCAGGGCACCACTATTGTGTTTCTATTGTTGGTCATCGTTGCCTTAGTGGGTTATGTAGCTGTCAAAGAATCACAAGAGAAAGACCCAGAAAAGTAAATATCTTTTTTTCTGTTATCACAGGCTTATTTATCTGTCTTAATAGATATGAATACTTGAATCCCAATATTTGATATTGATTACACGGAAATTGGTAAATTGATAATCATCGTCGTCAAAAAAAAAAGGTACAATAATCGCAGCAACCTTGACATTTCTCTGGAGCTTATTAAAATTCTTGGCATCGTATTTGGTCTTATGGTAGTTATTTGTGCTTCCAGAAGCTGTGGTCAGTCAAAAGTAATGTACTAAAAAAGAATAATATTATGAAGCTTCAAAAAACAAAACAAGGAAAAGAAAAACAAAACTAAACTTGGAACGTTTTCGGCTCAAGCACGTCTTCGAAAAACACCAAAATCCATTCAAACGCTAATACTTCGTGTAAGTTTTCGGGCAGATTTTGATTATACGTGAAAAGTAATAGTTTTGATTATTATTTGTTGTTGACTGAAGCAGGGGTTTGAGTCTAAAATGTTTTGTATATAGTAATTTCTTGAAACGGTTATAGACCTAGTACTCATTTTTGTTCAGTACGTTTTACGTAAATGCAAATCAATGTGTTGTAATCGTGGCTTCTAATTTTCATAGAATTGTTGCATAGTGTCAAATTGGACAGAAGTTCTTAGTGGAGTGCCACAAGGCAGCGTCTTAGGTCCAACTCTTTTCGTAATCTTCATTAATGATTTACCAAGTATTTTGTCTAGCTCATGTTCAATGTATGCCGATGATACTAAAGTATACAGAAAGGTAAACAATCTAGAAAATAGAGACAGTCTTCAGTTAGATATTGACAATCTAGTCAACTGGGCAGACGATTGGCAACTGAAGTTCAACGCTGGAAAATGCACAGTGCTACATCTTGGAACGAAAAACAAAATCTTTCACTACGATATGAGACAGCATCACTGTAGCGACAGAACAGCTCTGAATAAGTCAAAACTTGAGAAAGATTTGGGAGTACATGTTGATACTAAATTAAAATTCTCAAAGCATATAGAAACACAAGTTAATAAGGCAAACAGAATCCTTGGACTCATCAATAGATCTTTTACCTATTTAGATGCAGCAACTATGAAAATACTATTTACTGCATTAGTCAGACCCCATCTCGAGTTCAGCAACTCAGTATGGTCACCACAATTTGAGAAAGATAAGAAACTTATTGAAGGCGTGCTTCGCAGAGCAACAAAAGTAATTCCTGGGTTGAAAGATAAGCAATATGAGGATAGACTGAAACGTATTGAAATTCCAAGCATGACATACAGACGAGTACGAGGTGATATGATTGAAACATACAAGTTTACACACAGTTTGTATCAAGTCGAGAGTAAACTTTTCGTGTTTGCAAACAATGGAACCAGAGGTCATAATTACAAGCTGCATAAACCAAGGTGTAACACATCGCTTAGGCAACACTACTTTAATCAACGTGTGATCGACCGCTGGAACAGTCTCCCTGAAACGGTGACCAATGCTCCAAGTGTCAACGCCTTCAAAAATAGCTTAGATAGCCACTTAGCAGATTACATGTTTAGCATAGTTGAACCGCCCATTAAGATCCCATCAAAGGGTTAGACGTATATACAGGTCAAAAGATCTGTTAGGGTTAGGGCCTTCAATTTATCAAAAAGTTTATATATTATAGATACAGGTCAAAAGATCTGTTAGGGCTTTTTATTGACTTTTATCTCGATGAACTGAATGCCAAGATCAGCAAAGGCACAAAACGCCTAATACGCTGGAAAACTATACTATACTATAATAACACTGCATCATGCATTGCATGTTATATATTTTCATTAACTTATATCTTTACTCAGCCCTTAAGCAGTTAACTGCCGTAGTATGGAAAACACGTTTTTTCTAATGGCCAGAAAACTCGTCCTTCAAATATCAATCAATTCAAACGACCCTAATCTTAAACTTTGAATTTCGCAAGATCACAGGATTGAGAGTTTTTGCCAAGATAATGGTCATTTAAATCAATCGATATTTGAAGGACTAGTTTTCTGGCCAAATCTTTAAATACGTGATTTTCCACAATACGGCAGTTAACTGCTTAAATTACCACTTGCATGATGTGAGGAGGAGGAGGAGGAAGAGGAGGAGGAGGAGGATGAGGCCAGGATCTAACAGCACAAAAACGTGTCATATGTTTATGACAATGAATAATTGATTTTTCTTTTCTAACTTTTGAATGACTAATACGAGACGACAAAACTAATTTAACAAAGTCAAACATGATCCCAGGGAAAAGTATACAAGCTTTAAGTTTATTTACTTGAAGCCTTTATATAATCATAACTCCGTATGTTGTATTCACCCATGGAATGTGGCAAAGTCATAGCCTGACATAACACTAACGGAGGCAATAGGGGTGGTAGATACGTCGTGACGTCACAACTTCTACTCTTCTTGTTCCAAAATTATTGGAAGTGTGTATGTAACAAGTCATTCGTATGACTAATAATGAATAGGTTACATGTTCAATCATAAAGTGACGTAGCGATTTTAGTGGCAGAGGGATGTACAGTCAGGTTATCAGGATCCATCATCATGGCTTATCCCTCCTGGACGTGGCGTCCTCAACTGCAACCGAAACAAGCTTCTGTTCTGTGTCATCTTTCCACATTCAGTCACTGGCTTATTCATTCAATCGCTGATGTCTTGCGACCATCTTCTTTTTGGTCTCCCTCTCCCTCTTTTACCCTCCACAATATCTTCTAGAATTGTTTTCTTCAAAGGTGTCATGTCTTTTGATATGTCCACAAAGGCAAGTTTTAGTTTCTGTATCATCTTGATGACATATGGCTTCCCAATGCAGAATTATCAGGATTACGGGACGTAAAAAAAGCGAGGATTGTATAGATAGTATGCGCTTGGCTGAGAAGCTCATAACATTGCCATCCGGAAGTATAACGGACCAACACACAAAACTGTGTGTATCCATGAACGTTTATAGTCGGGTTAATACAGTTCAGTGAGCATAACTCATAAACGCGGATGGCAAAAAACAATAACAAAGACTTGAGTGACGTCATCTGCATACTATCTATATCAGGTGGTCTTTAAAAAAAACGCACGCTGTTTTCTATTGCCAATACAAATGAGCTTGGGGTTGACAAACAACAACGTAACCCTCACTATCAATAACGATTTGATACCTTTCAATGACGAAAACCGTTTAACTTTTCTTAACGTTATCAAACGCTTGAACAAAAAAAGCACAAGACCGAAACTACTGGAGAATCTTCAACCACAAGATAAAAGGAACAGTCAATGCTATGAGTGAGGTCAGCAGATGGCATCGAAAGCAGAAGGCAGTTAGTCAAGTCACATGTTTTAAATATTTACTATGGCTCAAGAGTAGGGGCAGAAAAGTTGTGACGTCACACCTTCTACTCTTCCGGTTCCAAACCTCATTGCACGTAGGTGCATATAAGGTCTTTCAGAGGAATATTAATAAATATATTGCATATTAAATCATATAGTGGCATAACTATTTTAGGAGCAAGATGTATGGGCAGATTCCCTAGGCACTAAATCAAACGCTTATTCTTAGAGCTTTAACCAACAGTCATATGTGACCCACCGTCTCAAAACGGTATAATATCGGGATGAGTTGTGCCCTACTTGTACTTATTTGCAGGTCTGATAACCCAATTCCCTAAGCGCTCATTATTGTATGAGAAATCGCAAAACAAAGTTGCAAAATATTGTCTACATTACAACAATGTTAAACTAGGCGCTTGATCTTGAAGGCAATATCCCCTAAACTTGCTCAAAAGCGCATTACAAAGGATCTCCGACCAACAACAACAATTAACTTGTAAAACGAGAAACAACGCCTGTTAGGCGATATTGAAATTCTTTGCTTCTGACAGAGACAACGCTGTTAACGTCCAGGACTCATTGTACACCCGTCTGTGGTAAGAGAATGTGAATAAATAGTATTTTCCATGGACTCAACTATGAGCGAGCGAGGCTCAAACCCCCTTCCGACCCAAAATCGAATGTCATACCACAAGAACACTTACCGTTTTGAAAGGTAGGGTCAGAGATTAGAAATGTGACAATTTGTGATATCCAACATTAACGTCTATGTGCGGCTATGTTGTGGTATGTGGTATGACACCCGCTTTCGGATCGAATGGTCCTGGGTTCTAGCCTCGCTCGGCACATAGTTTATTCCTTGGAAAAGGCCATTTACTCACATTCTACCACGGTACCAGGTGTAAAACGAGTAATGGGAATTTAACAGCTTTGTCTCTGTCGAGAAAAATACTTGTAATAATATCGCCTAACAGTCGTCATGCCTCGTTCTACATGTTACGCGTTGCTGTTGCTCAGGGACCCTTTGTAATGCGCTTTTGAGCAAGTTTAGTGGGTGTTGCACTATATAAAGGCTGAAGAGTAAACCACCCATAATTAAAGCTGTTTTGAGTTGATGGGTCACATTTTGACGTTAAAAAATCGACTCTTATTTTTTATTACTTTAGTCAATCACAAATATTATATGACCTGCGGTCTGGAAACAGTTTTAAAGATCTGATGAACCATGTGTTAAAAATGGTGAGCATTTATATAGTGCATAAAACACTAAACGTGCTCATAGCGCTTTACAAGGGGGGTCCTTCGCCAACAGCAACACTTACCATGTAGGATGAGACATGCCGCCTGTTATGCAATCACTCGTGCATTTGTAGTTCAAGGGTTCGAGGTTCTTCTCTGAGCTGCTCATATCTGGGACTTTGGAAAAGTCTTTGCACTCACATTCTCTCACCTCATTCAGGTGTAAATTGAACACCTATGTGGACGTTAACAGCGTTGTCTCTGTCGACAAAAAAAACAAAGAAAAAAAGTGAAAATGTCGACTACCAGGCGGTTTTGTCATGACCTAAATGTTAAGTATTGCTGTTTACTTGCATCCCTTTATAAAGCGCGTTGAGCAAGTTTTGTAGGGGTTTTTTTCGTCTGTTTTCTTTTTTTTTTGGGGGGGGGGTTGTTTGTTTTGTTTTTGTTTTTTTATTTGTTTTGTTTTTTTTTTTTGGGGGGTGGGGGGGGGGGGGTTGGGGGAGAGGAGGGGGGGAGGAGGGGGGAGGAGGGGGGGGTAGGGGGGGAGGGGTTGACATCTTGCTAGCTCATTTTGACGTTTATCGCTTTGAGCCGGAGGGCAGGAGGGGGGGCATATGATTCGACCAGGACAATAAAACTAGGGGTTTAATTCTAATATTTATGATGGAGAATTAATACAATGTCTTACATTACATGAAAGAGTAAGACACACAAAAAATCGTATGTATTGTAACGCAACTTTCACTTCGGAGTCCAGACATGATACCGTTTTTAGCCGGATGGTCACATATTATGATACAAATTAACTTGGCCGACGCATACTTATTTGCAGGTCTGACAACACGATTTGTTATGGGCTCATTGTTGTAAAAGTGTAAATACTCTCAAACCGACACACACAAAAATATTGTCCATTACAACAATGGTAAAACAAGCCTATTATTGTGTTCGACCATCAGACCTGCAAATTTGTACACGTTGGTGTATTTGACGAATCTCAAGTAGGAGTACTCTTAATCATAACCAGGACACGACAATTATTTATTTATTTATTTATTTATCCATTTATTTATTTATTTTCATGTTAATATTACTTCACCCTTGGTTTTGTTTACCTTATGAATCGTGCCATTAATTCTGCATTGATTAATTTCCAAGGGAAATCTCTCCGGATCCTTTCAGCATGCGATATAGAAGAGGAGGAAGATTTTGTCCACCTTGTAACAAGAAAAAGCACAGCTTTCTCCCAATAAGACACATTGAGTAAGACGTGGCCCCTAATAATAATATTGTAATAATGATAGCGAGTTAACGAATACGTTTCCAACCTACAGTGAACGACGAACGACGAGGAAGAAGACAGGGATCGGTCCTCAGACTCTGAGGACATATCATCTTCGTTTTCCTCCACGTCGTTCGTTCGTCGATCATTGTAGGGTTTGGGAACGTGATCGTTCACTTGTTAATAATAATAATAATAATAGTAATAATAATAATACTAATAATAATAATAATAATAATAACAATAATAATAACAATAATAATAATAATGATAACATAATAATAATAATATATAATATAATAATAATAAATATAATAATAATAATAATAATATAATATATAATAATAATAATAATAATAATAATAATAATCGTAACCCGCCGTCACAACCCAGTTTTAGTTTGAAGTAGATCAAGTGTCAAACAGTAAATTTAAAGTTAAAATACGTGGAAAAGTGACCTTTTGGGTTTATGATTCCAACTCATTTCAACTCAAGGTTTATTTCTAGGCAATTGCTAATGTAAATCATACATTAACTTCGAATTTCCAATTAATATATTAATTATTAAAGTACAATCAATAATGAACCAAAGCAAACCAAGGAAAAAATAGATACATAAATAAATAAATAAATAAATAAATAAATAAATAAATAAATAAATAAATAAATAAATAAATAAATCACGAGATTTTAAGATAAATGAATAAGTAAGAAAACAATATAATTTTTTAATCGAATAGAATAAAAATGTATCTATATCAAATAAAAAGAGTAATTAAGAAAAAAAAAAAGAAAAAAGAAAAAGAAAAAGAAAACTATATATATATATATATATATATATATATATATATATATATATATTATATATAATATATTATTATATTATTATTATTATACTCAATAAACATATAAATTTAAACCAGGTTTTGATATTTTTATATTACAAGTTACACTTTCGGCATCAATAGCACTTCTTCATAACACTGATTTTAGACGGCGGGCCACAATACATTTTGATCGCACACGTTCATAGATATCACGCAGGCGAGTTACAACAATACGATTCAGTAGTCTGATGTCACGCACCCGGCAACGGCGGTCATCTTGGTTCTAAACAAAGAAAATCATTACTTTTTATTCTTCATGCTGGCTAGAACTTTTTTATTCCCTTTTCATATGCCTTGTGATCAGAATGTCTAAAAGTCAAAACATGATCAAATTTATGTTTTTTTCCCTCTGGATATGCTTTTATGCTCGCCGGAGAAATATTTTATTCGGGCGTCCGCCATTGTTCCGATAGTTTAGAGCCAGTGTTGCTAAGTTACCATGCGTCATTATGAAGGAAGTGACGTTACGACTATTGAATCCTATTAATAATGAGGGGTATTTCTCCATGGTAAAAATACGTATCAGTCATTATATTTCACTCTTTTCTTTCATTGGTTAGTAAATTGAATATAGGATTCTGTCACCGGTTTGGATTTAGTAAACGAGTTATGTTTATCACGCCAATTGACTCACGAGCTTTCGAGTGAGTTATTCCGATTTAATAAATCCAATCCATTGAAAGAATACCTTTATTCCACCCTTCAAAGTAAGTTTCTTATATATTTCCTAACTAATAATTTGTAAAAATGCTTCATACAATTAATTCAAGTTATCTATAGGTAGAGATGATTAAAGCCTTGCCCATAAAAAAAAAACCCTCCGAAACGTCACAGGTGGCTGCTAATTTGGTACTTTTAATGCCAATTCTTTTTAAAACGTCCTGTCTAGTCACTAACCATGGAACTGTGATAAGAAATTCAAAATTTGTATCCACTTCTACGAACAATTATTAGAATATGTGATGCCTCTAAAAGGTTGTCTTTTACTTCGACCATTCTGAATTTTCCAGTTATTTGTTTGTTTATCTGGCACTGGAACATCGTCTGACTGCCTAGACATAATATGGTGGCTATTCTTCGTTTTGTGCACCCTTCTTTCAATTATTATTGATATTCTTGTTTTCGTAATGTTAATTAGCTGTTTAAATCAACGAAGACACGATAGAATTGAATGTAGCCTGTTTAATTTATTAAAGTTTGTAAATGTATTCAAGCCCTGTGTGAGTGAGGTTGTTTTGATTCTTTTAACTCCCACTTAGAATAGAATGATGTGTTCCTTCAAATCAGTTTGACTATCATAATGTTAAAGGCTTGATCTTTATCTAAGGCGATAATTTTATTAATTTTCTGTGTGTGTGTGTGTATGTGTGTGTGTGTGTGTGTGTGTGTGTGTGTGTGTGTGTGTGTGTGTGTGTGTGTGTGGGTGTGGCCGGGGAAGGGGTCGCCATCAGGAGGTAATTCAGCTAGAATAAGTAATTTGTTGTAAATTTGAATGATTAGTTTTTGGATGCATGGCAGTCGTAACTTTGATTCACCATTTATATTTTTCCACTTCTGATTGAATGACATTTTGACCAAAAAAAAGAAAAGTAGGTTGGATTTATATTAATGCAAACGAAAAGATTATTTTTAATTGCTAATCAGCTGTCTTTAACACCTTATTTTAAACCAATAAAATGTTCGCAAATATTCTGTTTAAAGCGTTGAATACATTTTTATTCCACGCATTCAAAGCATTATTCAACGATTACAGCGTATTTACAAAAGAAATGATTAGGTTTTTCAATGGAACGGCTATGTGGTCTAGTGGTATGACACTCGCTTTCGGATCGGAAGGTCATGGGTTCGAGCCTCGCTCGACGCATAGTTGAGTCCTTGGAAAATACTCTTTATTCACATTCTCTCACCGTACTCAGGTGTAAAATGAGTACCTGGCCGTTAACAGCGTTGTCTTTGTCCGAAAAATTGTATTATCTCGTCCTACATGTTAAATGTTGCTGTTGACCAGGGACCTCTTGTAAAGCGCTTTGAGCACGTTAAGTGGATATTGCGCTATATAAAAGCTTAATATGGAATAATATAGGTTTCTTACACACTTGCTTTTTTTGGAACTCCGGACCGGCTGCCCCCTCTGCCTCACAAAAAAAAAAAAAAAACTAAAAATTGTCTGTCATAAGAGCGGACCAAGCCTTTAACAATAATATGATTATCAAATTAATTTGGAGAAACATGACTTCTTTTCAGTGGGAGTTTTTAACTCACTCAATCCTAGAGCGTTTTGCTACTTTTCAAAACTGGAAAAAATGTATTAAAACTGAGCATGTGCGTAGATAGTTTTATTCAACTATCATTAACATGTAAAAACTAAAAACATTAGCTTTGATACTAAGCCTATAATTTGTCTCAGAAAAATTGTAATAATTAAAAGTAGCCCTGGTTATACTACGGATATAGTCGGTGTTAGGGTTGAGTGAGTTAAAAAAAAAAACCCGCATGCGACACATCATAACAACTGACCCCTAGGACAACACCACATTCTGTCTCTCACAGATGCAGCACATTTACAAGAAATATTTCTGGGTTCAACATCTCATAACTGTAACTTAAATTAATCATGATTTTTATCGTTGCTCCACAATTCCGTAAAGTAGGTGAAGGTTCAATGATTCAATGATTCAATGAAATGAAAACAAACAAAATATAGGGACTAGTGGGAACGGTTAAGAAATATTTAAGAAAATTACTTTGAGGGGTCAAATAAGGGTATTCTTTCACGTGTTTTAATTTATTAAATTCGTTGTTTTTTTTATCGCAGAATGACTCACTCGCGAGCTTGTGAGTTATTTTGCGCGATAAAAGTAACTGATTTAATCAATCCAAATCCTCGAAAGACTGCTATATTATTCATCATATACAAATCTCCGTTCATACAATTCCCTGTCTACTAACACCTTCAAATAAGCTAGAGAATCTTGCATTCTTTGTTGAAATATTTATAAAGTAATGCAAGAAAAAAACCCACTTAATTGGGGGTCCCAATAGCTCAATTAGTTCAACACTCGCTTCACGCGCAAAGGGGCCGAGATCGATCCCGGGTGCAGTTTCTAACCCCCCCTGTCCATCCAGTAGTGATTGGGTAGCTGGGTCTGTTAGATCTGGTGGAAAGTACTTTGTGATAGACTAGCGTCCTATCCAAAAAGTAGCAAGCAATTGTTATTGTCCATTCCACGCTATAGAAACAGGAATAAACTCCGGCTCCATGAGCCTAATGGCGCTGAAGGACTACAGCAAAATTAACAAGGGAAACAGTTTTAACCCTCTCCTTACAAGCCTCTACTTACTTTAACACAGACCTGCCAACTCAAATAATTATAAATTCATAATTTTTAGGAGATCAAAATTGTAGTCCTTATAATTAAATTTATAGAGTAACAATTTACTTTCACACGAGGTAAACAACAATGATTTGAAAATCCTAAAAATATTGTAGTTTGGCATCAACTTTCATTTTCAATTCTATCGAAGTTCTAGAATTGGAGCCAATAAATGTCGTAATTTTACGATGGTTTCGTAGTTACAGGCAGGTCTGCAATAACATTCCGAGCCATTTACCCAGTGAGTAATTGCATGCTACCCGTTTGGAAGGACTCTTAATTAATTTTTTTTTTCCAACAGAGCTACCCTATCAATTTTGGGTGGGTAATAATAGGAACAGAAACAAAATCTTGGTTGTACCCTGAATTGAGATCAGTTCCTTTGTTTATGAAGCAACAGCTTTACCCGCTGTGCCATTATCAATGCCACCTGATTTTATGTTGTCTGTAGTTTCTTTTTTTTTCCTGCTCCTTTTTATTCTTGTTCAAGTATTATTGTGTGTGTGTATGTGTGTTTGTTAATGTGATTGTGTGTGTGTTAATGTGTGTGTGAGTGTATGTGTTAATGTGTGTGTGTGTGTTTAACTTTGCTTGTGCTTTTCTTCAATTAAAAACTATGTTGCAATCATATTATCCAAAGGGCTTGCAATAACATTAACCAACTTTTAAGGGCTTTATATAGAGAGAAAAGATTACTAAGTGAGCAAATGTGACTCATATAGAAGGGAAAACATAATTTGTGTCACATTTACTCACATTCTCTTTCTCTCTATTTTATTTGCTCATTTAGACATTTCTAATTTCTGGGGGGTTTTTTGGGCTTTACGTGAATTTGTAGGCTACTCATTTGCACACTCTTAAAATAAACTCATTACGAAATGTACAGCTGGATAGGTAAGTCATGTGTCTACGTTTTTTAAATGGATAACGTTCAATCATTATATATAACATCTTTTATCTTCATTTTATTGGATATTACTCGTCTCTTCTTATGGTATGGGGTATGCTATTGGACATTATTATTATCAATGCTATTAATGATACTATTATCATTATTGTTATTATTATTATTATTATTATTATTATTATTATTATTATTATTATTATTATTATTATTATTATTATTATTATTATTATTATTATTATTATTAATCATCATCATCATCATCATCATCAACATCATCATCATCGTCATCATCATCATCATCATCATCATCATCATCATCTCATCATCATCATCATTTTCATTATTATCATTATTATTAATAATAATAATAATAATTATTATTATTATTATTATTATTATTATTATTATTATTATTATTATTATTATTATTATTATTATTATTATTATTATTATTATTATTATTATTATTATCATCATCATTATTATTATCATCATCATCATCATCATCATCATCATCATGATCATCATCATCATCATCATCATCATCATCATCATCATCATCATCATCATCATCATCTTTATTACCATTATTATTATTACTAATTACTTATCTTGACTGTGGATTGAAGCTTCAGAATATGTTTCAATGTTTTTATGTAGATTAAATGTTATAATTATCTTCTCCCCTCCCCCCTTTCAGTCTCTTTTA
>NC_088372.1:16611147-16646147 GCF_034508935.2 Berghia stephanieae | reverse complement strand
AACAGAAACAACTCTGTTAACGGCCAGATAGTCATTTTACATCTAAGTACGGAGAGAGAATGTGAGTAGAGAGCCTTTTACTCAAGGACTCAACTATGCACCACTCGGGATTCGAACCCCGTGGCATCCCGATCATACCACGAGACCGGATAGCCACACCCAGCCACAAAAAAGATTTTTCAATGTCAAATTTTGTATCCTCACAATTATTCTCATTTGGGAAAAGTAGAAATAAGCAAAATTGATTATATTTTCAAACACATCATTCATTCATTGTTGTTTTTTTTATTTTACCTTTTGAGAAATGAAAAGAAAAGTACATTCAATAAAAAGTAATTATTGCAATTTGAAAAACAAGGTTGTCCTTCAGAGCCATTAGACCCATGGAGCGGGAGTTTATCCCAGTTACTTTAGCATGAAACGGACAATAACAATTGCTTGCAACCCTTTAGATAAGACGCTGGTCTATCGCAGAATACTTTCCGGCAAATCTAATAGACCCAGCTACCCATTCACGGCTGGGTAGACAGGGTCATTATCTAGTCAGCTGATCCTGCGTAGGACGTTGCTTCCCGAACTTTCTTGCGAAACAGATTACGGTTTTCCGCCAGTCTACTTGCTTGAGTTGTTGTCATTCCCAGCCATTCACATATATCTTGTTCCCAACTTCTTGTCGGTCTACCTCTTCCTCTCTTGCCGTCTACCCTTGTCTGCAGAATGTGCTTTTCTAATGATTCGTGGCGAGTCGTGTGGCCAAAATAGTTCAGTTTCAATTTCTTTACAGTTTGAAGACAGGGGGATCAGAAAAAAAACAACACAAACATCGACTGCATCCGTAATCGATCTCGGTCCTTTTGCGTGGGAAGCAAGTGCTATCGTCGCCCCCCCCCCCCCCCCCCTCCCCCCCCCCCCCCCCCCCCCCCCCCCAATTCGAAAATAGTAATCATGTTTGTTTTGCTTTCCGTCAGTGAAAGTTTGTTTTCGCTTTTACCGGTTTGGGCAGCCATGTATTCTAGTGATATGACACTCACCGTCGGGTCTGAATATCCTGAGTTTGAGTCCCGCTATGTGTGGTGCATAGTTAAGTCTTTGGATAAGGCTCTTTACGCACATGTTAAGTCTTCGGATAAGGCTCTTTACTCACCTTTTCTCACCGTACTCAGTTGTAAAATGCATACCTGTCCGCTAACAGGGTTGTCTCTGTCGGAAAACAAAATGTAATATCGCCTGTAAGAATCATATTATCCCGTTCTACGTTGTTACGTGTTGATGATGTTGGATATGGACCGCCTTATAGCGCGTTGAGCATGGTGAATGGATACTACGATATATAAAGGCTCACGTTTCTTTACAGCTTCGTGACTGCAAATTGTTGAGGAACACTGATTTATTCCTTTTCAGTGAAATTAAGTTTTGAGCAACAATGGTAACACTCTTTTAATTATTTTCTTTTCTGTTTCATCAAAACACAATGACATCAAAGGTCCAACCCACAAAGTTCAGGGAAAAGAAAAAGAAGAAATGTTGGCCAGAATAACTTACATTACCATGGATGCTGTGTTTCGTGAGTCATCATCATTAAAATCGTCATAATCGTCACCATCATCATAATCATCATCTTAATCATTTTCAACATCATCATCATCATCATCATCATCATCATCATCATCATCATCATCATCATCATCATCATCATCATCATCATCATCATCATCATTAATAATAATCATTAACAAAAATAATATAATAATAATAGTAATAAAAGTAATTGTAGTAGTGGTAGTAGTAGTAGTAGTTGTTGTTGTAGTAATAGTAGTAGTATTAGTAGTAGTAGTAGTAGTAGTAGTAGTAGTAGTAGTAGTAGTAGTAGTAGTAGTAGTAGTAGTAGTAGTAGTAGTAGTAGTAGTAGTAGTAGTAGTAGTAGTAGTAGTAGTAGTAGTAGTAGTAGTAGTAGTAGTAGTAGTAGTAGTAGTAGGTGGATTTCTTTAGTTGAAAAGCATAAAAGTGTATTCACACTCGTTTGACCCCTCAATATATTCGGTAAAAACAGTTATCATAATTTATTATACACAATAGAAATCTCATTTACTGTTCTTTTCAATGCAAGTTTACACTTTATTAATGTTTTGTGTGCCCTACTTGTTTCTTAATAATAATAATAATAATAATAATAATAATAATAATAATAATAATAATAATAATAATAATAATAATAATAATAATAATAATAATAATAATTATAATAATAATAATGATAATAATAATAATAATAATAATAATAATAATATAATGATAATAATAATAACAATAATAATCATTATTATTATTATTATTATTATTATATATTAGAAATTATTTATGTTTTTTAATGAATGTTATAATGTTATAATAATGATTTGATTTAATAATATATTATATAATAATAATAATAATAATAATAATAATAATAATAATAATAATAATAATAATAATAATAATAATAATATAATGATATAATAATAATAATAATAATAATAATAATAATAATATATAATAATAATAATAATAATAATAATAATAATAATAATAATAATAATAATAATAATAATAATAATATAGGGAATATATTGGGCTTTACCCCAATGTCTCCTTTGAAGAAAAAAAAAAACAAAAAAAAACAGCTCATTCCTGAAGATTGTTTCTGTCAGTTGACAATCTGCCATCTATCCATGTGGTCTAGTGGTATGACACTCGCTTTCGAAGCTGAAGGTCCTGGGTTCGAGCCTCGCTCGGGGCATAGTTGAGTCCTTGGAAAAGACTCTTTACGCACATTCTCGCACCGTACTCAGGTGTAAAATGAGTACCTGGCCGTTAACAGCGTTGTCTTTGTCCGGAAATAGTATAATATGCCTAACAGGCGTCATGTCCCTTCCTCCATGTTAAGTGTTGCTGTTGAGCAGGGACCCCTTGCAAAGCGCTTTAAGCACGTTTAATGGATATTGCGCTATATTAAAAAAAAGTTCAAAAAATAGCTTTAAAAAAACAAGAACTGAACATTTGTGCATGAAAGGTGCCAGACAGAGCAAGAAAGAAAAATATAAGGAAAAAAAAACATCCTAAAAGTCAGTCGACCTCCACACACGCGGAATATCCATTAACTCTCTCCTTACCAGCCATTTTCAGGATTTGCCCCAAAACCCCACACCCAACTAACACAAAAATATATTTTTTATCACTCAAACACAATAGCAGTAAAGTTCTTGCGTTACATAGAGTTTCTTTATCACAACATGCTCTACAACACACTGTTCATTTTCTGTAAATTTTATTATGTACAAAAGAAATTTGAAGAAGAGACATGTTGGTTGTATCGTAACGAATGCAACGATTTTCCTACAGTTGGTAAGAAGAGGGGAGAGTTAAGCCCCCAAAAAATATAGTGTAGTCACTAATTTTTACCTTAATGAGTAGCATCGTTTAAGGTATGGAATGAGGCACGTCCCTACTAAAATGCCATCCTAAATGATACGAACTACATCCACACACATTTCCCCTCTTCAGGTATAGACACTTCTTTAACCTCAATGAGTAGCATCGATTAAGGTATGGAATATAATAAGGCCCATCCCTACTATGTAAAATGCCATCCTAAATGATACGAACTACATCCACACTCATTTCCCCTCTTCAGGTATAGACACTTCTTTAACCTCAATGAGTAGCATCGATTAAGGTATGGAATATAATAAGGCCCATCCCTACTATGTAAAATGCCATCCTAAATGATACGAACTATATCCACACTCATTTCCCCTTCATGATAGGCACTTCTTTAACCTCAATGAGTAGCATCGATTAAGGTATGGAATATAATAAGGCCCATCCCTACTATGTAAAATGCCATCCTAAATGATACGAACTACATCCACACACATTTCCCCTCTTCAGGTAAAGGCACTTCTTTACTCCAATATGCACGATCAGGATAATAAATGCACCTATGTCAATTGTCACTAGTGAATAACGCAATATTTTTTTGTGGACGAATCTGGTAAGATTGGACTCATATTATAGGATCTATTTGTAATATCTAATAGTTTAAACAGTCATCACATCATTTCCCTCTTAACGGATAGAACTTTTAACTGGCTCATAAGTATGAATATAATGGCGACCCCTATATGAAAATTACTAATGACGAGCTATATAATAGTGTACCCAGGAAAAATCATTTATAATATATGATCATTGTTTTGGATTTATACATCTGATCTACATGTAAATTGCAGCTGACATAAGAACTAAAATACCATTTTTTTGTTCTTTAAAACCATGGTGCATCGCTTTAGGCTACGTGAATATAATAAGGATCCTACTATGTAAATGCACCTAAAAACTGACTAATCACATCAGTTTTTGTAAAGGCACTTCTTTAACCTCAATGAGTAGCATCGATTAAGGTATGGAATATACAAGATATGAAGTGAATAGAAAAGTGCCAGAAGACAATAGAGAATAAAAAATTTTCGCGGCGGTGGTGGGGTTTGAACCTGCGACCTTATTGGTACGACAACTCCGCCTGGCAGTGAGAGCGTGGCTCTACCGTGTGAGCTATCCACGAACACTAAAATATTCGTTTCAACTCAAAGTCATTACTAGATCCCTCTCTCACCCACTTCTTGAGACCCCCGATTCGTTCGTACACCACCATCGCGAATAATTTTGACCAGCAGTTAAGCTTAATAGCCAATATCTCAACACAAACATATAACATAGAAACGATTGAGACATTGAGTATGCTCCGGTGTATGGGGTGAATTTTTTAATTCAGAAAAGTGAGTGGAGCAGGCACTTATGTTGGTAACAACAAGATATGAAGTGAATAGAAAAGTGCCAGAAGACAATAGAGAATAAAAAATTTTTTTGGGTGAGAGAGGGATCTAGTAATGACTTTGAGTTTGAAACGAATATTTTAGTGTTCGTGGATAGCTCACACGGTAGAGCCACGCTCTCACCTGCCAGGCGGAGTTGTCGTACCAATAAGGTCGCAGGTTCAAACCCCACCCCGCCGCGAAAATTTTTTATTCTCTATTGTCTTCTGGCACTTTTCTATTCACTTCATATCTTGTTGTTACCAACATAAGTGCCTGCTCCACTCACTTTTCTGAATTAAAAAATTCACCCCATACACCGGAGCATACTCAATGTCTCAATCGTTTCTATGTTATATGTTTGTGTTGAGAATATTGGCTATTAAGCTTAACTGCTGGTCAAAATTATTCGCGATGGTGGTGTACGAACGAATCGGCGGTCTCAAGAAGTGGGTGAGAGAGGGATCTAGTAATGACTTTGAGTTTGAAACGAATATTTTAGTGTTCGTGGATAGCTCACACGGTAGAGCCACGCTCTCACCTGCCAGGCGGAGTTGTCGTACCAATAAGGTCGCAGGTTCAAACCCCACCACCGCCGCGAAAATTTTTTATTCTCTATTGTCTTCTGGCACTTTTCTATTCACTTCATATCTTGTTGTTACCAACATAAGTGCCTGCTCCACTCACTTTTCGGTATGGAATATAATAAGGCCCATCCCTACTGTGTAAAATGCCATCCTAAATGATACGAACTATATCCACACTCATTTCACCTCTTCAGGTATAGACACTTCATTTCTCCGAATACTGCCGTCAGCGATCACAACAATGCACTTGTCAATCTGGTTCACTTTAGTGATGAACGACAATATTTTTTTGTGGACGAATGTTGGTAAGTTGGACTCCATTTACAATGGGTTTTTTTTTATTCTAATAGGTTTAAACAGTCATGACGTCACTTCCTTCGTAATGACGCATTGTAACTTAGTAACTGGCTCTAAACTATCGAAACAATATTACTCCGACGAGCTTAAAAGTGTACCCAGAGGAGAAAGGCATTATAAATATGATCATGTTTTGACCTTTATACATTCTGATCATATGACATGTGAACTTTGCTAGCGAGCATGAAGAATAAGTACCGCTTATTTTTGTTTAGAACCCGGCTGCTTGCCGTTGCTGGGCGACGTGACATCATAATAGTGAATCCAATTGATGAGATGACTTAGAAAACCTGCTAAAGTCACATCCAGATTTTTGTAATGAGTCAAGAAACACTCTCAAACAATATTTTTGATACTATCTACGTGCGGCAATGTGGTCTAAAGGTAAGACACTTGCTTTCCGATCGGAAGATCCTGGGTTCGAGCCTCGCTTGGCGCATAGTTGAGTCCTCAGATAAGACTTTTTACTCACATTCTCTCACCGTACTGAGGTGTAAAATGAGTACCTGACCGTTAACAGCGTTGTCTCTGTCCGCAACAATTTTAATATCGCCTAACAGGTGTCATGTCCCATCCTACATGTTAATTGTTGCTGTTGGCTAGGGGCCCCTTTTAAAGCGCTTTGAGCACGTTTGGAGGATAGTGCACTATATAAATGCTCTAACTTGTTTTGTTTTTTCTAACCGTATAATCGGGTGCAAAAAATAATCGACGTTTCAGAACAACCAGGTTGTTATATCATATCATATCATATCATATCACATCATATCATATCATACCCTATCATATCATATCATATCACATCATATCATATCATATCATACCCTATCATATCATATCATATCATATCATATCATATCATACCCTATCATATCATATCATATCATATCATATCATATCATATCATATCATATCATATCATATCATATCATATCATATCATATCATATCATATCATATCATATCATATCATATCATATCATATCATATCATATCATATCATATCATATCATATCATATCATATCATATCATATCATATCATATCATACTATCATATCATATCATATCAACATATCATATCATATCATATCATTTCATATCATATCATATATATCAATCATATCATATATCTAAGATAATCTATTTTCATATCAACACATTATTTTCATATCATAATACATGTTCATTATCTATTAATAGATTCATATATAATCGTGAGGTAACTTTTAAAACTTGTTCAGATGTATAATCACATGTTATTTTGCATAGATTTCGTTCTATTTATCATATATTTTAGTTTCCATTTTCATCTATTCACGGTTTTGTTTTGTTTTGTTTGTTTTTTTTTGGGGGGGGGGGGGGTTGGTTTTTTTTTTGGTTGTTTTTTGTTGGTTTTTTTTTAAATATTATTATTATTATTATTGTGGCAAAATTTCAGGAAGATGCTAAAGCCGTTACAATATAATCCCACTTTTTGTTTTAAAAAAGGAGAAATTTGACTCATGCGAATATTTAGATACGCAAAACTTGGAAGAAAATAAAAACGCATAAAAAACTTGCATAGTGATAGAAAACTATGATACGCAAAACTGGGAAGAAAATAAAAACGCATAAAAAACTTGCATAGTGATAGAAAACTATGCAATAATCTGATATTGTTTCTATCATTTCTATTTTAAGCAATTGCATCAATTCTTTATCGGATAGTATTTATGTTTTTATAATAAATTCTCTAATTCTGATGGATATGAATTCTTCTCATTTGGATCACTCTGGCAGCAGTTGGTAGCGATTGGTCGGAATGGAGCAGAAGATTTTTTTTCCCCGATTCCTGTAATTATGCGCGGCTTTGTAGTCTTGTAGTATGGCAATCGCTTTCCGATCGATAGATCAAGAGTTTGAATACTGCTCTGAGAGTAGTTGAGTCCTCGGGATACGCTCTTTATTCACGTCTTTCACCGTACTAACGCGTAAACTTACAAGGTGCTGTTGCCATTTTTTTTAGATAAAGAATACGCTTTTACCGGACAGGCACTCATTTTACACTAGGGTATGGTGAGTCTTTTCGTGTCGACTCAACTGTATGTCGCCGACAGCAGCGGAACTCGAACAATCGACCTACAGGTTAGACCGCAACGCCACTGATTAACAAGACGCTCCTATAATTGTGCGATCCGAGACTTGTATGCCAGTGGTTTTAAAATGGCGTAAGAATAGGCTTCAACAGTCGTGACGTCACTTCCCTCGTAATGACGCATAGTAACTTAGTAACTGGCTCTAAACGATCGGAACAATGGTGGACGACCTTATGAAATACTTCTCCGAAGAGCATAAAAGTGTATCCAGAGCAGAAAAAAACATTATAAATCTGGTCATGTTTTGACATGTATTAATTACATGTGAAAAAGATCTAGCCAGCATGAAGAAAAAAAAGTACAAATCTTCTTTGCTAAGAACCAAACTGCTCGTTGCTGTGCGCCGAGACATCAGACTATTGAATCCTATTATTATAATGAGTAATCTGAAGTCACTACGCTCTTTGTAATTGTTATAAGGTCTCTAGTTGGATGGTTATTTCTCATCAAATTCCATCAATCAGACTATATATGGTTAAAGCTGTGTATAGTTTTGTTCTTGTTTGTTTTGTTTGTTTTCTTGTGTTTTTTTTGTATAAGCTTAATTTGTTGGGCATTACTGGTGTTTATAATCATTTAGGGTTACATACGACGTGCCCTTATTTTTATATATTATGTACACGTCAGTTACATAGGTCAAAAGATCTTTAATACAATTTGCAAATATAAATAGAATATAGTTAATACTAATAAAAGAAAAAAATTAATGAATGCATGGATATTACTTTATTGCCTAACGGTCTAGCCAGCATGGAGAATAAAAAGTACTGATTTTCTTTCTTTAGAACCAAGCTGCTCTTTGCTGGGCAAATATAAATAAGCTTCCAGATTTCTCCGTGATAATCGTCTTTGGCCTGTCTTCGGGCCTGGAGCGCCCTCAGATAGGGATATAATATATATATATATATATATATTATATATATATATATATATATATATATATATATATATATTTATATAAATATGTATATATATATATATATACATATATATAATATATATATTGAATCGTGTGGTAAATATTTTAAATAATATATATATATTATATATATATATATATATATATATATATATATATATATATATATATATATATATATATATATATATGAATGTTGGTGGGTACTCGTAGGTCTACCCATAAAAGATCTGAGGTACGCAGACGACACTGCACTATTGTCCACAACACCGGGGGGACGAGAGAATCTAATAACATCTGTAAAGGAACACAGCGAGACCAAAAGCCTTAAGCTGAATATAAAGAAGACCAAAATCATGAATACTGACAAGTACAAAACAGATGCCATCATAAAATTCAATGGAGAAGAAATAGAAAGAGTAAAGAATTTTGAATATCTTGGAGCCAGGATTGAGTACAACGGGAAATCGGCCCCAGAGATCAGGAGGAGACTAGCAATGGCAAGATCAAAGCTAGAAAAGATGAATAATATCTGGAAAGGGCAGTGCATTCAAACAAAAATCAAAATCCTCAAAAGTTTTGTTTTCCCAACTGCAACATATGGATGCGAAGCGTGGACTATCAGCAAAGCAGAGAGCACAAAGATCACAGCTTTGAAATGGCATGCTACAGAAAAATACTCAGAATATCATGGACTGAAAAACAAACAAAGAAGTCCTGAGAAGGATCGGAATAAAATCACCAATTCTTCTTCAAACTGTAAAGAAATTGAAACTGAACTATTTTGGCCATTCGACTCGCCACGAATCATTAGAGTAGCACATTCTGCAGACAAGGGGAGACGGCAAGAGAGGAAGATGTAGACCAACAAGAAGCTGGGAACAAGATATATGTGAATGGCTGGGAATGACAACAACTCAAGCAAGTAGACTGGCGGAAAACCGTAATCTGTTTCGCAAGAAAGTTCGGGAAGCAACGTCCTACGCAAGATCAGCTGGCTAGATGATGGTGGGTACTCGTAGGTACGAAAGTGCTCGATAATGATGGTTAGAGCTAACATAAAATATAAAATATAAATTGTCACTCAAATATATAATTATAATATATAATATTATAATGCTAACGTCCAGATAGCATGAAATAACAACTCATATATACTCTTCCTCAAGAAGTACCGCTCTGCTCTAGATAGAAAAACTCGCGAAACCATGGTATTACAAATATGTTCACATTATATGTTGCAAAGTCATACTGATATCATTCATATCAACCTCATAGGAATAGAGAAGAATAGTGTGCAGAAAGAGCTGTTGATGTAGACTGAAGATTAGAAGGACATTTCAGAAAGTTAACTCAATGTAATTCACGCACCCCATATTTATGAATAGCACAACACTGAACAGGATAAAACACATCTGTCCTTTACGATACTTATGTTAGAGAGGGGGTTTTGTTGTAAGCGGCAGGTTTTATAAGGCTATGAGTCTTTGTTTTGAAGATAGGGTGGAAGGGCGTATCTTCTAGTTGTTCTCGCTTTATATTTCATGGCTCGGTATTGGCGGAGTTTGGGCGATTTCTAATATAGGTGTGAAGTTTGCGCCTTCGTCACTGGGGACTATAATTTCGTGTCAGCTGGAAAATGCCTATCCGTTATTTTACCTAGTGACGGAGATAATCAAACATAATTCTTCAAACACTAAGGTATTCTTTTCATTATTTTTGTATTTCATCACCCAGGCACGAGTCAACTTGCCCACTTGGATGTGCGTGTCATCAGCAGACAGGACTGTTCAGAGCTCTTGTTCATCGGTCATCACCTACTCATCCAAGCCCATACGTCGTACGAGTAATTCGTATACCTAGCAGCTGCAAGTGTATGAATACCCCCGCTCCCTGGACCGGGGATTAGAGCTTTAACTTCAGATTTGGTTTTTTAACAAGAAGATGGGCATCTGAACATCATTTCATTGCATTGAACGTTGTTCTTTTCTCATTTTTAAAGCGTACTAATACATCATGCGCATTAAATCACGGTCATTACAAGAAAGAAATTAGTAAATAAAACTCATTGAATTGGCACGTGCACAACTTTGGCACTATATCTAAATGTCTTGTATAGGATTCTTAAACCTTTTTTCCAACAACAGTCTACACGTTTTTATATTTCACTTTCTAAACTGCATTACACAGTTATTCCTCTCCGCCTCCCCTCTTTTCACTTAATCAATTGCGCACCTTTTAGAAATATCTAGTATTCTATTTTAATTTGTGATTCCTTACAAAGGAGCATACTATTTCCTGCCAACCAATGTTTTGTTAATTCATCGTAACAACGCCACTACCACATTATCTCATTCATCTGTAGTGTTTCATTCATCCTGTTTTGCTGATAAAGGGGAAACCCGAAACGTTCATTTGATCTGTTTTTTTTAATAAAATTGAAGCTTACATTCAATTTCATATCATGTATTTCTTCGAGCTCCGAGCAGCAACATAATTTACACAACTTCTTCATTGGAAATTTCGAACGAATTCCCAATGAAGCTTCGCGGAAACGCGCCTATTCTAATTTCTTATACCACTCCATTAACCTTACCTATATTATTTCTAATAAAAATGTGTTCTTTTTATTTACAATGATTATCTAGCTCTCAAATTGAACGATTTTTTTTTCAATTCAAATATTCATTTATTGTCGGCATTTTAAAAAATGTTTCGTAGATAATATAGTCAGGCTAATAGAAGCCTTTGACCGACATAGGTTTTAACACATAGTGCATAAAAATACATAGTAATACATTTTCCCTTAAAAACATTCCCTCATCAAGATCAATCATGACACACAAAGAAAAGTAACATAATATTATATATATATATATATATATATATATATATATATATATATATGTGTGTGTGTGTGTGTGTGTGTGTGTGTGTGTGTGCGGTTAGATTTATTACCAATATGACATTTGCATGACTGGCCATTCCATGAGAGGATATGATTTTTGAAAACATAAAAATGTGAAATTTTCCTGATGTGCTCGGGAAGTTCATTCCAAAGCACAGCAGCAGAATATCTTAAAGATCTTTTGCCATAAGATGTTGTTCTGACCCTTGGAATATCAAGGAGGTTTGAATATCTAAAATTGTATCAGTTATTTTTCAAAATGACCATATCAGATAGACAAGGAGGAGCAATTTTGTATAAAATTTTTAACGTTTCTAAAGCAATTGTTCTCATTCGTCTTATTTGTAGGGAGGGTACTTTGGCCTTTGAAAGTAATTGGTCGTAGGATTTTTTGTCATCTTCCTAAATAAAACGCAGTGCTCTTTCTTGTATCTTTTCAAGTTTATCACAATTAGTTTTAGAGCAGAAATGCTGTTTGACGTTAATATTTACCATTGCAGCCGGTATATCACTTAGTGTCAAAATCTATTTTCTGTAAATCTGCGAAAAATAACTATTGTATTCCTACGTTTGTTAATAAAAGATAACAGGCACGTCTCATAATATTTTTGATATTATTTTCCCCTTCCCCATAAAAAGTAACGCGTAATTAAATCAAGTTTGCAATAATAATTTCTGACGTCAGATTATCAAGCCTTAGATTTCAACAAAAATTAGATTATTTGAAAAGAATTATCATTTAATCGTCTTTGAAAATGCCTTTTATTCGAGGATGATGAAATCGGAATCTATTGGAGGATAGAATAAATGATGTTCATACAGTGCGTTTTATTCCCAACGAGCACCAGTTCGTGCAGCATTAGGAATTCCAAAAAAAAAACAAGAATTACGCGAACCTGGTTTTTATCAAAACTGAAGGGTTATTATCCACGAGCACTTAATTCCATATATTCTACTCGCCGGTTATCATACGGATCTTTCATCTCTTTTTATTTATTAAACGAGTGATTTTTATCGAACCCAATAACACAACGAACCTGCGAGTATGTGTTATTGCAGGGTAAAAATATAACGAGTTTGATAAATACAAAGAAATAACAGAATACATTTATTCCACCCCTCCAAGACAGATTGTTAGATATTTTGTAACCAAATGGTATGGAATACGTTTTTCTATTCACCATAATTTGTATCTTTCTCCTGCTTGAATGACAATTTGACCCAAAACTAAAAACGTTATATTTGTAATCGTGCGCACTGAAAATTATTTTTAATTACCAATCAGCTGCCTATTACACACATTTCATAACAATGTGAAATTGAATGTAAGCTTCAATTTAATATAATGGAGGTTTCGGGTTTCCCCTTTATCAACAAAACTGGATGAATGAAACACTACAGACGAATGAGATAATGTGGTAGTGGCGTTGTTAAGTGAATAAACAAAAACACTGATGGACAGGAAATACGATGCTCCTTTGTGAGGAAGCGCGAATTGAAATGGAACAATAGATATTTATAAGATTATAATTAATTAAGTCAAAAGAGGGGAGGCGGGAAGGATCTGTGTAATGCAGTATAGAAAGTGAAATAAGATAAATTGTAGGCTATTGTTGGAAAATAAATACAATGGAATTGGAAAAAAATACAAAATATAAGGGATGCAGGTATTACTATAATCATTAGTGGCAGTAGCAGCAGCAGAAGCAACAGTAGTACTTGTAGTAGTAGTTGTAGTAGTAATAGTAATAGTAGTAAGTAGAGGTGGTAGTAGTAGTAGTAGTAGTAGTAGTAGTAGTAGTAGTAGTAGTAGTAGTAGTAGTAGTAGTAGTAGTAGTAGTAGTAGTTGTTGTTGTTGTTGTTGTTGTTGTTGTTGTTGTCATAGTAGTAAAGGTACTGGTATGCTATTTAAGGAAAAAACGATGGATTGCGGGGGGAGTCGGGCCGACAAGAGATGAAAGTAGTATAATATTTAAATTAGGTCCAGTCTCGAGTTCATGCCGTGAGGTGACAGAGTGTACGGTGTTCAGCTTAGTATCAGTTTTGCCTCCGTGTATATCCTATGTTGTTTAGTGGTGTGACAGAACTGATGGACGGCGATTTGGATGTCGTGCAATCCTCGATGACTGGTCCCATTGAAGTGATGAGCGACAGGTTTGTCCTGGTCGTTTTCAATATACCGTAGATGTTGTCCTAACCTGTCGCTTAATCTCTTATCAGTTTCTCCCACATTTCACACCAAGAAAATGTGCAAAAATATTCTGCAATCGTTAAATAAAATTCTTATTAAACGCGTTCAAAGCAATATTTAACGATTAGTCTTCTTCTTCTTCTAGGTTCCATGCCTGGTCCAGGCATCGGATACTGCATGAATTATCTCTATCCATTCCTCCCTGTCTCTTGCTTTTTCAAACAGCACTTGGATTGTTAGGTTGGTGAAGCCCTTCAGTTGGTCTATGAGTGTTTTTCTTTGTCTCCCCCGGGCGCGTTTACCAGGTATTTTTCCACAACTTGCCAGGTATTCATTCTTATTTTTCCTTACTATGTGTCCGAAAAAGGATAGTTGTCGATCCGCTATTAAGGGCATTAGTTTCCTTTGTTGGTATGTTTTCAATATACCGCAGATGTTATCCTAACCTGTCGCTTAATCTCTTATCAGTTTCTCCCACATTTCACACCAAGAAAATGTGCAAAAATATTCTGCAATCGTTAAATAAAATTCTTATTAAACGCGTTCAAAGCAATATTTAACGATTAGTCTACGTATTTACTAAGAAATGATCGGGTTTTCGAATGAGAGGAGTTGATTCATTTATATAAACAAAAAGATGAGTCTTGTACAATTTCTATTATTATATTGATCTACCTTGCCCTACCCTATCTTTTATAATGACCTCCGTATTCATAGTTATTGTATATCTGGCTCGTAAAAAGTAATAAGAAAAAATGAATATGTACCTCAAAAAATAATAAAATACCAAACATCGAACGTTTTGGGCTCAAAACCATTCTTCGGCCAACAGCAAAAAAAAAAGACAAAAATCATTAAAGCAAAAAGACATAACAGAATAACCCAGATAAATGTAATGATGTCATACCGACCACATCGAAAATTCAATGCAGTCGATTACGATTTGTATGTAGTTTATAAATGTTTTAATTGTTCTTTTATGTTGTCATATTGTTGGCTGAAGAAGGGTTTTCACCCTGAAACGCTTCATGTTTTTTTGTTTGTTTGTTTTTTTTTTTTTTTTTTTTGTTGTTTTTTTTTGTTGTTGTTTTTTTGTTTGTTTTTTTTTTTTTTAACTGTTATATTCATTTCGTTTTACACTTCACAGCTTAGTGTCACATTATCTGGGCCATGTGAGTATTTTCCCCAAATGTAATTTAATGACGGATAACAAATGCAACATCATGAGGCTGTACTGTAAACGTAAACTGAGTGCATTCAATTTCCTCTCCTGTTCGTGAATAATTAGTGTGCCATTGACGCAATACATTTATGTAATTCTCTCACAACAAACACATGATACATACCAGCAAACAAAACTATGTGTAACCAAAGACGTTTATATTACTATTCAAAGATTTATTTAATGAGAACTGATCGTCCAGAGGTGTTTTAAAAACAATAAACAGAAACTCCGCGTGTTGATTCACTTTCTTGGTAGGAGATTGAAAAAAAGTTTAATTCCGGGATAAAACGTCCGCGTTCGATTCCTGCACGAGGTTCGGCTCATTCACTTTGTTATGGTAAATCAAAAGACCGACTGAGAGGAAAGGTCAAATGGAGGGCAAGACGGAACGGAATGGAAATTGAACGCACTCAGTTTACAGAATAATAGGTATTATTGTGCGGCTATGTCGTCAAGTAGTATGACACTCGCTTTCGGATCGGATGGTCCTGAGTTCGAGCCTTGCTCGACGCATAGTTGAGTCCTTGGAATAGGCTCTTTACTCACATTCTCTCACCGTATGCAGGTGTAAAATGAGTACCTCGCCGTTAACAGCGTTGTCTCTGTCCCGAAAAAATTGTAATATCGCCTGTCTCGTTCTACATGTTACGTGTTGCAGTCGGTCAGGGTCCCCTTGTAAAGCGCTTTGAGCACATTAAGTGGATATAAAAGCACTATATAAAAGCTCAATAAAAAAATATTATTATTCAAGGTTTATTTATTTTAAGGTTTGTTAACGCCAACTGTTATTGGCTCATTGTGGTATTGGAAATACTCTCAAACCAACGCAAACAATTCTCCGTTATAACAATGTTACACCAAGGATTCAATAGTCTGATGTCACGTCGCCCAGCAACGGCCAGCACCGTGGTTCTAAACATTGAAAATTGGTATTTTTTATTCTTCATGCTGGCTAGAACTTTTCATGTGATCAGAATGTATAAAAATCAAAACATGATCATATTTATGTTTTTCTTCTTTGGATACACTTTTATGATCGTTTGAGAAGTATTTCATAAGGACGTCCGCCATAGTTCCATAGTTTAGATCCAGTAAGTTACTATGCGTCATTTCGAGGGAAGTGACGTCATGACTGTTGAAGTATATTGTATTTAGTTATCAGACCTGTAATATGTGCACCTCGGGATTAATAGATCTTAAAAGTGCCTACACTAGAGGTAATGATATGAATGAAGTATTATAAACTTGTAAAAGTGTATTGTTCTTAAAGGAGAATTGTTTTATAAATAATGTTGTTTTATAAAATGTTAATATTTTTTACTGTATCTCAAAAATTATGTGATTGTTTTTCGTTCACCCTTTAAAATAAATCTTTATGCCGATTGAATGCTCTTATTATTTTGACATTGGTTGATTTGGTCTCCCAGTGTTATTGTGTCCTGTGTAAATAATCCATAGTATATTATTTTTAAGCGTTTTCAGGTTTCGAAAAAAGGCGCTGTAGAATGATGCTTATAATAATAATAATAATAATAATAATAATAATAATAATAATAATAATAATAATAATAATAATAATAATAATAATATAATAATAATAATAGTGATAATAATAATGATAATAATAAAAAATAATAAAAATAATAATAATAACCATCATCATCATCATCATCATCATCATCATCATCATCATCATCATCATCATCACGATCATCATCATCATCGTCATCATCATCGTCATCGTCATCGTCATCTCATCGTCATCATCTCATCATCTTTCATCATCATCATCATCATCATCATCATCACGTTCATCATCATCATCATCATCGTCATCATCATCATCATCATCATCATCATCATCATCATCATCATCATCATCAACATCATCATCATCAACATCATCATCATCATCATCACCATCATCATCTTCATCATCATCATCATTGTTATGGTGTATTGAGTTAGCTGCCAGAATTAGGCAAGAGGCAGCTACGTGTAATTTTGCCTCGATCAAGGACCCGTTGGATGAGGCAATGAGTACTTGATTCGTTTGCTCGATCAACAGCGAGGCTACCATCAAAGCCTTGTTTAAAGTAAAGAACGACGAGCTGACGTTCAATCGAGCCATTCAGATCGCCGCAGAAGTGGAGGAGGCTGGAAAAGTTGCCAGAAAGACGGTCGGCACGGCACATCAAATGCCGTGTTATGGTGTATTGTTATTATTGAGTTATTGCCCTTTGCAATAACTTATATTTTACATCCATGAATAATACACTGAATTACATTTAATTACTTATTAATAATGTCACAATTGAATACATTTTAAGAATACATTATATTCGTATCATTAGTTAATTACACTTGTACATTAACGTTATATTACATAACGTATATTCCTGCTTATGTATACTGCATGTTAAATATTACTAAGTCTGTGATATATAATGTAAAGAACTTGAATAAATCAACTTGATGATTGGCTACCAATGAGTGTCTTCCCTGTCTTTATATATATACATATATTACTTACACCTCTATTATCGATCATTTACCTGACTGATCGCTTTCTACTGTTATATCTTCCTACTCCCGGTATTTAGCTTTTCTTCTTTCCCTTATTTTTTGCTTTATTTACTATCCTATTCTATGTGAAATTTCCTTTCCGCCCTCTCTACCATACTGATATATCCATATCATTTTCACCAACTCCAATAAAATTAATCATTGCCAAATAACCTGGTTACAACCAACAAGGTGCGTCCATGGCTTTTCTTACCCCCACCCCCCTTTTTTCTTCTCAGCCTTGAAACCGACACAAAAATCCAATGAATCGATCATCCTTCCCCAAACTCTTCGGTTTCCAGAATAATATAGTCAAAACCATTCTGTATATAACTAATTCTATCTTTTCCTTTGTTCTACCCCTTCCCCCATACAGTACATCCAACCCAATCCCACATATAGATAGATAATACAGACAGCCCCCTTCCCATCACCCTGATACAAACGGAGATGGAAAAGAATACCAACATAAACGACAAAAGATCACGCCAAGGAAAAATGCAAAGTACCACCGTTTTGTAATTTTATTTACCCGATACAAAACTATAGCTAGAGTAGAGAACACAGACCCTATTTCGACTCTAAAAGATCATGTGGCAAATAAAACCATCTAATAATAAATAATACTAATACTAACATACAAAATAACAACCGCCCCCCCCCCCCCCCCAAACCAAAATCCCCACTCATGCTAAAGCCAACAAAATAATAATAACAAATTTCAAGGAAAGGACGTGGCACATCAGTGTAAATACGATATAAGTTTTTAAAATTAAATAACAATGAATCAACGCTTCCGATGCGCCTCGGCGACCTCGGCGCAACGGTCCATGACAAAGGCGGCGCGGGGCAATGTGTGTGCCGCGCAGCATGCCGGAGGGGTCTGGTCCCGCCCAACCCGCCTGATATGCGGCTGAAACAATTGCGCTGCGGCGCCTAGACTGTCGTGGACCTCATGTATACAGATGAGATCAGTCGAAGCCGACTCGGAAGGAATAATATTAAAACGTACACCTTGTGCACCCACAGTCACAATCCCTCCCCCCCCCCCCCCCCCCCCCCATGTTTATAGTGTAATAAAATAACCAATGCTGCATAGGGAAAGACCACGTGCACAGTAGTTAAAGCAACGAATGACGCTCGGTTAGAGAGCGGGAAAGTGGGTGGCCACCCTTGGACTCATCAGGGAGCAAGGGAATAGGTTACTAACAAATTAATCAAAAGTTTCTCTTTAAAAACATAACCACTTTCATTACCAGATCCAATCTGTCCCTATAATTTAGCAATAGCCCAAGAACAACAACCGACCACAAACAATAAATAAGCCCACAAGACGATTGGCCCGTGTACTCAACATCCCACCAACAGAAACATTTTAGAACCCCCCCCCCCCCCCGTCCCCACCCAACCTAAAACCTAAACCTAACCTCCCTTCCACAAATAACCCCATATTATAGTAGTTCGAATATTCCGGTCAGCTGATAGGCTGCAGACGTTCAACTTCCACCAATCAAAACCCACAGAATCCAATACCCCCCTAATATACTTCAATCAGTCCCAGACAAACTCCCCTAAACACATTACAAACATCTCTTAACTTCGCACACGTTTAGTTGTGCAACTATATATGTAGTCTTGTGGTATGACACTAGCCTTCTGAAAAGGGCTCTTTATTCACATCCTCTCATCGTACTCAGGTGTAAAATGAGTATCGGACCGTTGTCTTTATCGAAAAATATTTGTAATATCACCTAATAGGCATCATGTCTCGTCCTAAATGTTAAGCTTTGCTGTTGGTATAAGATCCCTTTGAGCACTGTTGATGTTGGACATATACATGCTCAAGTTTAGTTGACTTTGTGCCGTATTGAATCAACTGAAACAGAGGAAGAAGAAGGAGAAGAAAAAGAAGAAGAAGAAGAAGAAGAAGAAGAAGAAGAAGAAGAAGAAGAAGAAGAAGAAGAAAAAAAAAAAAAAAAAAGAAGAAGAAGATTATCATTTTCAATTATTTATTAGCACTGGATCTTAAAGTGTCGCAAGCTTCGCAAGGTGATTATAACCTAAGTTTACTTATCGCCTGGTTTGATTAGCCAAGTTCTTATGATGGCCCATTTGTTGCTATGGAAAAACTCTCATAGCAACGCAAAATAATGTCCATGACAACAATGTTAAATTAGCCCATGATTGTGTTCAGTCAAACCTGCAAAACAAAAAAAACTGCCACACAGAATCCAACAATATTGTCAACTTAAGATAATTTAGAAAATTTAATAAGAAAATTCTAATACATAATAAGTTGAAATAAGAGAGAGAGATTTCTAAAAATAGAACAGTTCATTCCAGTAAGTGTAAATAAATAAAACAGTCAGTAACAGTATCCTGTCAATATAATATATATAAAATATCGTAACTAATTTATTGCAAAAATGGAAGCATATAAAAGATACTTAAGTCTCGCAAAGGACTTAGAAATACCCCAGGAAAGAATATTTTCATGGTGCGAAGAGAAAGTAAAAGAAAGAAAAAGAACATGAAGAAAGAATTCGTAGAGAAGAAAATGAAGAAAGAATTCGTAGAGAAGAAAAAGAACACGAAGAAAGAATTCGTAGAGAAGAAAATGAAGAAAGAATACGTAGAGAAGAACGAGAAGAAAGAGTCCAAGAAAGGGAACTAAAAAGACAAATAGCTTTAGCAGAAGAAGAAACCAAAAGGACCCAAATGATGCTGGAAATTGAAAAAACAAAAACCGGTCATGAAAGAAAACATAATAATAGTGATGAATTTTTCGTGAAACTTCCACGCATGCCAACATACGATGAACGCTCAGACTGTCTAGAATCCTTCTTACACCGATTCGAAGTTCAGGCTAAAGGTTATCGTTGGCCAGAAAGCAAATGGGCCACAGCCTTGATTAACTGCTTATCTGGAGAACCGCTAAAAGTTTTCTATACCTTAACAACTGAAGATGCAGATGATTATAATAATAATAATAATAATGCTGAAAACTTATATAGCGCTATAACTCCGAGACACCAGACTCTAAGCGCTTAAATTACAAATTACTTTGGCTGAAACATACTCATTCACACACACAAGCACACACACACACACACATACACACACACACAATACAACACACAACACAAACCAAACCTATCTTGCTTCTCATACCATCTACTAAAATCGAAACAAATATGTTTTAAGCGAACGTTTAAAAATAGACAAAGATTCTTTTTCACGAATGCTCTGCGGTAAGGCGTTCCAAATAGAGGGTCCGAAATGAGAAAAGGATCTCATTCCAGCATTTTTCCGAATTCGAGGGACAACTAGTTTTGTGGAATCACTGGCCGAACGTAAGGGGCGGGGTTTTGAATATCTTTCAATTAGTTCTGAAAGGTAGGAAGGGGCAGTACCTTCAAGACAACGATACACTAAAACACAAGCTTTGAATTTAATTCTTTTCTCAACAGGCAGCCAATGCAGGTCATGAAGTAGAGGTCCGGCAGAGTCGCACCTACGCTTCATAAATACTAGTCTGGCAGCGCTGTTTTGGACAATCTGAAGACGTTTCAGATTGTATTGCGAAACGCCAAACAACAGAGCATTACAATAATCCAATTTCGATAGTACGAGGGACACAACCAGGTGCTTGGTCACATCCTCAGATATGAACCGTCTAATGGAAGCAATCTTTTTTAGTTGGAAAAAGAGAGATCTAACCAAATTATTAACCTGATGCTCCATCGACAGTCCAGAGTCTAAGAATGTGCCAAGGTTTTTCACTTTGTCAACAATTTGAATAGAGGCATCCCCCAACTTCAAATCTGTTTCACTTTTCCACTTCCTGTTCCCCACATACAGCACCTCCGTCTTATCATCATTCAGTTTCAGTCTGTTCTCATTCATCCATTTTCTTAACACTTTGGATACAATTTTTACTATTGGCTGATACTTCTTGTAAATTTCTCATATTGGAAACGCAGTACAATTGCGTATCATCAGCGTATTGATGGTAAGACAGACCAAAACTTCTGATGATTTTAGACAGAGGGCCAACGTACAAAACAAAAAGAACGGGTCCAAGTACTGAACCCTGGGGAACCCACAATCAAGAAAGATTTCCTCCGATCTATATTCATCCACCGTAATAATCTGTTTACGATTAAACAAATATGACCTAAACCAATCAAGCGCTGCACCAGACACGCCATAAGTAATTTCAAGACGTTTGAGAAGAAGATTGTGATCAATAGTATCAAAAGCAGACGATAGGTCAAGCAAATTCAGCAAAGAACATGAACCATTGTCTATAACAGAGAGGAGATCATTAACAACCCTAACAAGTGCGGTTTCCGTCGAATGATGTTGCCTATAAGCAGACTGAAATTTTTCTTCAAGACAATTATTTTTAAGATGAGACAGTAATTGTTTCAAAACAAGCTTTTCTAAGATCTTAGAGAGAAAAGGAAGATTAGAGACAGGGCGATAGTTTTTTAAGTTCTCTTTATCGAGATCAGGTTTTTTCAAAAGGGGTTTGACATGAGCAACTTTGTAAATGTCTGGTACAGCACCTGACTGCAACGAATTATTAACAATACATGTAAATGGTGTTAAAATTACATCAATGCATTTTTTTAAAATGGCAGTATTTAAGGGGTCTAAATCACAACTTTTAGTTGGAGACGACATAATGCAATCACGTAAGTCAGCTTCAGTAATCTTTGAAAAATGTGTTAACGAATCACCATGAAACTTGTCAAATGTTGTAGGGATCGATTCAGACGAGAGTTCCTTCCTGATGGTATCCGTTTTTTCTTTAAAATATTGACCAAAGCGAGTTGGTAGATCTGCACGATCGATTAAAGATGGAGAGCTGGTTGCGTCTGTTGTCCCAGCAGTTCCTTGGTCAAGGCAAAGAATTGTCTCGAACGTCCCACGTTTTTGAGGCTTTCTTCATAGAATTTCTTTTTGGCCCTGAAATTGACGGCTTTTGCATCATTTCTAGCCGCGATGTATCGCTTCTTATCGACAGCATCTCTGGACTTGAGCCATTTTCTTTCTGCCCGCCTCCTGGCTAATCCATTCAATTTTATTTCGGTATTATACCAGGGTGCTTGACGTCTCACTTTTACTGCTCTAGTTGTTAAGGGAGCATGCTTGTCCACCGTACCAACAATTGACTCGTGGAGACCATTCGCATCATGTTTATTTTTAACGTTATGGTCAAGGTCTTGTTTAAAAATGTTCATGTTTATATTCTTCAAATTACGAGATGTTATCATCTTTTTTACTTCGTGCTTCATTGGAAATAAAACGCAAAACACAATTAAATGATGGTCAGAGATTAATTTATCAATATTTGAGACAGGTGAAGAGAGAGAATGTTCAATGTCTGTAATGACATGATCTATTGTGTGGCCATGGTTGTTTGTAGGACCGCTTACAAGTTGAATATAGTTGTTTGTGTCAATAATCTCCCGAAATACTTTCGATTCATTTTTGTTTCCGAAATAATCAATGTTAAAATCACCCATAAAAATATTATGCTTTTTGTTAATGGATTGCATAGACATAAATTCTCCGAACTCAGATAAAAAATCAATTGTTGATATTTTGTTTTGTTGGCTTGGTGGTGGGCGGTAGACACAGTGAAACGACTTTTTAAAATTATTTTCATGAATGGCAAATCCAGCGTATTCAAAACTTCTAAAATTATCATGGTGAAATGATATCTTGTCAAAGAGTGACAAGTTGTAAATAATTGCAATACCACCTCCTTTCCTCCCAATGCGTGGAAATGATTTAATACAAAAGCCTTCGGGTGTAATTGCTTTCATAATTGGATCATCATATGAATGATTAAGCCATGTTTCCAAGATGACAAAAATATTAATTTTATGATCTTCAATAATGTCGATTATGTCTTGAGTTTTATTACGACACGATCTAACATTTAGTAATCCAATTTTTAAACTGGTATGATCACTACGTGCAGGTTGTTGTTGTTGTTGTTGTTGTTGTTGTTGTTGTTGTTGTTGTTGCTCAAGACGGTGCTGTTGCTGCGAGTTGTTGTCATGGTGGTCGTTAATTTCATACTGACTGTCACGGACAGTGTTGACATTTGACAAGGAACGGTGAGGATTACTCATTGAAGTGATTAGATTGGATGGGGGACGAGTGTTGATAAATTGAAGCGAGGATCGAGGTCGTAGGGGAGCGGGCGTGGGGTTGGCCGATGACCAATGACGGTGGTAAAATTAAAGACGCTCTACTAAAAAGATTTAGATTAACGGAAGATGGTTACCAGGAAAGGTTTCACACTGCAAAACCGGAAAGTGGAGAAGACTTTAATACATTCGTGAACCGAATTACTCAATTTCTAAATCGGTGGCTTGAGTTGGCAAACGTAAAACAAGACGACTTTGCAGGCCTTTACTATCTCACGCTGAAGAATCGAATCTATCAAGCTTGCAACCCAGATTTAGTCGCATTCTTTAAAGAGAGAAAGCCAGAAAACTTGGACAAATTAAAAATCTACGCAGAAAACTTTAACAGCGCACATCCATTGACACCCCTTAGCAGAACATTGAAGGAACCATACTACGCTGCCGCTGCTCAGAGTCCATGTACACCTAAAGTTCAATACTCAAATAGAACGAGCCGATCAATCACTCGGAACACGCAAGTGAAACAAGATGATCATAGTAACAAACCATGGAACAAACAGTTCAATAGAGACCATAGCCGATCCTATCAAAACAAAACAAGAAATAGCACTGACAATAATACTGAGTATAAGAAAACCAACAAACCTATAATTAAATGTCAATATTGTGGAAAGAAAGGCCACACAGCAGACAAATGTTACAAAATCGTGGGATATCCAAAAGAAACTGCAAATGCATCACTCCAAACAAGTGTAAATAATCAGACACGAGTAATGTCAGGAGAAAATATAAATGTGTATTGCGTGAAAGGTATGTCACTTTTAACACAAACTCACAAGTCAGGATCGCTATTTTTTGTGAAGGCAAAGCTAATGGAACTGATTGCAAAATATTGAGAGACACAGGATGCAGTACAGTAGGAATAAAAGCATCTTTGATCAATGACGAAGACAAAACTGGAAAACGGTACAATGCATCACATTCAGTGGCACAGTCGAAACCTTTGAAACAGCTAATGTGTACATAGAAACCCCATACTATACAGGAATAGTGGAATGCTGTATACTTCCCAACCCCGTCGCTGATGTTATTGTTGGCAATATAAAAGGTCTTAAAGACAACCCAACAGATGTAAAAGAATGGTCATTAACCCAAGAAACAGCTCGTCTAGCAGAAACAAGAAAGATGACTAAGACAACAGAGAAGCCAATGACTATTTCTCTTGAACCACAACAATTTGACAGGAACAGGTTCATTGAAGAACAGAAAAAGGACCCGACTTTAACATCATATTTCAATATCGCAAACAAAGGGACGAAATCAAAAGTTGAATACATCATTGAAAAATATATTCTGTTCAGGTTACATAGGAAAAGAAACAAAATAGCTAAACAACTGGTCACGCCGAGTATTTACAGAAACAAAATCCTTGGAATAGCGCACGATTCAATAACTTCTGGACATCTTGGGAGCTCTTCCACATTGAAGAGAATATCCGAGAATTTCACATGGCCTGGAATTACTAAAGACGTCCGAGAATATGTGAAATCTTGTGACACATGTCAAAGAAGAGTCGCAAAAGGCAGAATACCGAGATTGCCATTAGAGACAACCCCAGTTATTGAAAAAGTTTTTCAAAAAGTTGCAATTGACATTATAGGCCCTTTAACAAAATCAGATAGAAACCATACACACATACTAACACTAGTCGATTACGCAACCAGGTGGCCAGAAGCGATAGCATTGAAATCAACTACATCGGATCACATAGCTGAAGCATTGATGACAATTTTTACTAGAGTAGGCATACCAAATGAGATACTGTCGGACAATGGACCCCAATTTACATCACATATGATGCAAGAAACCATGAAACTCATGGGAATCCAACACTCATTCACAACTCCTACCACCCCCAAGCAAATGGTCTTTGTGAAAGATTTAATGGCACTCTAAAGAATATGTTAAGAAAAGTGTCAGCAGAAAAACCAGATGATTGGGACAGATACTTACCAGCAATCCTATTTGCATATAGAGAAATACCCCAAGAATCTACAGGCTACTCCCCATTTGAGTTGATGTATGGACGATCACCTCGCGGCCCGATCAATATAGTAGCCGACATTTGTAAAGGGAATGAGGAGGACAATAACGAAATTATGTTTGCTTACGAATATGTAAGAAACCTGAAAGACAGAATAGAGGACACGTGTAAGCTAGCACAGGAATCCGTCACTAAAAAAGCAGAGAAATACAAGGAATATCTCTGATCGAAAAAGCAAATCAAGAAAATTTGAGATTGGTGACAAAGTACTAATACTCTTACCCGATGACTCGAGTAAACTTTTAGCTACATGGAAAGGACCATTCAAGGTATTAGCAGTACGATCTAGTGTTAATTACGAGATTCAAATTAACAACACAACAAAGACATTCCATGCAAACATGCTAAAAAAATATTTCGATAGAGACAGATTATCACAACCAATATTTAACTATGTTGAAGCTGCAAATTTAGGATTAATCATCGAAACTCACAGCGATGATGTCGAACTACAACACACCCCACCACACGGTAACTCTAAAAATAGTACAATTAATGACGTCACAATCAATCCTCAACTAAACGAATGTCAGAAACGAGAAATCAGGTCATTATTAGAAAAGTACCAGTCAGTCTTTACAGACGCACCCGGACATACAACATTAGTGGAACACGACATAAAGTTAACCACATCTACCCCTATCAACGTGAAAAAACTATCCTATTCCATTTCACGCACGAGAACAAGTTGAAAAGGAATTTAAGGATATGCTAGATACAGGAATAGTTAGATATTCTTCAAGCCCATACTCATCACCAATAGTAGTAGTGAAAAAGAAAGACGGATCGATAAGGCTATGTATCGACTTTCGCAAATTAAATGAAGCAACAGTGTTTGATGCAGAACCAATACCAAATCAAGAGAATTTATTTGCTGCCTTATCTCAAGCAAAATACATGACTAAATGTGATCTTTCTAGAGGATACTGGCAGATTCCACTGAAAGAATCATGTAAGAAATACACAGCATTTCAATCACCATTAGGATTGTTAGAATTTAACTATATGCCATTTGGATTATCGACAGCCGCATCGACATTCCAAAGAATGATGCGTATGTTATTAAAAGACATCCCGTCTACACTCTCATACTTCGACGACGCATGTATTTTCTCAAACTCATGGACTGATCACATGACAACCTTAGAATTAGTGCTTGAAGCATTAAAACGTAATTCTTTAACAACAAAACCGTCAAAAACAAGCATTGCATTTTACGAAATTGATTTTCTCGGTCATACCGTTGGTCATGGGACACAGACACCCGAGACAGAAAAACAAACAAAAATCGCACAATTGCAACCACCTAAGACAAAAAAAGAAGTACGCAAAGTACTTGGGCTCCTAAATTTTTACAGGAAATACATTTACAACTTCGCGCACATCGCGACACCGCTAACAAATCTGACAAAGAATGGGTCACCGAACAAAATTGTTTGGACAGAAGCGTGTCAGAATAGCTTTAACCAATTAAAGGCATTACTCTGTTCAGAACCAATTCTTAAATTACCCGACATGTCAAAAGAATTTGTTGTAAGAACTGACGCGTCGGATAAGGGCATCGCAGGTGTACTATTACAGGAGCATGAGGGAACTTTAATGCCTTGCTTATATGCAAGCAGAAAATTATTGGACAGAGAATCACGATACTCTGTAATAGAGCGTGAAGGACTGGCCATCGTCCTTGCTTTAAAGACATTCAGCAGATATCTACTGCTAAAAGAGTTTGTGGTCGAAACGGACCATAAACCACTCACGTACATAAGAAATAACAAAATGAATAATAGTAGAGTACTAAGGTGGAGTCTATTTTTGCAAAATTACACTTTCAGTATCTCTCACATACCAGGCTGTGAAAATATTCACGCCGACCTACTTTCTCGATTAGTGTAATGACGTGAGAAGGGTATAACTTAACCTCTCATGCATACTGTTAGTTACCTCGAAAATTATGCCAAATCAGAACGCACAATTTCGATAATTTTATTTGTAAACATGATGACCCAACTTAATGTAACATTGAGTATTGTTTGGATATATATACCATACCCATTCATGATTTGGAAATCTTCTCTTTATCTATTATTGTTATGAATTTTCACTCATTTATGATTAATAATTGAAATGTCAATATTCCATTTACATTTTCATTCATTTCATTCAGTAAATTACCTTCATATCATCGACTTAAATCATGCTTCATTGCCATCACTATTGTTTATCACAATGATTTGTAATCACATTGCCATCATGTTGTTCATCACAATGATTTGTAATCACAATCTTTCATTGTTATTGTCACCCATTCATATACCTACGTTAATATAAACATTTCCATGTCTAGTTAATAAATAATTTAATTGTAGCACAAATCATAACAATGGATTAATGCTAGAGTATCATGATAGTAAATTTACTTCCGTTTGTAAAATCTATCTTTCCCATAATGGTTAAAGAGTATATTTTAAACGTGGGTGGGGAGTGTCACAGTAAAGGTTGTTCACAATTATCTTATTAAATTTTATTTTATTAAGAACTGAATTCATCTCACTCCAGTTATATTTCGGTAGGCTTAGATAAACTTTACCTTCTAATATTAGACCGTCTTTCCTTTTATAGCCTTCCCTCGAATTAATTTCTAATTAGTGAATACTTTTCGTTATACATTCTGTCACGTAGCCACTTATTATAAAAGCTGATAGATCTAACATTCGACACTCACTTCTCTCCACAATCTATGCCGGACGGCCAGTTGCTCTATTCCTTATATATACTGGAAGATTTTTATCTTTTGGGATTTGTAGATATTATATCTACACCATTAAGACGCCGGAGCTTTTAACTTTGATTGTATAATCTTCAAGGATCAAACCCGAGCCCGCTGTCAAAGAATTACACAATAACCCCTTACCAATTGCCTGGAAGTGGAATTTTACGAGCCCGAGCCTGTTATCAGACGAATATATCATCCAAGCCTGTCAACTGCCTGGAAACGTAAACTTACGAACCTGACATATTATCATAAGTTACGTAATATATTCATATCTCTATTTGTAACTGCCACGATCACTATTTATCTCTTTTAATTAAATGTCATCATTATTTTTATTTCATTGTAAACAAATCGTTAATTGTTTTTCATTTATAGTAACTAGTAAATTCTGGGGCCTCATTCTACATATATCTTTATGCATAGTCGAGTAGCTCTTTACTCACTTGAGACCATGACAATTTCATCCAACAATAACCGAAAACTATCACAGCCAGATCAGCCCAGCAACAACCTAGAGAAAAAATGCAACTGTAGGACCCAGACAACATGCCCACTAAACGGCAATTGCCTGACTCAAAACGTAATTTATCAAGCCACAGTAACACGACCAGACACACCAAAACAAGAAACATACATTGGCCTCACCGAGTGTCCATTCAAAACCAGATACAACCTGCATACATCTTCCTTCAGAAACATACACAAACGACATTCTACTACACTAAGCGAACACATTTGGAACCTCAAAGAAAAAAACATACAACACAGCATCACATGGAAAATCATCTCCAGAGCACAGTCGTACTCCCCCTCTTCTAAGATTTGCAACCTCTGCTTGGAAGAAAAATTCTTCATCATCACTTAACCGAACATAGCAACACTCAACAGAAGAAACGAACTAACTTCCTCATGCAGACATAGAAACAAACACCTTTTATGTAATTATGAACCTCCATAAACACGAATCTATAAAAATACGAAAACACAACAATCTACTTTCACTTCCACTTCCTGATGAGAGCAACGCTCGATAACAACGTTGTAGAAGTCAAACTATCTTAATTATATTTCAAATGTTTATATATAAATAGCTCCTTTTATACTAAAGTTGAGCACTATTATTTCATGGTTTTTGTTTTATAATTTATATATATATATATATATATATATATATATATATATATATATATATATATATATATATTCCCAACTAATCAACCTGCTTTGACTGGGGACCTCCTGATTGTACATTTGGCTAAAATAAAATAATTTTGGGGTAATTTCTATTCGTCACAGTGGAGAATAAAGACAATTTCTTACATTGCAACCAATAAAAGTTGCTTTGAACTTTTAATTCACTTTTAGAGCCAGAATCATTCATTTGAAACGATAGTTCACATATTTACTTGGATAATGAGTCAACTTCTCCAGGGCAGTATTCGATTTAAGAAATATGAACGACTTTTTATATATATATATATATATATATATATATATATATATATATATATATATATATATGTATATTGGTGAACTTCCGTGATTGGAGTTCTCTGGGCCAGGACCGTGATCAATGGAAGCATTTAACAACATGGATGGAGAGAGCAGCTATACTTATCGACCATGATTGAATCATACAATTCTCAGTAAGCGCAATTCGGACTGCGAAGCTTACTACTACTACTACTACTACTACTACTACTACTACTACTACTACTACTACTACTACTACTACTACTACTACTACTAACTTATATAAATATAATATATATAATATTATATATACTATACATATATATCTACTACTACTACTACTACTACTACTACTACTACTACTACTACTCTACTACTACTACTACTACTACTATGCTACTACTACTTATATATATATATATATATATATATATATATATATATATATATATATATATAATTATTATCGGAAACAATTGATATGGCTCTTTGGTAGTTTGTGGTGGATTATGGGAGGCCAAAAGAAGTACTTATGAGAATAAATTATGGTAGGTTGTCATCTGACAGTTACATTAAAGACATAGAAATCGCAACAGTTTCTATGCCTGACAATGTACTATTGCATATGGCTCAAATTACCCAGGGCTTTTTAAGAGAATTATCATTTAAGGCAAGGGTGGGGTCATCATTCAGTTCTGAAATGAATTCACTCCAGAACATGGGGAGTTCTATGAATAAAGAAGTACATAGTCTTGGGCCTCATAAAAACTGAGATGATTGAAACCAGCTTCTCCAAGATGCCATGGATAATCTTACTGCAGAGTTTATTGAATGACTCAATTTGTCCGTGGGATAGCGAATAATTTATTTCCCTGCATCAAGTGAAAGGAGTGCTCACAAATATTAATAAAGCTGTGTAAATTTGCAAACCCAATGTTTTGGTGTCACTTCTTAAACTTTCGAGACCATTTTCTTCAAGGGCATTTGGGATAAACATGTTTTTATACATTGGATAAATGAATGTATTAGCTTTCCATTGATGTATAACAAATGATAACAGTAAACCCATAGAAGACATTCACAAAGTGGAGTGTGAGACCGAGACTATCTGGAATGGGAACCAGTGAAGAATGAGCCTCGGACTATAACGGAGGTGAATGAGTATAGAATGAACCTGGTTCTATGTATCTATATCTCATAGCCTTGGATTCATTCCCCAGCTATGTCTACATCTTGTAATCCTCCCCGTCCACCTTCCATCGTCCTGGGCTCACACCCCCACTGCTGCCCACATCCTAGTCTAGGTTTTACTTAATATTTGTTGTCTGCAATTAATTTTTCCCGGCTTTACAATATATGGGTGTTTATCTTTTATAGTTTCGGATTCGCTTCCACAAGTGTTCAAAGCGTTTCCCTGATTTACTCCTAATTAGTTAGCGTTCTGGGTTCCCTCCTTACTTGTTTCACCCTCAGGCAGTTCTGGGGTTCACTCACTAATATCTACATTTCTGAGTCCCGGATTTGCTCTCAACTGGGTGTTTTCTTACTTAGCCTTGGGTTCACTCCCCAGTGGCGACTACATCTCACAGTTCCGTATTCATTCCCTTCTTGTGTCCACATCCCATAGTTCCACCTCCATAGACCAAGTTTCATGTCCCATTGGCTTCCATATCCCACAGTTACAAGTTAATTTTATCCACATCTCTGAGTCCGGGTTCGCCCCACACTGGTGTCCACCCTCTACAATCACAGGTTCACTCTCTACTTGTGTCCACCCCAGGTTGTCTCTGGGTAACTCCTCACTGGGTGTCTTCTTCCTTGGGTTCACTTCCCACTATTGTCCATATCGCACACTACCGGGTTCACTCGCCTCTTTTATCTCATCCTATAATCCCGTGTCCATGTCCCATTCATCAGTGTCCACCTCCTATTGCCCAGGCTTTTGAAAATATAGATTAATGAAGAATTTATTGTATTACTTCCCTTTGTTTACGAAATTATAATTTGCCTTTATTCTGAACTGTTTGGACTGCAATGTTGTTGACTTTTGGCTTTTGATTTTTTATAAAAAAAGAAGTGAAGACAACGAACACATGAGGCATTTCGGTGTTATTTTATCTTATCTTATTGACTTTGACTTGATTATTAGACAAATATTACATGGTGCCGAAACCCGGGAGTCATAAGGTAAAGATTTAGCAACTTTTAGAGTGATGGAATTTACAGTTTGATCTCGTTCGTCTGAATTCTGAACTACTAGGCCTTGGTTTCAGGTCACGGTAAGGCCAAGTATCGACATTCGTTTTTCGATAAATTTGACACACCATTGGACACATTTAGGCCAAACTAAAAATTGGATGCGTTTTTCGTGTTTTTTGACATTTTGATGCTGCTATCGTGTTGACTGATTTGGAGTACTTGAAAATAACAATTGATGTTTTCTTAATTGAATATTGTGCGCTTCTACTATGGATGACGAAGCGAAAAGAAAACGATTAGCAGCAAGAGGCAGGCAGACTCGAGCAGGAAAAAGATTAGACGATTCTTTGCGAAAAACAGACATTGAACACATCGAACTTACAGCACTTATTGATGAATTTGAAAAACGGTTGAAAATTCTAGACGATGTGCAATTAGAAGTGGGAAGTGCTTTAGGAAACAACATTGATGAATTAGAAAGTGACATTGATGATGCAGCTAAAGGAAAACTTGGCTCTTTCGCGCAACAGACTAGTAATAGCGTTAACAATGAAACGACTCTTTCGAATAGTGCGATAAATAAAAGTGATTCAAAATTACCAAAATTAGAACTTCCTACCTTTTCTGGAGACTATAATGAATGGCAACCATTTTGGGACAGATTTTCGGCAGTTATTGATTCATCTTCTATTCCAATCATCAATAAGTTTGCTTATCTTCAATCATTAGTCAAGGGTGAGGCAGCATCGGCCATAATAGGACTTTCCTTAACTGAAGGTTACTATGAAAACGCTAAGGACATTCTACAAAAACGATTTGGTAGACCAGAAAGGATAATTTTTGGTCATATCCAGGACCTTTTACGAGGAAATTCTGTTTCGAAAGATAACTCAACTTCGGTAAAAAGCTTGTGGAACTTGTATGACAGCATACAAAATCATGTGCGCAGTTTGGACAATTTGAACATCAGTGGGCAGCAGTTTGGCGTTTTCCTTACCCCACTCGTGTTGCATTAGCTTCCAGCTACAATTCGATTGGAGTGGGCCAGGTAAGATGAGGTGTTGTGTTAGTCATCATCGTGGTGAAGATGATGGTGGAAGTGATGTTGGTGATAATGATGATGATGATGATGATGATGATGATGATGATGATGATGATGATGATGATGATGATGATGATGATGATGAGGTGATTGTGGTGATAATAGCAGTGATGATGGTGATGATGTTGACGAGGTGGTGGTGGTGGTGATCTTGGTAGTGATGATGATGATGATGATGATGATGATGATGATGATGATGATGATGATGATGATGATGATGATCATGATCATGATGATGATGACGATGATGATAATAATGATGATGATGAATATGGTGATGATGATGAGTATGGTGATGATGAGGTGGTGCTGGTGATAGTGGTAGTGATTATGGTGATGTTTGTAACTATTAATTTCGAAAATGAAAGACTTTCTTGGTGACGTATATTAACATTTTTAGATAATTAGGATCCAACAAAAATCATATTTATTAGACAAATGTCTGTGGAACACATTTTTCTTGGGAGGCTTGATAGAATTCAACAGCAGCCTTTTCTAGTTTATCCTGATCTCTTTGAATTATTTTAACGGCGCAAGTTAAGCCAATACCTCGTTGTCAGCTTTTTCCATGGCAGTGTGTTCAAGAAAATCATATGTTGTCTTATTGAAGGCTAAAATGTTTCCTTTCCTGAGGTTAGCAGTCGAGGCCTGATAGGACCAGCTGGAGTCTGTCTCTGAACCTGATTGGGTGAACATACGACTGGGTGCAACCTCATTCACAGCATTCTTTGCTATACATCTTGATTAATTCTGGCAATTTATGGACTCTCTCTCTCTCTCTCTCTCTCTCTCTCTCTCTCTCTCTCTCTCTCTCTCTCTCTCTCTCTCTCTCTGATCTGCTCTGCTCTGTTCTATACTTGAATGTTTTATATATAGCATGGCTCCAAAAAGGAGCGCTTTTGTGAAACACAGCGAATAACAACTTGCAACAACCTAACAGAAAACATGAATAAAAGAACTCCAAACAGATGCTATATTATTAGACTTTAGTAAATCATTTGATAAAGTCAATTACCACATTCTGGCTATTAAACTGCGGAGATATGGAATCATGAGTAACACACACGACTGGATAATGGATTTTCTCACTAATCGTAAACAACTGAAAGAGCAATGTCAGACTCAGCTCCAGTACTACAGGTGTATCCCTCGGTACCGTACTGGGTCCCCTCTTGTTGCTTATCTACATCAATGATTTGCCTGAAAGATTGTCGCCAGGGACTCAACTGAGACTATTTCCGGATAACAGCCTTTTTTACAGACCAAAAAGGCATAAGAAAGATTCAGAAATTCTTCATCGGGACCTTGGTTCCAGAAAATTACCAACAAAAGAAAGATAATATATAATACACAACAACACACTAGAAGACGTCACCAAAGCAAAATATCTCGGTGTAACGATAAACAAACGCCTGACCTGGAAAGACCACATTGCAAACATACAC
>NC_088372.1:16473647-16606147 GCF_034508935.2 Berghia stephanieae | reverse complement strand
GACAAGTCCTATGACCGAATCTGATTATGGGTTTCATTTACCATTGTTGTGTCATGGTTTACCGATGAACAAGATTTTGCGTTGGTTTGAGAGCATGTCTTCGAGTTCCAAAACTTATTGGATTGTATTGAGCACTAGCTTCAAACGCAATGTGTCCGGTATCGATCCCGGGGGTAGTAGAGATCTTTTTTTCTTCTGTTTTTTTCTAATCACTCAGCAGTGATTGAATGGCTGGATATGTTTGAACTTGGGGGAAGGGGGGGTTCGTGATAGATTAGCGTCCTATCAAATTGGTAGCAATCAATAGCCAACGGAAAAACCCATGTTCCAAGAGCAGTATGGAAGTGAATGACAACGATTTTGAGATAATTTCAATTACAACAATGCGACCATAATACTTTGGATTATCAGACTTACAACAAAAAGCACATTTGGGAGCAATCCCGTAACAGCGCTCAGATGGACACTGCAGGTAATCGCAATTGGGGAAGTCACCACTGGAAGCTTGGAGAAAATGAAAAAGAAAATTTTTAAAAATGAAAATTCCCTTTATTCATCCCATGGGGGAAATTTGTCTCTAGGGTCCATTTCATGACAAGACTGGAATAACTCAGGCGTCAGCCGCAGTGCAGCGCCGCAAATTTAGCTAGGGCGAGGTGACTTGCGCAAGGCCACACATCGCAGTGGCAGGTGATTGCACTCGGTACCTTTCTGGTACGAGGTAAAGACCGTACAGCTGAGCCACGCTGGTCCGAAGATCAGAGGAAAGAGAGATGACATCCTTCGTTTGGACCAGGGGTGAGGTTCGGAAGCTGGCAGACGATAGAAGTCACTGGCACTCCTTACTGTCGACCTTATGTGTTTATGATACACCAAAGAGGAGTAAGTAAGTTTTAAAATTATAATTCTACAGGTTATTGTTGTGTGCAAATTTCACGCTTGCATTCAAAAAGGTTAACCCTTTCCTTACCAACTACAAGAAAATTATCTCATTTTCCACGATTCAATGAAGATTTTTCCTTTTCAGATTTGTATCGTGTTTCACAAAATTTGAAGAAAAATAAATAGTTCAGATGAAAAAACAGATGTCTACCTCTGTGAGTTCCCTTCTTTGAGTAATGCAGGGGCTCAGACTTAATGTTATTGGTGTAGTTTTTCCCCGCTGTTCTATTTATAGATTGAAAGTTCAGACCCCTGGCATCACTCAATGGGAGCAATCACAAAAATTTAAAGAGTGGACATCTGTGGTTTTTCCCACTGTACTCTTCAAATATTAGTTTCAAGAGTTAATGTTGTCTTGGAAAGTTTTTTGTTGTAGGCTGAAGAGCCCGAAATGTTCTGTGTTTTGGCTTTACCCTATGTTCTTTTTTGAAACTGTTATATATAGTATGTACGGCTAAGTGGTCTTGTGGTATGACACTCGCTTTCGAATCCGAAGGTCCTGAGTTCGAGCCTCGCTCGGCGCATCGTTGATTTCTTGAACAAGGATCTTTACTCGGATTTTCTCACAGTACTTAGGTGTAAAATGAGTACATGGCCGTTAACAGCGCTGTTTCTGTCGGAAATAAATCATAATATACTCGCCTAACACGCGTCGTGTCTCGTTCTACGTGTTATGTGTCGCTGTAGGTCAGGGACACGTTGTAAAGCGCTTTGAGCATGTTTAGTGGATATTGCTCATTATAAAAGCTCAAGTTTTTAAAGAGGTACTTATTGCTTCTGAGTTTAATTTTTTTTTAATTGAGCTTTTATATAGGGCAATCTCATATTTTGCGTCCTGAGTCGAAACCTATACTGGCGCCCACCAAGGGCGAAAGAACAAGTATACGAGGCTTTACTCAGAGCCGTATTGGAATACGCGTACACAGTGTGAGATCCTTATCAGCAAGGCCACATCAAGAAAACTGAATAAGTGCTAAGGCAGCTTTGAGGTTTGTCACAAACCAAAAAGAATATAACAGATTCAAATAAGCTCCAAAAAGTATTTGTTCTTATTGTTTTTTGTTGTTGGCTGAAGAAGGGTTTTGAGCTCAAACGTTCCATGTTTGGAGTTTTGTTCTTTTTAAGCTATTATATTCATTTTTGTTTATACCTTTTTTACAGTCCACAGCTTCTAGCAGATTAGTATCATATTGATTTGAAAAGATTGTTACGACATATTTTCTTTCACAATTTGTAGGAATACTTTTGCAAGAAAATATCTCCCGCCGATAAGGAAAACAATACAAAACAAACAAACAAAAAATAACATTTTAAAAATTGTATAGGCTCATTCAATAAAAATGAAATATATATATATATATATATATTATATATATATATATATATATATTATATATATATATATATATATTAATATATATAAAAGGTTAAACGTCACAAGTCGTGACATCGCGTCAATTAATGTTGTATTGTTGGCCCTGTATCTTATCATTCACAAAAATCAAAACACGCAATGCCTAGTTGTCAAAAGAAATAGTTCATCGGTGACGAATCATTGTCATGTGAATTTACAAATTATGTTCTTGACATGATTTCCCAGAAACGATACAACGTAACCACTCGTGGCCTGGCAACGTCGAGTAAACAAAACATTGAGCTTGGGAACAATTATTGAATTGTCTGCGTGCAACAAAAACTGATTCTAAACTGTTTTTTTTTTCTACAGTCCAGACATTGGGCCCATAGAGCCGGAGTGTATCCTGGTTTCTATAACGTGAAAAGGACCCTAACAGACCCAGCTACCCAATCACTGAAATAGGCAAAGGAAGGGGGGGGGGGGGTCAGAAAAAATTTCGACTGCACCTGAGATCGATCTCTGTCTCTATGCATGTGAAGCGAGTGCCCTACCTACTGAGCCATCGGGACCCGATACTTATCAATTAATAGCAAACCTATATTGGGTTCGTTATTAAACGGAATTGAGTGTGTATGAACAATTATATAGACTTCTCTCTACTTTCTTTTCCTTATTCTCTCTCATTCACACGCAATACAAATACACACAACACACACGCTTACCCGATCTCCAAAATATCCATTGGGATTCTTGTCCCCTTCTTTACCTTTTTGGGACAACTAGTGTATACGATAAATGTTTTAACTTTGCACTATTTAGTTAAAGTGATTAAGCATATAATGTAATTTAAGCAGTTTACTCTCCAGGTTAAGAATTATAATAGAGGCAAGCTTATTTCTGTCATTTAAAAGACATACAAAGATGTCAAAATCTCGAAGAACTCCCATCTTGTTGCTATGCCTGTCAACCTATTATCTTGGATGCCTTTTTAAACTATTACCTTATTGTATGAATCTCAGGTAATTCAATCAACATACAAAGCTGGAAATTGATTATACAAATTGATAGTTCCTCCGTGACCTCTTGTGTTGCTACGCCAGTCAAGCTATATATCAGTGATATTCTTGAACCAATGGTCGTCCCGTTTATTCGGAATCAGAATAATCAAATTGCTATATTTCACTTTTGACAATCTCCTCAGCACATAGGCTGGATAAATATCTGCTTTCCTAAACGATTCTGATGAACCAGTGGCCAGCTGTGTCTCCTGACATGAATCCCATTGAACATAACATGTGGGATTTTATGAAAGGAAAGCTAATAACAGGAACCAAGAATAAAAAGACAAGAAAGCTGTATAAAATTCGATGAATTATTTGAAAGACGAAATACTATTTGGTGATATACCAGCAGAAATAGTCAATCAGCCAATATCATCAATGAGGCAAAGATCCGTGGCATTGATCATTCTAACAAAGGACAAACAAAATATTGAAGTACGTCATGTGTGCTGATTTCAATTTTGTGCTCGATGTCGCAAAATCGATTTTAAATGATATCTGTAACCTTTCAACAGTTTACACAAATTCAACTAATCATCCACCAAAAGAAAACTAGTTTTGTTTAGTTTCCAAATATGTATATGTCATTGTATTTGTTCCAACCAGTATTGAACTATTAGCGAAATAAAACTGTCTATTTTTTATTTATTTTTATGCTTTTTTTCGTGAACGAGTATAATAATAATAATAATAATAATAATAATAATAATAATAATAATAATAATAATAATAATAATAATAATAATAATAATAATAATAAATGGCATTTATATAACGCTCTACAGTGATATAAAACAAAATATATTACGGTAAGACAAATGTTCATATAAAAGCGATACGAATTCAATTTAACAACAACAATATATGATAGCTAATTGTATTGCAAGTTATGACGTAAAAAGATAAAACTTTAAGCGAGAGTTGACAGTTGTCAACGAATCAGAGCATCCCACGTGTGATGGGAGAGAGTTCCAAAAATGGATTGGGGGGGGGGGGCGGGGGGGGGGGATGAAAATTGAAAAGATTGTTCACCTATGTTACGCAACGTTTTAGGTTTGACAAGGATTGATTGGTCATTGCTTGACCTCAAATTTCTAATTGGGACATAGATGTTTAGAGGGTCTTTAACATAGGAGGGATTCGAGGATTTGTAGACAACATTTCAAATCTTATAGGCAACTCTTTTCTCCACAGGAAGCCAATGTAACTCAAGGAGATGGAGAGTTGCCGATGGGTATTTTTGGTTATGGAAATTTGTTTTCCGTCCGCCAGTGGTCTGAATACTCAGATATGTATTCAGTACACCGGAAGAGGTTATAAGGGCTAAACTGTAAAGGGTTCGAGCTCCTTTCTAGGACAGAAAGTGGTGACAGTAAAAGACATGGAATCCAAATGGTATAGTATAGAGGGATAAAGAGATAGTTTAGTCAGGATGTTGACCCATGGAGAGTCCACCAAGAGGGGGTGTGATTATGACGAGGTGCGGTCGTTTTAATTAAATAGAAAAAGGTACACAAAACATAAGGGACGATTTTAAATGTGCCTGCAGTCTTGGGTTACAGGCGCCTAAGAATAAAGCCTAAGTATGTCACAACAGCAGTCTACCCAATATATGACCACCAAGTATCAACTCACACAGACATTGAGACGGGGTTTTTCACCAAAAAGGAGATAAGTACTAGATGGTTGTTCATGCTCATATTTAATTAAGACTCTCAGAATCAGTGGGATGATTTACTAAAAACAAAAAAAGTAAAAGTATCACTTTTCACAGACAAGTCAAGTGCTGGGCAGAGCCATTTAACTATCTACCTTCCACTATATGATTCCAGGCAGAGGGAGCCAAACGGTCTCAATCTTGTTCCAGAACAAGAACATGGAAAGAATAAATGATAAAAGGGCGATGGGGAAGACAAGAATGTAAAGGGCCAATCAACAACCACCCAAGACAGTCACCTTTCCCCTATCACTAAGGGGAATTCCACCCACAGAACTCCAGGACGAGGGCAAAATCTCACAGCAATACCTATTGGAATTACTTATTCCCCTATTAGTATTTGAAGACATTACTGTTATATTTCTGGAATATAATTTCAAGTGGCTTTTCATGAATTCGAGAACAGAATACAAAGATGCAACAAGTGACATAAAGAAGGTAAAGGGCCAATCAACAACCACCCAAGACAGTCACCTTTCCCCTATCACTAAGGGGAATTCCACCCACAGAACTCCAGGACGAGGGCAAAATCTCACAGCAATACCTATTGGAATTATTTATTCCCCTATTAGTATTTGAAGACATTACTGTTATATTTCTGGAATACAATTTCAAGTGGCTTTTCATGAATTCGAGAACAGAATACAAAGATGCAACAAGTGACATAAAATGAAAGCAACAAAGAGGGAAAATATTAAACAAATAGGTTGTATGTAGTTTGATTTCATTCCAATATTTATTAAACGATATTATTTCACACGGCAAGACAAACTGAACATATGTATATATACAAACTGTAGGTCCTTGGGGTCTCAACTCAAAACTTTAAAACCACTGAAAATTTTCGCAATCAACATCCCAAAACCAATAATACACAAAATGCACATGAACATATCAAATTCATAATTAAACAGCATCATAATATCACCATGAATAATATATAATCATAATAGCTATAGTTGGGAATCACTACCATTATCATCATCATGAGTATAACATTTAAAAAGAGGCATAATTTTTTAATTTTTTTAATCACTCAATTTCCCATTATCCCACAATATAATCAGACAAGCATTTATATATTCATTTACAAAAGAAACTAGACAGACTTTTTTTTTGCTATTATCTCACAATAGAGAAAACATATTGGTACATAGGATGTACTTTAAAGAAGTAGACATTTTTTTTCTTTCTGCTGATGTAGCACATGCCTTTATTTAATACTTGAGTTTTTCTATAATTATAGATCATCTATATCTTATTTATTAAAAGCGCCTTAGAGAACGAATTCATGGAATTTGCACACATGATTTATAATTAATATCATTATTCAGTGACACAAGTGAGAAGCAGCAGCGGACCGCCACCTGGTCGATATAAAAGGTACATGTAAATATGCACCGGAAATATTTCGGATATTATTTATTCCACTATTGCTACGTAGTTGCGCACCAAATGTTCACTCTAGGTGAGCATTATTTGGGGGGTTGAAATATCACAAACCCGTAATTCAGATCAAAGCGGACCCTTTTGCACAAAGTTGCTCAACTGAGGTAAGCACGTGAACTCCTGGCCTGGGATTAGAATATTTGAGATTGTATTTTTTGAAGTTGATTCCAGAGACAAACACACTTCGGGCTATCGATGTTGAGTTGAACGGTTCAAAGACGAAACCATAAGTGAAATGACAAATCGAGAATATAGATCTGTAATGGTGTGGGGAGTGATGCTTCGTGGCAAGACAACTGAGCAAATACGAATCAACCAGTGACTCAGCTCAGCGATATTCTTGAACTAATTATTGTCCCGTCTATTCGGAATCCGAATAATCAAGTGGTGATATTTCAGATAACGCCTCAGCGCATAGAGGTCGATAAACATCTGCTTTCTTATACGAATTAATTAAATGGTGAAATTAATTTTTTTTTTTTTTAAGTAAAGAAGGTCTCTCATCTTTAAATTATGTCAGATTGAATTAGAACAATTTCACCAAGTATAAAGTCCTCATTGTCCCAACAAACCTCGCCTTGCTTAACCTGGCATTATAAGTAAGAGAAACACAATAGCCAGCTTAAAATTCATGTCTATAAATCCTAATTACAGGTTAGCGAATTTTTAAAAAGCAGCTGTGTAATCAGTCCACTGACTAGTGGACGGAAAACACAGCTGTGTATTTTGTCCACTGGAAGACACAGTTCCTTTGGTTATTGCGCACAATGAGTCTGGCTGCTTTTCTTTGAGCAACCTGACGTTTACTCATTTTGTCTTTAGCTAAATTCGCCCAGAGGGAGTTACAATCGTCCAATTTGGATAAAACAACGGAATTAATTAAAAGTTCTGCTATATGCTTTGGTATTAAATGACGAATTTTGCTTTTATTTTCATTTCTAAGAACCCTGCATGGATTATATGGTGTTATTCATATACCTATATAGAAAGTGTTAGAGAAGAAAACGATACTATTTCAGTACTAATTTGGGACCAAAAATATTCAAAAATACAAAGAAGAAGAAGAAAGAAGAAGAAGAAGAAGAAGAAGAAGAAGAGAAGAAGAAGAAGAAGAAGAAGAAAGAAGAAGAAGAAGAAAAGAAGAAGAAGAAGAAGAAGGATGAAGAGGAGGAGGATAATAAGGAGGAAAAAGAATGAAAGGAGATTACAAAGAGGAGTAGAAGTGGCATTCCACAATAATGTTATACAGTGTTTATGTAAATTTGTATTCATTGTCAACCTAGACTAATATCTTTAGTTATAGTACATGGCTGCTTGGGGTGGTGGCTTATTTGGGTCCTGTGATACAGCATTCTTTTCGCTGTACTGAGTGTTGTAATTCGAACCCTGACCCGGCTGTGCGTAGCCTGATGTCATGGGTTGGCCCGAGGCAGCTGTCATATAAGGCTGAGGTTGGCCGTAAGCTGGTGGTTGGCCGTAAGCTGGTGGTTGGCCGAAGGCAGGTTGGACGTAAGCTGGTTGGCCGTAAGCTGGTTGGCCGTAGGGTGGAAGTGGATGCATTACCTGTCCTGAAGGGCCAGGGATGGGTTGAGCTGTTGGATAGGTATGAACTATAACCGTTCCACCAGGATGAGTCTGGGATAAAAGGAGGCTTATAGATAATTTTCAGCAATCGGTTAACATTTTTACCCGATAATTTTAAAAAGTCAGGATTCAATGCATCTGATGTGGGGCTATGTGGTCTTGTGGCATGACAATCGGTTTCGGACCGGAACGTCCTGGATTAAAGCCGGCTTAGAGTTAAGTCCTTGGAAAAGACTCTTTGCAATAAAACACGAATTCACAAAGGTAAAATAAAATTAAAAACTACAGCACCGACATATTAGTTTCAAGAACATTAAACTAAATAATTAAAGGCTATTTTAAACAGTTCAGTCTTTAAATTGGAAATGAAAGAGTTAAAAGTTGGAGAGATTCTGGCTGTCGGGGACAGGAAATTTCAGGTTTTTGGAGCTGCATTAGAGAAAGATCTGTTGGAAAATGTTGTTCTTGATGTAGACCTTCTAGTTTCGAGTTGAATGGAGATGGAGGATCGAATATTTCTTGTTGGTATATTGACGTTTACTGCCTAACATGTTACGTATTGCTGTTGTCAGGGACCCTTTATAAAACGCGGGCTTTGAGCACGTTTAGTGGATATTGCCCCATATAAAAGCTCGAGATTTTTTGGTTATTTTTTGTTATGTAGGAATTATGTAGGAATGACGTTAAGGTCAACTTACAGAAACCGGTTCAATCCGTCGTCGTTGCAGATTGGAAGAGTGAATCACAAATAAATGTCTTAATTATCTCCTTACCAGCCATTTTCAGAATTGTCCCCGAAACGTCACATTCACCCAACACTAATATAATCTTTAAAATCGAGCTTTATATAGTGCAATATCCACTAATGTGTTCAAATGGCTTTACGAGGGGTCTCTGGCCAACAGCAACACTTAACATTTAGGACGAGACATGACGCCTGTCTTGACGATATTACAATTTTTTTGGACAGAAGCAACGCTGTTAATGGTCACGTGATCATTTTATACCCGAGTACGGTGAGAATGTGAGTAAAGAGCCCTTTCCAAGGACTCAACTATGGGCCGACCGCGGCTCAAACCCAGGACCTTCAGATCAGTAAACTACTAATTTGATGACTGTGGAAGGAAATAGTCGTCGCTCAAGTTTTTGTAATAGACACTTAGATAACCACGCCTCTCGGACAGTCGTCATAATGTAAACAATGACAGTGATTGGTAAACATAGCAAACTGCACAGGTTTTACTATCAATGGTATGTGTCTAAGTAAAATACCCACTACCGCTTGATGAATAAAACCAACACATTAATCTATGTGTAAACGTAAACGTTTGTATTATGACCGAGAAAAATCGTGTGATAACTAGTCACCCATTTGGCGGTATAAAAACAATAACAGTGATAAGAGAGAAGTTGATTTCATTCACTGTATTGTTTGTAAACAACCAACAATGTTTGTCCGAGCACGTGTGAAGGTGTGTCACACATTCCATGTTTTGATTGGTCAAAAATCTACTGGTTAATTGTTTTGAGCCAGGCATTCTTATGAGTAGTTTTTATTTATTTATTTATTTATTTTTAATTTGTTACTTTACCTGCTCTGGATTATAACTCTGTTGGATTAAGACGCCTCCAATGATGATTCCTATGGCTGCCGTAATGTTCAGATAGAAAGAAGTCCCCAGGTCAAACTGATCATGGTACCATAGATCCACATCTCTATAGTTTGTTCCGTATATGATATTGGCAATCACTAAGAAAAACGCTGATAAAGGAATGATAATTAAGATAAGATATTTGAATAGTTTGAACAGCTGGGTGACACAGAAAGAGAAGAGTAATATTAGTTTTATGAGGTTATCTGATCAGAGAGATGAATGGCGTACCATGATCACCGATGTCTGGCACAGACTTGGTACTTGAAGAAGAAGAATTAAGATAAGATAAAATAAGATTAACATCAATAATCCAAAATAGGAAATTGTTTTGTGTTTTACACGGTTCAAGATAAAAGATAAAGTGTTTTAGCAAGGCAGATGCTTTTGCAACGTAACAGAAACAATGTATAATAAACTATATGGCATTTAGTGTCGTAGAAGACATTCGGATTATTAGAGAAATTAAGGAGCAGTCACCGGTATAGGGATAAAGATCTGGACAAGTATGTATGTAAGGTGTAAAAACGAAGCAAGAATGAAAAATGCAAGAGAATCCACCCCAAAAAATCAGTCTACCTCGACTGGGGATCGAACCTCAGACCTTCTGGTTAGGCCCACACTCACATTGCAAACAACTTCACACTCCCTTTTCGAGGTCGGACCTTGAACGGAAGACATTCATGTTCATGTTCTCTTTGCAATTATTTAAAGCCAAGATAATGACCCCCATATCAATGCAATATATATATATATATATATATATATATATATATATATATATATATATATATATATATATATATATATATTATAGACCTAGAAAAGAGCGCCCCCCCCCTCAAAGGAAGACAAAAGGAAACAAAATCCTGGTTACAATCTCAGTGGAAGTGTAGAACTAGTCTTCCAGAGAACTGGATACATACCTTGTGTAGTTGATCTTAGGTTTCAGAGTGATAGCATCTTAATTTCTAGTCTAAATAAATGCTGGTCTTCAATAAAGATCATCCATCCTCACTCTTTTGCGTACTTAATCCAAGCAATTTGCCGATTCACTCTTCAACTTTACTAACTTCTGATTCAATATTTAAACTATTCATTGTACCTACTCTATTCACTGCGGAGGACTGGTTACACACTTCCAATGAGTTTTGAATCGGAAAAGAAGATGGTGTGACTTCATGACTTCTCTGCCTTATTTGAAAACTTTTTGAGGATATTATTTATCTAAGATATAAGAAATAGAGGCAAATATCAAATTCTCATCACCATCATCATCATCACCATCATCATCAATATCATCATCATCATCATCATCATCATCATCATCATCATCATCATCATCATCATCATTATTATTATAATTATTGTTAATATCACCATCGTCGTCATCATCATCATCATCATCATCATCATCATCATCATCATCATCATCATCATCATTATCATCGTCATCATCAACAATATTATTATTATTATCATCATCATCATCATCATCATCTTCATCATCATTATTATAATTGTTAATATTATCCTCCTCCTCCTCCTCCTCACCGTCATCAACATCATCATCATTAGAATCATAACAAACATCATCAACAACAACAACAACAACACGAAAAGGCAATTCTCATATTATAATAAATACCATTATCAATCTATTTTGCTATTATTTTTTATATTACACCATTACCTTTAGATGGAGAAACAAACAAACAAACAAATAATAGACAAGATCCTTACCTGCGATTGAAGACAAAGTATCAATTATGACGACCATCTTCTTTGTCGCTGATCTTTTGGATACCTTGTAGGAATGGAAGAAAGACATCAGGATCCATCGGAAGTCCACGCATGCAACAGACAGTCCCAACAACTCCAATGAAGTTATAAATATAAATAAAAATTTAAAATAATATCAGGCGTCTCAATGGTTCTCTTCGATCAATCAATAATACATCCTTATATATCAGATCGAGTCCCAACAACGTGCCCTAAAATGGAAGTATATATATATATATATATATATATATATATATATATATATATATATATATATATATATATATATATATCCAGGCGTCTTCAATGGATTTCTTCTTTCAAATTCAAAATACAAATAATACAAATCCTTATATATATATATATATATATATATATATATATATATATATATATATATATATATATATATATATATATATATACACTGTCATAATTTTATGAATATAGATTGATAAATAAAAAAGATACAGTGATTTTTCAAAACCGTGTTCAGAAATACAACATCAGAGAAAAATGACGCAACATTGCAGAGAGTAAAATGGCGCGATCTTAACATTTGTTGCCATTAGCATCTACATTGATTATGTCACCTTAAACATGCCTATTTTTGGTCACTTTAAGTGACCAATCGCCCCACCGTCCTCTTAAATGACCCAAACGTAGTCTCTTTTTTCAACTCCAATGGTTTTTTCAACTCCTCTCAGCATAAAATGATTATTTCTCTCAAGGTTTCTTTTATAACTGCAGATAATTTGTCCACTATAAACCTTCTCAGTCGAAGATTTCAAATTGCGTAATCAATGAAATCCGGCGGGGTGATTGAGGCGGCCTTATATTTTATATATATATATATATATATATATATATATATATATATATATATATATATATATATATATATATATATATATGAGTGTTAGGGAATTACTTGTAGAAAATAGAGTGCAGGATAACATTAATTAGAGCATGTAAAATAAATAAGGACACTGACATTGTATTTTGTCAAGATGATCATTTCGATGCTGATCTTGCATCTATCTCATCTGTTGACGATAAATCCGTAGGTGCAACTATGGATTTAACTTCAACTGAAGAGGTGCGAGATCAGCATCGAACCGATCGTCTTGACGAAACATAATGTGAGTGGCATTATTATTATTATTATTATTATCATTATTATTATTATTATCATTATTATTATTTATTATTATTATTATTATTATTATTATTATTATTATTATTATTATTATTATTATTATATTATTATCATCATCATCATCATCATCATCATAATCATCATTATTATTATTATTATTGTTATTATTATTATTATTATTATTATTATTATTATTATTATTATTATTATTATTATTATTATTATTATTATTATTATTATTATCATCATCATTATTATATGAATAACTATTTACTCCAAGAGTTTCTTTATTTTTTAGGGGGGGGGGGGGTGGAGGTTGATACTCGAACAAACGTTATTACTGTCAAGTAAGCAATACGAACGACAAGTGTACTTATGAGTGAAAACAATATAAAGCTGGCTAATGTAGATGATATAGAGAAAAGCAAAAGAAGAGAATGAGGAGGAGGAAGAGAAGGAGGAGGAGGAAGAGGAGGCGGTAGAGAGATAAAGAATATGTTAGAATGTTAAAGTGTGTAGAGACAGAAGTGATGGGTAGAGAGAGGAAGAGACTGAGGAGTAGGAGGAGGAGAAGGAGAAGGGGGAGGAGGAAGAGGAGGAGGAGGAGGAGGAGGAGGAGGAGGAGGAAGAGGAGGAGGAGGCGGTAGAGAGATAAAGAATATGTTAGAATGTTAAAGTGTATAGAGACATAAGTGATGGGTAGAGAGATGAAGAGACTGAGGAGGAGGAGTAGGAGGAGGAGGATGAGAAGGGGAGAAGGAGGGGGAGGAGGAGGAGGGAGAGGAGGAGGAGGAGGGGGAATAAAAACCAATTACCTTCTGGAGCATCCATAACTTCACAGTCGGAATCCTGACCATCACGTTGAACGCATACTGCAAAAAGCCCAATATGTATGAATACATCAGTACCGAAAAACAATCCCTTGAGGGTCACCCATTTCCAATAGTTTGTGAATAAGGCGAGAAACTCGAACAATGCCCCACCACAAAGGAAGACCACACCGGTAATCAATACTCCTTGACAAGCCATGTCTTGGACCTGAACTATGTCTTGTTATGCTAACTCTGCTGAAACGAACGAGAAAAGAAAAGATATGATGAACCACCGTGCGCAATTGGATAAGATCCAGTATTGTGCAAAATAATGAAATCCTTTAAACTCAAAATGAGAACTGTTGATTTTTATTCTTTATGTATTAGCATTTAGTATGACCTTCCTCCTTCTTAAGGCTTGTTTTCCATTCTTTGCATTGATTATGATTCAATAGTCTAATCCGCCCAGCAACGAGCAGCTTGGTGCTAAACAAAGAAAATTGGTACTTTTTATCCTTCATGCTGGCTAGAACTTTTTCACAAGTTATGTGATCAGAATGTATAAGTCAAAACATGATCCGATTTATAATGTTTTTCTCCTCTGGATACACTTTTACGGAGAAGTATTTCATAAGGGTGTCCGCCATTGTTCCGATAGTTTAGAATCAGTTAATAAGTTACTAGCGTCACTACAAGGGAAGTGACGTCACGACTGTTGAAGTCTATTATGAATGATTTTCTAGTCATTGTACCAAGCATGAAAAACAGTCATTTGGAACTTGTAACGGCTTGTTCAGTCGCGATCCTGTAGGCGTTTCTTGATGATAGCCCAAATATTTTCATTGGGGTTAATATCTGGTGAATTTCCAACCCATCGGGGCATATAACTTTCCTTGAAGAATGGCATGGTGCAAGACCTCCCTAAAATACGCTGGATCCATCAGGGTAGAATTTCATTTTTTAAATGTTTGCATTGACCAAGATTGCTATGTATTTCATACATCATTCCATATACACGATAAATTTTTCGGACCCCAGAGAAACCAAAATAACTCCCCAAAACATGATCCTTTTTTATTTTGATATTTCACACTTGGAATAAGGTTCTCTTCTCTGGTCTTTTCAGTGACATATTTTCTTGCGGAGTCGTTTGACTTTGGACGAAAAAACTTAGTTTCATCACTAAAACCCACTCGTTTTCAATCTTCCACAGTCCAATGTCTATATTGTTTTGCCCAGGCATAACGCTTTTTTTTTATTCTACCCCTCTAAATAGTAACGCGTAATGATAACAAGTTTACAATAATAATGTGTGACGTCAGATTACCACACTATAAATTTCACTAAAAGTAAATTTTTGAAAAAAAGAGTAGATCTATCATTGATATATTTTTGAAAATGTCTTTTACTCAGAGATGACGAAATCATGGTCAATTGAGGGGTAGAATAAAAGATTTCTTACACTCTCGCATTTTGGAATTCGAACTTTGGTTGGGAACACGTCCGGAATTCGAAATAGCAGGAGTGTAAGAGTTGTATATTTATTATCGCTGAACTGAGCAGTTGGTTCTTGGAGGCTCGATACGCTGGATGTTCTGATTCAATGAGACGTCTTTTATTGTAGATTAAGAAATAGAGACTATGTGACCTTAAAGAGCCTTATCTAAGTCATCACTTGACATTTCTTATTAAGAGAGTCGTTATCCCCTGACTTGGCCTCCCTTTATCGGCCACATAGATTCTTTCTCTCTGTATTAAGGCAGCCCTAACCCTAACCCTAACCCTAACCCTAACCTGTTCCTTTGTAATTATTTAAAATTCAGCCAACTGTTAGACCTGTAAATTCTCAGTCAATTAACTGAAATCAGTCAATTTGTCAAATTCAAATATTTAAAAAAAAGGAAAGAAAGAAAGAAGTGAAGAAAGAAAGAATTCACAAATCGTAGTCGAATGACCGTAAAGTAATTAGGAGTGTTCCATAACGCTACGCATATCTCATGGGAGCCGTTAATATTAACGATGGATTTATTACCAAGGCTAAGCGGCGCTTTTTAGAATTGGCGTGACTGAACACATCCCAGTGTAATTTCACACAGCCTTCGTTAAATTATTTTTTCACTTTCCAACCTGTCGTGATCCCAACGGTAGCCAATTTTAACTGAGCCGCCGAGCGATAAATTTCACTGTTTCGTCTAAGCCAAAATTGACCACAATTACAAGCTGGGTTTTAAAAGTATAAAAAAAAATAAAATGCGAATGCCGGAAGTAACATCTCTAGTAGATGATGGAGACACATTTAAATCGAAAGTTAGATTAGGATAGATTGCTACAGCACATTTCGATTGCCTCACATTGTAAACAAACTGGTTGACCGTTTCTTCACTGATTGAGTACCTGATTATAAGGAACAATGGTAAGTAGCCTAATTAATTCCCGTGCAAATCAGGACGTTTTCTGCCATTGTTTTGCTCAAGCCCAATCGAGCTTGCTGTTTTGTGGCGATCTACCTTCATTTCGATTCTTTGAATTTTTCCGCTACGCCTGCCGAAGTTTCTTCTTGATAATTCACTTCTACTTAATAATTCAGTGTATTGGCCAGAAGTCATATTTATTTAAGTTTTTTTTTCTCTGTCATTTACTGATTGAAAATCAAGTTTGCTCATTGCTACATTATTCTAATGTTCTCACAATGACTGAGCTGTTCGTGGATCGCAATTCAGACTTGTTGAGCATCGATAAAGTTAAAGATGTGAGTGTGAGGAATAAATTCAATTGGTCATGGCTAGAAGTTAAAGATGATAATGGTGATTATTTCTCTGACTATGTCAAACAAAATTCCAGAGGCAGGAATATGACTTTTATGAAGTCATCTTTACCTATATGAATGACATGCTTATTTAGCATTCCTTCTACATCAAATTATGGCAGTCATACTTCCAGTAAGAAATAACACCCACTATTTTAATGTATTGTATTTATCACTCTCCTCTCCAATGATGCCCTTATTTTTTTTAAATAATTGAATCTTCAGTTTGTCGAAGAGTTTCAGTCAATTTTTATAGAGCTCATTTACAGGTCTAAACTGTTCATTTTGGTATTTATGTAAAAGTATCACAGATGAACCTCATACTCATTTTAGTGTTATTATTTAAGGCTAAAATTCGTTCCCTCATTTTTGGCGAGTTGTAAATCTCTCAAATACTGGGGACACCCAGGTTGGGAAAATGAGTTGTGGCAGATTTGAAGGTCAAATGAGCCATCAAGAATAAACAAAGCATTCGTTAGAAGTGAGTCATAATGCACTTTTTAAAAAAGGAAAGAAATGTACTAAATATTGAAAGTAAGTACTTTTGATAATTAACACATTTCTTTGAAACACCTCTTCATAAAATAACAATGTAAAGAGCGGTGTCCCAATTAATTTGCACAATACTGTGAACCACCGTGTCTAAGTGGATAAGATATCGGAGTGGAATTAAAGAGTTAATGCTAAAATGAGGTAAAAATGAGTAAAAATGATCAGAAACGGTATTATGTCAGGATGAATCAAAACCCGGAAAACTGGATTCAGAAATAAATGATAAGAAAGACCAACTTTGAGTTTCGTGGTTTGTTTTGTTTTGTTGTTTTTGTGGGGTTTTTTGTGTTTCTTTTTTTTTTTTTTTTTCTTTTGTTTGTTTTTTTTGTTTTTGTTTTTTGTTTGTTTAGGGGGTTTTTGGGTTTTTTTTTTTTTTTGTTTTTTTTTTCAGTCTATTTATTCTTCCCATAACTATTTGAAATGACCCAAATTTTCATAGTTATTTTGACGTATAGATTGAATGAAGTTGACGTCACTCGGGTCTTTGTTATTGTTTTTTTTTTTGCCATCCGCGTTTATGAGTAATTCTCACTAAACTATATTAACTAGACTACAAACGCTTAAGGTTACACATAGTTTTGTGTGTTGGTTAGTTTTATTCCGGATGGCATGTTGTGAGCTTCTTAGACAAGCGCATACTATCAACAGATTCAATTTCCTGCAGCAAGTTCACCCCGACATAATACCGCTTTGAGACAGAGATGATTTGGGAAGTGGGGGGAGGGGGTATTCATTTCATGCGATACCTATTTCGGTTTATGCACTTTATGTCGTTACCTTTTTGTGTTTATGCACTTTATGTGATTGCCTATTTGGGGTTATACACTTTATGCGGCTACCTATTTGGATTTATTCACTTCATATGACTAACCGTTTGGGTTTATGCACTCTATGCACTTTGTGTATCTACCTATTAAAGTTTAAGCAGTTCATGTGACTAATTATTTTGGTTTATGCACGTTATGTGACTCCCTTTTTTGGTTTATACCCTTCGTGTGACTACCAATCTGATATTATGCACTTCGTGTGACTACCTTTCTGTGTTTATGCACTTCGTGTTATTACCTTTTTGAGTTTATACATTGTCTGTGATTATGATATTTCAACTCTATAAAACACATTAACTTAAATCAAGTTTCATATTTTTTTTGTGATAAATCCAATTTTTAAACCACTCATTCTCTCTCTCTGTCTCTCTCTCTCTCTCTCTCTCTCTCTCTCTCTCTCTCTCTCTCTCTCTCTCTCTCTCTCTCTCTCTCTCTCCTACATATTACTTTTTTAAAGTCACGTATGTAACTAATCGTGTCGATCAGTAGATAAACCATTGACCAATTAACTGTTTTGTTGGGTTTTTTTCAAAAACCAGTTAACTGTCGTACTCTAGAAAGACGCGTATTTAAAAATTTGGCCAGAAAACTCGTCCTTCTTATTATTAAACCGTCGAGACCAAGGGGTTTTGTTTTTGTTCATGTTATTGATTGTGCCTTTGACGTCTGCTAGAGACATAGGTGTGTTTATTGTTTCTCGTTGGTCTTCTGATAGTTTTTTTTTTTGTTTGTTTTTTTTTTTTATTTTTTTTTTTTTTTGTGCGTATTTTGTATATTCTCCTCCTATTTTTGCATTTGTTTGTTCATACTCGTAAAGTTTTGTGTAAAATTGGGTGAATGCTTTTTCGATTTCTGTTTCGTCTGTTGTTGTGTTCCCTGACATGTCTTCTATTTCTTTGATGTTTTTCTTGTTTTGTGTTTGTGTTTCTATGTTTTGTATTGATTGTTCGAGTGTAATGTTTGAGTTTGTCCTAAATTTGTAGCTACATCTAATTTTACATCCTTGCAGTCTTGTCTGTTCTTTGTCGTTTAGTTTGTCTTGAGTGTCAAGTATTTGGTCATTGTCTAGATATCCAATTTCTTCGCTTTCTAATATGTGTTTGTATTCTTTTTCTTTTTGCCTTAATTGTTTTTGTATTGCCGTTGCTATTGCTGTTACCACTGTCTTTACTGTCATCTTTATTGTTTCCCTCCATTCTAATATGTCGTTTTCTGCCGTTTTCTGATAAGATATTAGTGTATTGTTGTAGGATAATGTTCATGCAACTGGTGTAGTATTTATTTTCTAGTAGTTTATTATTGAATTTCCAATACGCGCTTTTGTGTTTCTTTTTCTTTTGTGGTTGTCCAAATTGTGTATACACTGCTTTGTGGTCTGTGAATGTTAATGTGCTTGCAATGTGTTCTGTTTTTGTTTGTGTTATTGTTTTGTGGCTTAGTATTCGATCTAACCTTTTTATACTGTTGTGTATTGTTGTGAATGTCGTTTCTTTTCCCAGGGGCGATATTGTCCTATAGATAAATTGCACTTGGCTAAGAAGTTCATAGCATTGCCATCCGGAAGTAAAACGGACCAACACACAAAACTGTGTGTAACCATGATCGTTTATAGTCTGGTCAATACAGTATAGTGAGAAGTACTCATAAACACGGATGGCAAAAAACAATAACAAAGGCATGAGTGACGTCATCTTCGAACTATCTATTGGCGTCTGTTAAATTAATTTTGTTTGTTATTTACTTGTCTGACTTTTTCATTCTTTTTTTTTATCTCCATGTCTCGTCTGTCGAGCTGTCATTTGTGTCTATTGTCGCGTTGAAATATCCTGCAATTATTATTTTTGAGTGTTTGTTTCTTTCTATCCAGTCCGTTAGTATTGCATAGAAATTTTCTTCATTGTTGTTTTTGGCTGGTCCATATAGATAGAATGCGCTTGGCCAAGGAGTTCACAACATTGCCATCCGGAAGTATAACGGACCAACACACAAACTCTGTGTAACCATGAACTTTTATAGTCTGGTTAATACAGTTTAGTGAGAACAACTCACAAACGCGGATGGCAAAAACAATAACAAAGGCCTGAGTGACGTCATCTGCATACTATCTATAGATATATGTTGTATAGGTGATATTGTGCGTCGTGTTTTTGTATGTCTATCATCCCTAGTCTTCCCGTATGGTCGAATTCGTGGTGATGTATTTTTCGATCTGTCGCTAATGTTAAGTATGGCTACGCCTCGTGACTGTCGTTTCTGTTTGTTGTCCAGAATATTTTTTTTACATGTGGGTATAGTTTTGTTACTATTTGTTTTTGTGTATGTTTGTCTTGTACGTTTGTTTCTTGTAACAGTATGAAGTCAAGTGGCTTGGTTTTTGTTTTTGTGATAATGTTGATGATGTTGCTTGTTTTGTTCCTTAATCCACTTATATTTAGTCTTAGTATGGCTAAGTCTTGGTCTGTATATGGTGTGTGTTTTGTCGTTTGATTTTGATCGTTCATTCTGATGTGTGTGTGTGTGTGTGTGTGTGTGTGTGTGTGTGTGTGTGCTAGGTTTTGTCTGTATGTCATTGGTCGAGTGTGTCTTGCCCGGAGTTATAGTGTGTGTTGTGGGTGTGGGTGAATGAATTGTTATAATATTGGTTTTTCATGTTATGTTACTTGCAAGTCGGCGGTTTTGTGTTTGTGTGTGTGTGTGTGTGTGTGTGTGTATATATATGTGTGTGTGCGTATAGATAGTATGCGCTTGGCAAAGAAGCTCATAACATTGCCATCCGGAAGTATAACGGACCAACACATAAAACTGTATGTATCCACGAACGTTTATAGTCGGGTTAATCCAGTTCAGTGAGCATTACTCATAAACGCGGATGGCAAAATACAATAACAAAGGCTTGAGTGACGTCATCTTCATTCTATCTATATGTTTGTGCGTCATTGTGGTGGTGTGAGTCTATTGTGGTGTATGCTGTATTTGTATGTGACAGTGTTTGTTGTTTGTCTAATGAGATATAGATAGAATGCGCTTGGCCAAGGAGTTCACAACATTGCCATCCGGAAGTATAACGGACCAACACACAACATGAACTTTTATAGTCTGGTTAATACAGTTTAGTGAGAACAGCTCACAAACGCGGATGGCAAAAACAATAACAAAGGCCTGAGTGACGTCATCTGCATACTATCTATATCTACATGTCTGTATGTGTGGTTATTTGGTTGGATACTTGTGATCTTATGGTTGTGCTGCATTGTGGTGTGGTGGCCGACGCTCTATCTTTTTTCCCTCCTCTAGCGGTGAAGATTTCCTCTTTCTATCTAAAGAGGATGTTCATTTTAAATATGTTGGTTGTGGTCGAGGTACGAGTGAGATAAGAGTGTCTTCTTGTTAGTGTTGCTGATGATGTTGTTAGTGCTGATTTGTATGTTTTTCCTGGAGGTGTTCTTGGTATAATTGGTTTGCTTATGAAAGGATCTGGTGATGTCGTTGCTTTGTTGTTTATTTTTTTTCAAGGATACGGGGGGATCTTGGGGGTGTTGTAGAGGTGCTGAATTGTGAAGGGGGGGGGGGGGGGTGATGGGGATATGGGTTTAGGTGGGGAAGGTGGAGGAGGCGTGTGGGTTGTGTGAGAGGGGAGGGGGGGATGGAGGGTGTAGTAGGTGAGGCTTGAAGGACTTTCAAGGAAGTTGGAATTGTCGGAGTTGGAGGATGAGGCATTGGGGTAGTAGACGTGGGTGAGGGCAAAGAGTGTGTAGGGTAACGTAGTTACCAAGAGCTCTCACTTCTCTTAACCGCAATGCTATTGTCGCGTGCCAGGCGAGACAGCGAGGTGGGTGTGCTCCGTGTGTATCATGCGCGCTAGGCTTACTGATACAATGAAGAAAATACGAGTAGAAGACGGAAAATGCGTGGCTTCACCAAAAGCGGGAAGTGAGAGCTCTTGGTAACATAACAATCGTTACCTACACGCTCTTTGGTGAGGGTAAAGCTGGACATTCTAAGAAAATGGCTTTCGGTCTGGGGAGGTTGGCGATGGTTGGATTTTATTTTTTTTTCGTGTTATTTTTTTTTTTTGTTTTTGTTTTTTTTTTTGTTTTTTTTTTTTTGTCTTTTTAACCGTTTGCCAACCTTCCCTATCAGAGGATGGAAAAGTTGAAGGAGTCGGAGAAGTCTGAGAAGGGGAGGGTGGGGGGGAGAAGCAGGCGAAGGAGGGTTGATAGATGGTGGTGCCGGCTGCGGCTGTTGTTGGGGTGCCCTATTGCTATTGTTTTGGAGCCCAAATGGGTTCCTTCGTGGGCACCGGAAGAACGGGCGTCCTTCCGTCCCACAGGTGGGGCACGCAGGGACTCTGCCAGGAAGAAGAACTCCTATTTTATGGAGCTTGCCCTCTATCACTACACGGATGTAGTGGGGCACTTTTGTCTCCTTATCTTTTGGTTCTAGGCGAAAGGACCTAGTGCCCAATTCGCCTGGCCGGTCCTTTCCAATGAAGAGAGTGCCGGGCTTCGCCAGAGGGGCGAACGCTCTAATCAAGGCATCATTTTTCAGCCTTAGAGGCACGAACCGCATAGTCCCTGCAATTAAAGCCTGACGGACATCACGAAAGAACAACGAGACATCTGCCATACGGCTCCCCCCCCCCCCCCATGCCATTGGGGCGTATCAGTAATTCTTTGTTGCTAAGAACAACAAAGAGTTTTCTGGGATCAGCAAGGCGGTATACGCTATCCACGGAGTTGTCAAGGCTGGCTATGACCTCCAGCTTGATGGTCAAATGGTTAGCACGGTGAAGGTTAGCCCCTTTTACAAAGACCTCCACCGTGTCATCAGGATGGAGGGACGACAATCCCTCCACAAATCTTCACCAGTGAGCTCGAGGTCGATCATAGTGATCCGAGCTCAGGTCCCCAACAACAACTTCAACCAAAGTTAAGAAAGAAGAAAAAAAAAGGTGTGGGGGGGGGGGGGTGATAATAAAACGAGACATTAGTATATATCATAAATAATACTCTTCAACAGTCGTAACGTCACTTCCTTCCTAATGACGCGTGGTAACTTAGTAACACTGGCTCTAAATTATCGGAACAATGGCGGACGCCCGTATGAAATATTTTCCCGGCGAGCATAAAGGGTATCCAGAGGAGAGAAAATACATAAATTTGATCATGTTTTGACTTTTACACATTCTGATCACAAGGGATGTGAAAAGTTCTAGCCAGCATGAATATTAAAAAGTAAAGATTTTCTTTGTTTAGAACCAAGATGCCCGCCGTTGCCGGGTGGCGTGACATCAGACTACTGAATCCAATCACGTCCAGCGGAACACAAGGGAAAGGGATTGGGGGGGGGGGGGGAGGGCAGTAAGGGGGGAAACTACACAACTGAAATTACGGGAAAAAATCTATTCAGTAAAAAAAAAAAAAAAAAAAAAAGCTAGGTATGTACACAGAGGGGGCACATTTTTCACACAACCTACATTAACACTATACTAACATTAATACTAACACAAGGGCTAACACTAACACTAACACACAAGTAAATAATATATACTACACAAAAGATAGTTCGAAGATGACGTCACTCAGGTCTTTGTTATCATATTTGGCCATCCGCGTTTATGAGTAATGCTCACTGAACTGTATTAACCCGACTATAAACGTTCATGGATACACACAATTTGGGTGTTGGTCCGTTATACTTCCGGATGGCAATGTTATGAGTGTCTTGGCCAAGCGCATACTAATATAATTGCCACGTCCAGACATTTTGATAATATTCAGTTCGCGTTAAGTGATATGTAAGTGGTTGGTTGTACCTTTAAAAGAATACAGTGGTACGTGTCATTTTAGATTTTCGTAACTTGAAAGTGAAGACACTCATTGGTGGCCAATCAACAAGTTGCTTGTTCAAGCTCTATATAAATCATATATCACAGAAATACTAATAATTACATGACAGTATAGAAATATACATAAACAGGAACATACGTTATGTAATATAACGTCAATGCACAAGTGCAGTTAACTAATGATACGAATATATTGTATTCTTAAAATATATTCAATTGTGACATTATTTAGAAGTAATTAAATGTAATCAAGTGTATTATTAATGGAAATATAAAATTAGTGATGCAATTGCAAAGGGTAATAACTCAATAATAATAATACACAATAACAATCATCATTATCATCAGTAGCCTACTATTATCATCATCATCATCACCATCATTAGACTGAAATATATGTTTTTTACGCCACAAAGGCAGTTTTAAATTCATTAATATTTTAGTATTAAAGTTTAGCGTTGTCCTTGAGTTTAGCTTAAAATTCTATTTTCGGTATTAGGTTCACCCCGATATATGTTACCTCTTTGAGTCGATGGGTCACATGTAGTATTGCTATTTTGAGTAAAATGAACATAAGTACTTGAACTAAAAGAAAAACCCGTTAATACGATTCAACAGTCGTAATGTCACTTCCCTCGTAATGACGCATGGTAACTTACGAACTGGCTCTAAACTATGGGAACAATGGCGGACGCCCTAATGAAATATTTCTCCGACGAGCATAAAATCGTATCCAGAGGGGAAAAAAATTTATAAATCTGATCATGTTTTGACTTTTACACATTCTGATCACAAGACATATGAAAAGTTCTAGCCAGCATGAAGAATAAAAAGTACCGATTTTCTTTGTTTAGAACCACGATGACCACCGTTGCTGGGCGACGTGACATCAGACTATTGAATCCAATTGGCATGTTCCTAATCATTTTAATTTAAAATGAACTGTTTAACACTTGGTTCATTTATGTATTTTGATATAATTCCGTTTTGGGGCGTTATGACACAATAATATAGAATTTTAAAATGTTGTTTATTTTGTAAACCATTGCAACTATTTTTTTCACCTTCTTACAATCTCACAACAGACTTGTGCATCTCCAATCTTACCTGGAGTTAGGCAAAGGTCTGTGCCAAGGACGGAAGAAGACGGAAGAGTGCGGTTGAGGCCCTATGCTTTGCCAGGGCATTAGTCAAGTAAGTCACAATCTCACTTAAAAATTCTAAACAAGCTACATGCAGGTCTGATAACCGAAAATTATAATGGGCTTGTGCGGCTTTGTGGTTTAGTAGTATGACTCACGCCTTCGGACCGGAAAGTCCAGGGTTCGAGACCCGATCTGATCGGCCCATAGTTGTTGAGTCCTTGGAAAAAAAAAGGTCTTTACTCACATTCTCTCACCGCACCCAGGTGTAAAACGAGTACTGGGACGTTAAAAGCGTTGTCTATGTCGGATTTTTTAAAAATCGTAATATCGACAAACAGGCGTCATGCCATGTCTTGTCTTAGTTGTTAAGAGTTGTTGTTGGCTAGGGCCCCATTGTAAAGCGCTTTGAACACGTTTAGTGGAAATTGAACTATGTGAATTCTCTAGTTATTTTTTTGTTTTGTTTGTTTTTGTTTTTGTTCGTTTTTTGTTGTTGTGTTTTTGTTTGTAATGTTTGTAATTTTTGTAATAGACGATTGAAAGACATGACAACTTTGGATTATCAAACCTACAAACAATAAATGCATGTCGCTCTAAAGCATCATGTATGAAATAAATCAAAGTTATGAGAGATAAACCAATCGATTCACATTAAATTTTAATGTCAAAATAAGAGTTGTAAGAGTTTTTAATTGTCATCTCTTTATATTTTGTTACAAAAATAGTACGATGGTAATTTTTTGGTAAATTAAATGGTAAAGCATAATATTTTTTGCCTTTTTTAAAAAAAGAATTTGTTTTGTAGTTTTAATGGCAAGAGTAATTTTTAAAAAAACTGATATATTTATCTGAAATAGCGTGGCAAAAAAAAATAGAAATATAATAAGAATCAATCATAAAAACCTGGCATTATTGACTAAAATTATACTTTTCAACTCGAGTAGTATCTTCAACAAAAAAAAAACACCTTACAAACATAATCAACTGTACTCCACACGAGAAAATTCTTGTAGCAACAGATACACACGTTAAGACAGTAAGGATCCTTGTATATGATAACGAAACGACAATGATGTTGTTATTAGTATTATTAAGGCCAGAACATGTAAAAATGGATTTGAATAATCTCACGAGTTAAAAGAGTTACAACTTGGCACAGACACAGGTTACGCTTTATTGCATATGTAAGATCCAATTACATCCGCAATGCGCAAGCTTAATTCAGCTCAAAAACCCAACGCTGGTTTGCAATGAGGAATTTAAAATATTTAAAAAATTAAAACTATGCTTTAACCTCTTCCTCGCCCCCCCCCCCCCCCCCCCCCACCCACCCCCCAACTTTGTAAATTTTTCAACCCAAATAATATGTTGGCGGTAATCATAAAATAATCGATAATTTACGTAAGTAATACATTTCTGGCAAGAATAACAACAACACACATATACACTAACACACACACACACACACACACACACACACACACACACCTGTTTAGAGGTTCTCCTTGTTTCCTGTTGAGAGATAATAATAATATACTGTATCGACGTGTACACGACACGGTTCGGTGATTACGTTTAGTTTGATAAAAAAATAAATTTTATAATTAGATGCATGTGACCCGATCTATGCTTCAATTGACCCTTTATAATGTCATGCGCATTCAACCAACCTTTTTGTTTACACGTTGCTTAGGCAGCAAAAAACTGAAGTTACAAGCTGTTTACTCTGAGGGAAATATCGAGGGAGACCACGACCACAGTTTTCAGAGCCAAAATGCTCCTTCTTCTATTTTGTAGGAAAATCATGACCGTTCCCCCGCTCTCCTTAAAGAAAACCATGTCTATGTCTATGGAAATTAAGATTGTGGTTTGTTTTGGATTGAAGTGGACCACAATTTTTTTTTTACTGCGTATCACTGATCAAAGCATAATAATAATAAGGTCAATGCGATGAAGAGAGTAAATTCGAATCTCTCTCCTATCTCTTCCCTCAGATCACCTTTTCAACAGAATCTTACTACTACTACTACTACTACTACTACTACTACTACTACTACTACTACTACTACTACTACTACTACTACTACTACTACTACTACTACTACTACTACTACTACTACTACTACTACTACTACTACTACTCTACAACAACAACAACAACAACTACTACTACTACTACTACTACTACTACTACTACTACTACTACTACTACTACCACCACAACTACAACAACTACAACAACAACAACAACTACTACTACTACTACTACTACTACTACTACTACTACTACTAATAATAATAATAATAATAATAATAATAATAATAATATATATAATAATAATAATAATAATAATAATAATAATAATAATAATAATAATAATAATAATAATAATAATAATAATAATAATAATAACAATAACAATAATAATAATAATAATAATAATAATAATAATAATAATAATAATAATAATAATAATAATAATAATAATAATAATATAATTGCTGTTACCACTACTTACTACTACTGTACCATAACCACTGATGCCACATCTACTACTATTACTAATGGTCTGTGTGGCTCAGCGTTACGGTTCTCGTCTTTTCACAAAAGTCAAGCAATGTTAAGTGTGATCAGTGATCGGATCGGTGACAGCAATCGTGAAAAGTTGTGATCCCCGAGCTATGTCCCTATGTAGTAGTACTGCTACGTTTACTATTACTACTACTACTACTACTACTACTACTACTACTACTACTACACTACTACTACTAAGACTATCAATATATTATTATTATTTTTTTTTTTTAATTTAGATATATAATGGTTTGTAAACATTTGAGTGTTTTCCTCTTAGTGAGATCCTGTGCTTGTGCCAGGATGAAACTTTTAGGTGATCTCAAACTAAGTGCACTGTCTAGTAAGTTCATGAAATTTACATATGTTCCCTATTTGAACCATTTCCTCTTTGCCTTACTTTTTCTCGTGTGCTTTCGATTCCAAATCTACAACTTTTTAATTATTCTATTTTCTTCCTATTTACTGGTGCTGAAATGACCTAAATGCGCCGTAAAACCCTTAAAAATATTTTTTTAAAGATAATAAACATTCATTAGCCTCTCGATAAAGATATACATGGATATTAACATGAATATTAGCAGTGACGATCCCGTACGAGTGCATGTACAAAATAGAAGCCTATTAGCTCACTTCCATTGCAAAATTTGGTTCAAGTGGCCTGCTGGAGAATTAAATGAAGCATTTCGAAACACAATGAGCATGGTGAATCTGTGGATATGCTATATAAATATTGAGGTTTATTTTTCACTTTTTTAAAATAGTTAAATGAGATAAGTTGTTGAAAATTATTTACATTATTTAACAATGATTTTCATCAATTATGCCACAAAATTTGTTTCTGTCTCTAATTAATCCACCTTGGTTTTCTTGGATAACGATGTTTGAAGAAGTTTCACAGGACTTGCGGCACTTTTAAGGAATTTGAGTGCCAGTTAAAAGGGAGACGATAAAATGGTCAAAATGTTTACATCCAGCTAGCATTAAATGTACCAAAGAAAAACACAAGACAAAATGGACTTATTCACCAGAAATCAGAAGCAGATCAAAGAGCAGTAATATACATCTATATCCTGGTTTTTGTTTTTAAGGATTTTACGGTGCTTGCAACACATTTAGGTCATATCAGCGCCAGTAAAAAGGAAGAAAGTGGGATATGAAAATGTAGGACAAAGATGAATTAATTGTTTGTTTTGTTTGTTTTTAAGGGTTTTACGGCGCTTGTGACACATTGAGGTCATATCAGCGCCAGGACACTAAGAAGGTTACAAAAAGAAGCATTGTATTTTTTTTAAAAAAAACCTAAGAATTTCATAGTCAATAATGGAGAGATGATCCACAAAGGAAAAAAAAATATCATCTTTCACAAAATAGAAAAATACATCCGTTTCTCTCTCTGCAAAAGACCTCAGGCAAGGCCCAGGTGAAACCAAATTGCAGCATACCAAAAGAAAAGAAAGAAAAGACACATTCATATGGAAGTGAAAAACAATTAAGGGGGATTGAATATCAAGGGCGTAGACAGATGAAGACACTGTCATCAGGGTCCAGTTTTCCCCACCTATAGGGGAATTCCACTTACTCAAAATAACGGCGTTTTAACTCACTCAATCCTAGAGATTTTTGCTAGACCTTTCAAAACTGGTAAAAATGTATTAAAAATAAGCATGTGCAAGTATTCGACCACTAACATGCAAAAACTAAAACATTAGTTTTGAGACTATGCCTATAGTATGTCTCAGAAAAATGTAATAAATAGGCATGGGGCAAAAGTAACACGGGTTAACTACGGATATAGTCGGTGTTAGGGTTGAGTGAGTTAAAATGCCAAAACATCAAAAAGTATACATTTTAGTTTATGTAAAATGAAAAAAAATTAAATGAGAAATTAATTCAGGGGCTACTCAATGTCATTTTGCCCCCTTTTCGTCTTTTTTAAAGGAAAAGAATGTTTATTTTTATTGATTATTTCCCTTTAACAGAGACAAAGAGGAAAATATTCTCGTACCGGTGTTAAATTTAAAACGGCTGGAATTTTTTGCCCATGGAGGATTTTTGTGGATTTTTCATGCGAGGCTCAGATCATGGTTTAGTTTCATCAGAATAAAAATTTGCTTGCTACCAATTTCTTCCGGTTCAAACCCTAAATCTACTGGACTCTTAGGTAAAATGCTATCAATCGTACCAACACATAAAGCTATGTGTAAGCTTAAAACAATTATCGCCGCTCGAGGAGCTTTAGTGAGAACTAGTCTTCCAAATGGCGGTATAAAAACTATAACAAAGAACCGAGTGACGTCAAATTCATTCATTCTATAAAACAAAGGTCGGTAAAAAAAAACCAATGCCCGACATTATAGCTCCGATTTTTTTTTTTTGGGATGTGTGTGTGTGTGTGTGTGTGTGTGTGTGTGTGTGTGTGCCTACGGTGCTGTTTAAAAAAAAAAAAACAAAAAAAAAATATTTTTTTAAAAAAAATCGAACTGTCGGAAATCCGACAACTGTCGGAATATTTACATTTAAAAGGTCCCCAGCCAACAGCAACACTTAACATGTAGGACATGACGTCCATTCCGTGATATTTCAATTTTTTTTTCCGACAGAGACAAGGCTTTTAATGGCCAAGTAATCATTTTCACCAGAATGTAAGTAAAGAGCCTTTTCCAAGAACTCAACTATGCGCTGCTCAGAGCGGACCTCGAATCCTGGATCTTCCGGTCGGAAGGCAAGAGTCATGCCACAAGACCACATACAGACCTAACGTCCATTGACTTTTGTTGATGGAGGTTAGGACACAGAAGAGCTGAGCCTGAGCCACTGATCAAGACAAGAAACAAGTCGAGAACCTTCCCCGTCTAGAAAAGATAGATCCCTTCAACGCGTCAGCGTTTTTGTTTGTAAGGGTTTTACGGCGCTTGCAACACATTTAGGTCATATCAGCGCCAGTAAGAAGGAAGCAAATTGGACAGTAAAAACATTCTAGATGTACACAACTAAAAGAACTTGAGGAAAAAGTAAGACAAAGGGGAATGGTACAAATAGGGAACAGATGTAGATTCCAATAGCACATTTAACTATCAGTGTACTTAGTTTGAGATCGCCTAAAAGTCTCACCTAAACACCGGCACAAGATTCAATCAGACAAGATTCCCACAAAGAGGAATACACTCAAATGTTTACAAATCATATTAAAAAAAAAAACAAACATCAGTACATAACAGATAATTAACAAGGGAAAACATATCATCTCCCAAAACTATAACTATACATTCGACTGTTTCCCTCCCCGCCAAGGATTCCGGTCAGGGTCAGGACAAAACTAAGTAATCTCATTCCAAGACAAAGACAGAAAGCAAGTTGGAAAACAGATACAGGGGGATATAAGACAGCAAGTACCTCCATGCCCACTATGGGAGGCCAGGAACCCCACCCAGTCAGGAGGAATTCTCTCCACAACAAATCGTATCAACTGTAAAAAAATGAGCCAAAAATTCGTTATTTGTTTCAAAGACACTTTTATTAAATGAAAGAAGTTTTACTATGTATAATATATACATGCCCACTATCAATTTTAAAATGAATGAATATATACAAAACTCCTTCCTAACAGTATCTTTTATATATATTTATATAACAAAACATGTACTGTCTGAGAGTAACACAGAGGATGCGGTGAACAAGTGGTACTTAAAAAATTAAATTAAAGGAAATAATAATAATTATTATATAACCAGATTACTCTATTTATCATTATATACAGACAAAATACATTATCTCGCAACAAAGAACACATTGAGGGTTGAATGATTTAGGTCCATGTCTTGTATTTTAAAACGTAAAAAAATAAATAATCGAAAACAAGAAACAAAACGAAACAAACAACATAACCTTCCCCCGCCCCCTCCATTATTTTTAAAGGAGGAAAAAAAAAAAAAAAACACTAGCAAAATTAATAATTAAGAAAAAACAAATAATAAAAAAATCAGATCACATTTTTTAAACCTTCCAATGATGACACTGAACGATGGGGAAGCAAATGAAATGGTGTTATGGTCCCTTATCAACATAAAAATGGAGCATGTTATAATTATCATTCTTTCATGGTTATAGTCAATCAACCCTCCATGCCCTAACATACTGAACGAAACACTGCCTCGGTGCTTTACGTTTTTTTTTTCAATTCAAAGCTGAATCTCATCTATGCACGTACACTTTCCTAAGCCGTAAACTTCCGATTAATTTGAACTTTGAATATCCTTATTTAAAAACGTTTGGGTGAAAGTGGAAGATTGCAGCATGTCACTATCCCCATGTAGGCGCTAATAACAAGTTAAAAAGAAGCCCTAGCGTTAGGAATACCCTGTCTGATGGCCTCCAGACAAAATATCACATTGCCAAACAGCCCAACATGTACATTCCACACTATTTTGCCAAGATTAATTTATTTCAAATACAACAAAATTTCCAATTTCAATTTTAATATTACATTTTTTTTTAACGAAGGGAAAGAAAATACCATACGTTTTCTACCAACAAGGTTTTCAAAGAATGGAAACTGCAGCCAATTATAGCTTTATCCACACAGCATCCCACTTATCATTCATACCATTAAAATCATACAATCAAGAATTGCTTCCAACATCCTCTTAATCTCCCAAACACTTGCTCAGTGACTCGCCTTGCTTGGACAAGAGGTACTGTTCTATTTCTCTTGTTTTAGAGAAGATAAACAACCATAAGTGCCATAAGGGTGTCCTGGTAGTTCCATTGTTTTGCTTCACACAAAAAGGGACTGGTATCAATCCCAGATGAAGACAAGATTTTTTCTGAACGCCCTGTCCACACAGCTGTGATTGTTGGGGCTGTTGGATCTGTGAGCGAATGCTTTGTGCTAGACCAGCGTCCTATCCAAAAGGTAGCAGGAAATGGCTACTATCTATTTAACATTATAGAAGGGCCTTATCATAACCAAGCGACTCCAAAATATATAAGGCAATAGTTTTAGGTAAAAGGTGAATGATAGAAGAAATGTACCTCTGCAAATAAACTGAAATGAAAATCACTGCCTCTCCTGGATCATCACCAAAAATTAAAATAATTTTGTCTTATCTATCAGTTACACGACATTTTGTTCAAACACAATATACATTAACACATATACAAAGAACGTCTTACCGATTGATGATTTAACATTCACAATATACATCAACAAGACAAAGGACACCAAAGAGATGATGCACGAGGGGACAAAATCTCACCTAACTAAAATGCAATACAAAAGTGACCATAAACCTCAGTGAAAAAGAGAAACTGAGAATATGGAAAAGCGGATGCTGGTTGTACGTCAGTCATAAAATATCAAGATCTTTTTAGTTAAATTCAGTAACATCATAAAAAAAAAGATAAAAAAAAACAAAGAAAAAAGAAAAAAAAAACATTGTTTCATTATAATGCTTTTTTAGAACTTTTACAGCACTTATCGTTTTCTTTTTTCCCAATGGTTTTACAGTCAGTGCTTGTGACACTTTTATGTCATTTCGGTACCAGTAAAAAAAGAAGAAAATGGGATAGTCAACAGCCTAGATTAACAATTAAAAGCACTAGAGAAAAGTAAAAATAAGGTTGCTGGTTCAAATAGGGAACAGTAATATATTCCAAGAGCAAACTATCAATATACTTATTTAAATCATCACCTAAAAGTCCACTCCAGACAAAAGTACAGAATCCCACAAAGAGGAACACACTAAAATTTATACACAATATTATATCTAATTAAAATCAAAAAGTTTATCACATAACAGAGAGATAATTTACCAGGGAAAAAAAGGTCATCTCCCAAATCTAATAATGTACACTTAAAACTGTCTCGCCTCAGCCAAGGACTACGGCCAGGGCCAGGACAAAACTAAATAATCTCATTACAAGGCAAGAACAGAAAGGGAACTAGATATTAGAAGACGCACAGCAAAGGTTTTTTGTTGTTTTGTTTTTAAGGGTTTTACGGCGCTTGCAACACATTTAGGTTATATCAGCGCCAGTAAAAAGGAAGAAAATGGGATAGTAAAAAGTTCTAGAATTACAATTAAAGCACCCAAGAAAAAGTAAGACAAAGGGGAATTGAGAACAAATAGGGATCAGATGTAGATTCCAAGAGCATACCACCAATGTACTTAGTTTGAAATCACCTACAAGTCTCATCCAGACACAAGCACAAAATCCAACAAAGAGGAACACACTCAAATGCTTACATTATACATTCAAAATAAAAATAATAATACATAACAGAGAGATGATTTACAAGGAAAAAAATATCATCTCCCAAAACAATAACTATGCATTTGACTGTTTTCCTCCCAGCCAGGATTCCGGCCAGTGCCAGGACAAAACCAAGTAATCTCATTCCGAGACAAAGACAGAAAGCATGTTGGATAACAGATATAAGGGGATAGAAGACACAGTATGTACCTCCCTGCCCGCTATGGGAGGTCAGGATCCCCACCCAGCACAGCAAAGGTGAATTCCCCTCCCACCATGAGGGGTTAAAAGCCCCCACCCAGTTACAATTACAGTACTTGCTTCAAGGGTTATATCTTTGACATCCAAATAGTAGAGGAGATAGGATTGTGAAAGAATTAAAAGAGATGGCATCAGATATTGACACTCAAGAAAAAGTTAAACAATGGGACTAATTCAAACATGGGACAGAAAAAGATCCTACGAGCTAGTTATCCGCTTATGTTTTATGTTTTTAAGGGTTTTTTTTGTTTGTTTGTTGCTTTAGGTCTCTTCCAACACAATTGAGGTTATATGAGAGACCGCTGAAACAAAAAAACAAACAATCTAACAAAAATAGTACAAATGTAAATCAAAATCATAACCTAAAGATATCATAAGCTAAATTATAAATAACCAAGAACAAACAGGCAGAAGATTTACAGAAGAAAAAAAATATCCCCTGTCAAAAATACAATCACAAACCAAAGAAGCAGGATAGGCTAGTAAAGAGAAGAAGAAACGACATCACTATCGGATCGTACACCCATGCGAACATCATAGGTATATGATTCAAGGGTGATGCTCCCATCCAACCACCCGCTAGTTATAGAATTAAAATTAAAGCACCCAAGTAAAAGTAAGACATAGGGAAACTGGGAACAAAAAGGGATCAGATGTAGATTCCAAGAGCATACCACCAATATACTTAGTTTGAGATCACCTAAAAGTCTCATCCAGACACAAGCACAGGTCCCAACTAAGAGGAATACACTCAAATGTTTACCAATTATATAATATAATATGTAATCTAAACATAATACAATGTATAACAGAGAGATGATTTACATGGAAAAAAATATCATCTCCCAAAACTATAACAATACATTGACTGTTTCCCTCCCAGCCAAGGAGCTCCGGCAAGGATCAGGACAAAACTAAGTAATCTCATTCCAAGACAATGACAGGAAACAATTGGGAAACGGGTATGGGGGGATAGAAAACAGAGCATGTACCTCCCTGCCCACTATGGGAGGTCAGGATCCCCACCCGGAAGCAGCCAAGAGAAAGTAAGACAGGGAAACTGGGAGCAAATAGGGATCAGATGTAGATTCCAAGTGCATACCACCAATGTACTTAGTTTGAGATCACCTATAAGTCTCATCCGGACACAAGCACAAAATCCAACAAAGAGGATCACACTCAAATGCTTTACAAGGAAAAAAATATCATCTCCCAAAACAATAGCTTTGCATTTGACTGTTTCCCTTCCAGCCAGGGCCAGGACAAAACTAAGTAATCTCATTCCAAGACAAAGATAGAAAGCAAATGTTGGAAAACAGATATAAGGGGATAGAAGATACAGTATGTACCCCCCTGCCCACTATGGGAGGTCAGGAACCCCACCCAGCCTAACAACTTTACGGAAATAAAAAGATAGCATTTCTATAAAGCTCTTATCCCTAACACATAGGACAAGACAAGGGGAAAAAAAAACTATATAGAACGGAGTACATTTAACACATCGGACGAGGCAAGGCAAAACACATCATTACCTCAAAGAACAGATCTCACATTTCACGACTTCCTTCTCAACGAGATGGTCAGAAGTTTATAGATCTAGTATTTATTTCTGATTGAAAGTGTTAGAAAAAATGTGACAAAAGTGATAGACAGATTAAAGAGGAAAGGGGTGAGGTGGGGGGATAAAACGGCATCACTGAGCAGTGTAGGTGTGTTCTACATTGGATGTTTATAACAAAAAAAACACACACACAAAAAAAAAAAAACAACCAAAACAAAAAAAAATAAAATTAAGTAAAAGAATTCACAACATAGTGATCTAAGATACTTGATAAACTCAACAAAATTTGATCGATAGGACTTATGGCCTCTGATTTCTAATTTAGAAGTAAACCATGGCTTAAAAAATAATAATTGAGCAATCACATATCTCAATATCCACTAAACGTGCTCAAAGTGCTTAAAAAAACAACCCCCCAAAAAACCCATAGCTGTCTTGAATATGAGCCGACCATCAGGAATTATGGGCTCCAGATTCTGGATGCTTCTCCCAAGTTTTCTTTTTGGCACAGGAGAGTTATAAATGCATGGGATCTCATGGCATCATGATGCAATTCACATCATCAATGTGTCTGGGTCAAAACTTTTTGAGAGATGGGTCATCTGACCCGGCTGGTAGGGATGTGCTGAAGGTGGCTATGAAGTAAACCCGTGAGTCTCTTATTACTATACTAATTCAAACACTTTGATTAAAAAAATTATAAATTCTAATCACACGACCATGGGCAGTTTATTGCCCAATGTTGAGCGAATGCACATGCTTTAAAATTGGCTCTCATTAACAGTAAGATGGAGAAATAGTAAAAGGAGAAGTTTTGATTCTTTTTTTTTTAAAAGAGGAAAAGTATAAAAACAAATGAATAGCAAGAATCCAAAAAAAAAAAAAAAAGAGAGAGAAGTCGAGAAAAAAAAATTATTAACAATAGACAGTACCAGATCAGTTTCAACAACAGCCAACAATTTAACTTTTAATCTTGATAATGTCAATTCCTGTCGCTTTGGAAATAATATTGAAAAAACAAAACAAAATAAAGACAGAACAAAATTCCGAAGGAAGTAGAATGTGGTGAAGATTTTAAAAATGAATTTTTAAAATAAGAAAAATAAAAATCTAATAAAAATTGTAACAAGTAACAAAAGCTTCAGATTGTAAAATAATAAATTTAAAGAAAAAAAAAAAAGAAAAAAGCACACAGCTTAAGCCATCTTATGCTAAAAAAGTTATATTGAAATATGGCCCCTTGAAAATAGCAACAGAAATCAATGCCTAACTTTTCTTTTAATCAGACATTTTTTTTTTAAAAATCAAAGAAACTAGTTCAGTTGGACATGACTCAAAAAATTCAATAGTTTTAAATTCCATTCATCTCTTTCTCTCTCTCTCCGCACATTTGGTCATCTCCCCCTCTTATATCTCTTACTGGTATTTCCTAATTCCAATCATTATTCATACTTCAAACACATACACCAAGAAACAGTATCACAACTCTTTCACAACCACATGTAAAACCCTGTTGAGCCGATTACTTCACCTACAAGGTTCATCAGTTAGTGGAAATGGTTGAATTCAACAACTTTGTCCAATACATATCACAATACAAAAGAAATTCAAAGAATAATTCTTATCCAATTTCTAATCATCACTAAGTATGTAAAATATTTTTATTTTAATTCACGAAAAAACTATTTAAAATGCTTGAGAATCCAAGGTAAATGACTGAATGAAATCAGCACTGAATATACATATTTATCCAATAAAACAGTCCATACCGAATAATTATCTATATTAGCCAGACAAGGTCAGAAGTAGCAATAGAACATGCAATCCGCCTTGAAGGAGATTTTGCAAATACGGTCACAAACACATATGAAAAGATACACCAGGTGTCTCTCCTAGAATTGACTTACGATGCAGGGGAGCCTAAAATTTACCGAACATAAAAGACCTGCCTTTCAACATTTTTCTAACAGCCTTGCAGCTAACAGGGATAATGTGGTATCAAACCTTTCAGGCATAGCAAATTATTCAGATTTTATTCTAATTAAATCCTCTCCCCTAGGCTTTAAAAACATAACCTAAGGTTCCAGAACTGCTACATGAATCCGATAGAAAATGTGACCCATGGCCTCTAAATTGTATCATGTCAGTGTGATTTAGATACTGAATAAAATCTTAATGTATAGAAGAATATATATATATAAAAACATGGGTAAAGCCTTTTTGCATTATTGAGGAGAATGAATGAACAGTTCCCTAAAATTTCACATTTCTGGTCATTTTAGCTTTTAATATTCCTTTATTGGCAACCGGTTCACCCTGACATAATGCAGTTTTGAGGGGATGAGTCACATATAGAGTGTTTGCAAATCAATAAAAAGCCATATTCTCTCTCCCTCCCTCCCTCTCTTTATAACAATCGGAAGGTCTCTGACAAAAAAAAAATTTAAAAAAAAAATAAAAATTGAACACATATAGAACATCATACATATCAGTCACATATCATCAAAATCACCATTATAAATATCATCGTGTAAGGTTCTACAATAAGTAACATCCATAACATTTTTTTTTTAGGAGTATCCTTACCATACAAACAACTTCAGCAACTTCCCAACATCTCCAATCACCCCATTCATTATTTGTGTAAAAATATTATGCATTCCTGGGCCAAAATAAGTATTCGATCTTCCTATCAAATCATGTTTGGAAAAAAAAAATGGAGACAGAAAAAAAAAAAAAAAGTGAAGAAATAAGGAAAAAAAAAAAGAAATAAAAATTTTCAAGTGGCCATAATATCCTCATATATTTATTTTTCTTTTACTTATCACTTATGGTTGGCCCAAGAATACATAATAGGTTGTATAACAATTCCACCCTCCCCCATCACAAATCCAACAACCAACCCCTCATCCCCTGTCCCCACCCTACCCAATCCCAACCCTACAAAACAAATAAAAACCTATTGTCATGATGGTAGGAAGGATGATGGAGTTTTCAAGTTCTCTATCTCTTGACGTTGTTGATCAGACGACATAATTCTGAAAAAGACAAGCCAAAAATCAAGAATGAGAGAGTACATCTCAAGATTTAATCACGGTCATGTCAAAGATTTTTGAAAAGAAATGTAATAAATTCTATTCTACTCTAGGTAAATAATCTCAATAAAGTGCTTTTTATCCTTGATAGACCTGAACTCGGCCAAGTGGAATCTTTGCATTATCTCATCTGTGTCGTTATTGCTTTTCTTGCATGGATTTCTATAAATAGATCGAAGATTTTGTCAATCATTTTCTCATAACAAATATGACATAATGGATTCCTAAGTTATTTATGATTAACTCAACAAACTATAGCCTTACCTCTGCTCATGCAACGTGGACTGGATTTCCGCTATTCTAACCAAGGACCTGGCCTTCTTTAACTGTACAGATATCTGACTACACTGTAAACTGCCATTCACCATCGTCTCCTCCCACAACTTGGATGCCTGAAATAGATTGCAAAATATAACAAGGTTGAAAAAAAAAGAATTAATACTAAAATAAAATAAAATCATATTGAAAAAACCATTTCCGTCTTGACAACTTTCCAGACTATACAAGCCAATTCCTTGGTATAAGGGGAATAACTCCACATATATTGTTTGTTTTGTTTGTTTGTTGCTTTAGGTCTCTTCCAACACAAATGAGGTTATATGAGAGACCGCTGAAACAAAAAAAAACCAAGCAATCTAACAAAAATAGTACAAATGTAAATCAAAATCATAACCTAAAGATATCATAAGCTAAATTATAAATAACCAAGAACAAACAGGCAGAAGATTTACAGAAAAAAAAATATCCCCTGTCAAAAATACAATCAAAAACCAAAGAAGCAGGATAGGCTAGTAAAGAGAAGAAGAAACGACATCACTATCGGATCGTACACCCATGCGAACATCATAGGTATATGATTCAAGGGTGATGCTCCCATCCAACCACCCGCCCACATATATTGAAATATGCATGGTAGTAATAAAAATTGTGAAACAATCAGTCTTTGAATTTTACATAACAAAAAACAATTACACATTTTTATTTATAACTGCATGTTGAATTACAGACTTAAATAACATCTTTATGAACTACAAACATTATCAGAAAATGGCTGTGAGGAAAATTGTTTTAAATCTCTTGAAACGAAAAATAAGTACTGAAGAGGTCTTTACAATTGTAAAATGAAACTGAAAACTGCCAGTTACCATTGGGTAAAAAAAAGTTGGAATAGACCCGTCACAGAGCACAAACCAAAAGGTCTGTATTTTATAGGTTAAAAAAAAATGAAATCAAAGATTTGGTGAGAATAAGTGAAAAGGCATTCGTTGTAATAGAAAAACTGAGAATTTGTCTCAAGGAAATGAATCCCGGGCATTTCACATTCTCCTGTTATGTCCCAAGAGCCACTTTACAACATAAATAATTTTGAAATATGTTTAAGCCTAAGCAGAGAATATAAGATCACCATCTGGTCAAATAATACAAAACTTGATATTGTACACTTTGTTTCAAGTGACCCCATCAACAAACTCCTTTAAATATGTTTTATACAACATGGAAAAGTTCCCATTAGTTTTGAAATAAATAACGATTCTGTGAAAGATTGTAGTTGACATAACTTATGGTATTGGAAAGAGGTTTAAAATATATATTTATCTATATTTCAGTTGACAAATATTGCTGCAAAATTAAAAGCAAATTAAAAAGCCTTGCAAATTTTGACACAAAAGAAACATGACTAATTCTTACTGAATCAAACCCTTGGCTGTGATTGGTACTTAAGTAATGGCGTAATTAGAGTAAAATGTTAAGTACATTTTGTAGTAATAATAATAATAACAACAACAACTAATAATACATTAATAATAATATATATAATAATAATAATAATAATAATAATAAAAAATAATAATAATAATAATAATAATAATAATAATAATAATAACAATGATAAATATAAATGAAGATGATCCTGATGATGATAAAATAATTATCAAAATATCGATATAATACCTGCTTCTCTAGTGTGTCAGCCTGCCATCCTAAGACATGTCCGATCAAAGACTCATTGTAGTAGTTTGAAAGTGATGCAGTCAGCTTTGATGTCTCCTCAGTCTTCAAGGGCATTGCTGCAATAAGTGCCTGCTGACTGATGGCAGCGTTCTGGCTACTGCTGTCACTGGGAGTTGGACTGCCGCTGAAGACAAATGATATATGATAAGTGAATAAGTCAAGACAGTTCTCTTTCAAAATCATTTGGGGTTGTATAATAGCAGATCAGCGACAAGCAAAACAAATCAAACAAAAAAAAAAAAAAGATTTCCAATCCTATTGATAATGCTGTAATTTTAAAATGATGTTGAATAAATTAAAAAGTCACAAAGGCAATTCTAGGTAAAATATTACCATTTCGATACCTCAATTATTTTTTTTTAAAGTTAAAATATCTAGAAGAAAAAAAGAATCTGTATTGTCATAGCTTGGCACACTCAAATTTAATTTATAAACACTGCAATGCCTTCCAAGAACCCGCCATCAAATGAGAAGTTAAATTTTGTTAAGACAATAGTATCAAGAACAAAAAATAGATATCAGTGCTGATGGTGCCAAAAACTGAAAAGGGAGGAAAATTTTGAATGATTGCCTTTAAGCCCCATTATTTTATTTTTACAGCAATCACCCCCCCCCCCCCCCCCCCACCCACACACACACACAATTTTTAGAGCAATTGAGATGATAAACTATCATTGATACTCCAGCTTTTAGTGAGTGGGAAACTGCACCTATTTGTTCCACCACACATCAAATCTCCCACTGCCAGTACATTTAATTGAGGGAAATATAACTTTTAAAAAATGAGGAAATTCCTCTTCTGACTCAAAAATCGCGGATTTCCGCGGATCCGAGGAAAACCATCAGCATTGAGATATAAACTGAAGGGTGTTTAGACCTGTAACAAAATTGGCTGAAAATTTTTCGACAAACCACAGTCATGATTTTTTCAATAAAAGAGTGCAGTATAAGAAAGAAAAGAGATGAGACAATGTATTACTATTACTTAAATGCCTTGTAGAATAAAAGAAATGCTAAATAAGCAAGTAATTTTTATGAGGACTTTAAAAAAGTAATTCCAGCTATGGTTTTAGTATAGGCTTAGGCTTTTCAAACACTTAGTAGTACAAGCCCTCCTAAAATCATACCATAACCCTATGTTCATACTTTAAACCTCACTTAACAGCAATTGTTTTTCCAGAAGTGACCAATTTAATTCCTTCCTCATATCTTTATGGGTGCTCGACAAAGAACTTTTGAGCCACAAACCCTGCACCCTATAAATTGTGCGTGAGGGCATAATTAAACCTTTACCAAAAGAATGTATCAAAGTTGGTACTTTCATAAAAAAGTGGTCCATGGGAGTAATTTTGCCGATGTTTTAGCCGGATAATTTATGTTGATCAAGATAAATAGCAGCCATTAAAAAACAAGTCTAATAATAATTTAAAAAAAAAAAAAAGATTGCGATGAGTCCTTTCCCTTTACATCGGATGAACCCATATTTTGGATGATCCCAAATGTCAGTTTTGACACCTGTCGAACACAGTGAAAATATGGATCGGGATCGGTAGTCCACCCCTACCTGAATATATTATTAACTTTAAAATTCCTCGATGTCTCGGAAAGAAGTTAAAAAAAAAAAAAATTCTACAAAAAATCCATTGTGGAAACCTGGTTGCTTGTCAAAACGTCGGCAAAATTACTTCACTCGGTTGGACCACTTATAAGAAAGTACTTCAAAGTTAAAAGTCAATGACTATGCGAGCAAAAATGATATAAATAAAACAATTTTTTTTTTTTTTTTTACATTATGGAGATGTAAATATATTCAATGAGAAAATTCTCGGCAGTCGCGTTTAAAATGGGAAAATGAAGGAATCAAAGTCAACAGTGAAAGACCGTGAAAAGCATGAGTGAAACACTGACAGAAAACTAATTTGCACATAAATTAATTACGTACCACTTTTATTTCTTATGATTAGGTACCCAATCAGGAAATGATGAAAAGGTCAACCAGTTTGTATAAAACATAAGGTAATCGAGATGTTTTAGTTCTAGTAGTAATCGTATAACTTTCGATTTGAAGAAAGTGTCAATATAACTTAGCTCCGCGCTCGCATTTTACTCTCTCATAATTTTACTTTCCACCATGTAAATGTGGTCAATTTTGGCTTAGACAAACAGTGAAATTTATTGCTCAGCAACTCTCTTTGGGATCACGACAGGTTGGAAAGTGAAAAAAGAATTTCATGAAGGCTGTGTAAAAATACACTGATATGTGTTTAGATATGACAATTCTAAAAAGTGTCACCTAACCTTAGCAATATATTTCTCGTATAAATGACCCATGGGTTATGCGTGGTGCTCCGGAACATTCCCAATTATGTTACTTTCATTCGACTACTTTTCACGAATTCTTTCTTCCTTCATTTCTTTACTTTTTTAAATATTTGTCTTTGACAAATTGACTGATTTCAGTTAATTGACTGAGGTCGAATTGTGTAACAGTAAATCATACCTTGAGCTTCTACTGGCTTCTGACACTGGGCTGGCTCTTCCACCAGGAGCCAAGTGGCCCTCCTGCTCTTTGGGCCCCGGACCTCCAACAGACATACCTATTCCACCCTGATGCATAAACATTTGTTGCTGGATGGAAGAAGGGGGTGGGTGGGACGATGGGGTGCCACCACCCATAGCATTGCCTGGGTAGGGGGATGTTTGGCTTGTGGCAACAGGGGCTGTCATGGAGCCCTGATTGGGCAAGGCTGAAGTGAAAGAAAAAAGAGTTCACTCATAAGAACTATATAACTCAAGGTTGAAAGAACATGAAATTGGGACTACTTTCAACTGGCGACTTTTGGAGTGAACATAATCCTTTCTATTAATTTAAGTTTGACTCACTTGTTGATAAACAGCATGTAAAGTTAAAATATCAATTTTTATGTCAGTTACTTCCAGAGGTAGATTGAATCGTAGTGTGTATACAGATAGATTTTCTTCACTTTTTGATAAATGAAGTTCGAACTTTGCACAAACCATTTCAATAAAATGTCTCAATATCTGTTTGGTTGTTTTTGAGTACTAGAAAAAATAAGAGGATGATGGCAGAGTCAAAACATAGACCTGAAGTTAAAAGCATTTGAGAAAAAGTGAGACTAGGGGGACTAATTGAAATAAGGAGCCGAGGAAAATTCTTAGAGTAATCTATTAATGCATCGTTCTGAAAACTTCGAAAAGTCCATCCTTTGTTGGTTTGTTGTTTGTCTTTAAGGGTTTTACGGCGCTTGCAACATGTTTAGGTCATATCAGCGCCAGTAAAAAGGAAGAAAATTGGATAGTAAAAACACTCTAGATGTACAATAAGGACTTGAGGACAAAGTAAGATAAGGGGAAATGATTCAAATAGGGAACAGATGTAGATTCCAAGAACACAGTATCAGTGTACTTAGTTTGAGATCACCTAAAAGTCTTACAAGACACCAGCACAAGTCCCCACTAAGAGGAAGGAATACACTCAAATGTTTACAAATCATATGTTAAGATTATTTTCCAGTGAGATTGGAAGGATACACATGCATAGTTCAAACTACTATGAATGACATCTGTGTATGTTGGGATATCAGTTGTCAGGTGCAAAGGTTGGCAGAAGCCTCAACCCACCAAGAGGGGATCTAAACACATTCAAAACTTTGTGGTAGAAATATATCTTAAAAATCCCTAAGTGACCGATCATCTTCACATGAATGCCAGGTTTAGGCCAAAAATAAAAAAAAAAGCCTGAAATTCATTCCCAACAAATTCAAGAAGCCTGAAACTTATTTTGGAACATGACCTACTTCTACATCAGAAGAACAATTTTATGATGGGGTGATCTAGAGGCTAGAAAGAAAGTAAAATCCATTTCCAAAAGCCGGAAATCTTGCACCCATGTCTTCAACTTGTAATCTTGAACTTAAATCTTGTATCAAGATCAATATAATATATATGAAAGACAAAACATAATAATACAAACTTACTGGAGGATGAGGAGGTACCTTGCTGGGCTCTGTGTATGGACATACTGAGGGCTTTGTGAAGCTCCTGAAGAGTTTGGATTGCTGAAAAAAAAAAAGAGAAAATAATAGTGAAACTATTGATTTTAACTGCAACAAAGCTAATGGTCATTTTAAGGCTTCCTAAACAACAAACTGATGACCTATTGATGAGGGTTAGGAGTGGAGAAATTTATTTTTTAAAAAAGAAAAAAGAAAAAAAGGAGAGCGAGAGAGACAGAGAGAAAGGGTGGAAGACTTACTTTTATCAATCCCACCGCCTTCTGGGGCAGCAACTGTTTGCCTGTTGACAAGTGTTGGGATGGGGTTGCCTTGTTGTGGTGGGGAGCAGGAAGATGACTGTTGTTGCTGTAGGGTGATGGTCGTGGTCCCTCCAGGGGTGGTGACGGTTGTGGGGGCTGTACTGTTGGTACCGTTGATTGGGCCAGAATGATGGTGGGATGGAGACAAGCAGGATGGTGGTGACATGTCCATGCAGTCTTCTGAAACAGATCAATACAACAGAAATGTGAATGAAACTTTACAGTCTTACTCAGCTTAAATAAAATGTGCTGGACCAATTCGTATTATATACAGACCTGTAAATGCTAGAAAACAAGCACTTTTTCCCAACTGAATTTTTTTTAAATATTTAAAACCCCATTCTCAATAGCTTTTAGATCGGCTGAACGACTGACAAAATCTTCTGGCATTTTGAAATTGAGACTAATGAAACTAAGATTTCAAAGAAAACATCAGCTGTGAAAACCCTTTACCGGTGACTTTAACTTCATAAAACTGCAGTTTCATTCATGTATAATTTTTTTTACTTTTGTAGAAAGAAGCCTAAAAATAGGACATACATTCTTTGACTTGAGCCACAGTCTGATTAAAACAACTTTTCAAGGGAATGAATAAGGTAGGGGGATTGATTGTTGACTAATTCTGGTAGGATTATATCAAGAGGATAAACAGGTCTGTATAGTTTGTCAAAATAGAAAAAGAAATCGTTTGTAAGATATTGACCCCCTTTCTCCATCTAAAACAGATACAAAGATCTTTTCCCCCAAATAAAAATGAATGAGAATAACTCCCTAAACATAAAAATTAATCCGGTTCTCAACAGATTCTAGTCACCGGTTTTTTTTTTTGGGTATCCCTTTCATGACCCTCGAATGTAAACGACAAAAAATAAAAATGGTATGCAGGTATATAAATTCTCCAATCACTATCACTTGAAAAACAATTATGAAGTAAATGAAATAGTCATTTACCAGGTAATGTCTATATTGAGAAATTTTGATACAAAAAAAAAAATGAAGCAAAATCGTCCTTAGTTCACAAGAGAGACAATTTATAAAATAGGAACTACATCGTGTTACACAAACAGAAATGTCCAATTATGATTGTTAGAGTAAAATCCAATAGAAAACACCATTAAATTAAGACAGCCCAATCTTGCACCTGCACGTCCATTTGAAAATCATCATTGTGTCTTTCATCGAATCGCAATATATAAAAGTCAAGCCTTTTTAATTACTACTACCAATACTAATATTAACAAGTTTAAGATGACAGAGGCTAGACCAAATGCTGCTAAACTATAAGGTTTAGTTCAAGCACATTTGAATCGTTATGAAATAACACTTTTCACAATGAGATCAGAACTTCAGAACAGACAAAATATAGAAAGAATCCAACTGGCTTAGCTTCATCACGAGTGGGTTTTGGGATAAAAATTAAGATTGGCTAAAATGTGTAGGTAGACAATTGCATATGTATTTTCTTTGATGCAATATAATGGTCTCTCAGTAGTAATAGTAGTAGTAGTAAATTGAACTTCTAAATGTTGGAGAATTCCTACCTATATACCTTGACAAGATAAACACAAACAAAAATGGAGTATACTTATTTCTCTTTAACCTAAACCGTTATAAAAGTTTGCTTGAGGAAAAAAAAAAAAAAGAATCAGATAAAGAATTCTTTTTTTTTTTCGTGGATCGAGTTTATATTTCATAAATTAATAAAGGAAAAATATTTGGATGGAAAGTAGTCGAGGAAGTCAGATTTATTACTGAGAAAGAGGAGCAATACGGTTGAGCCGTTGAGTGATAAATCACGAAAGAATAGAGTGATAATTACTCAGATCTCTATACTGTATATAGCATTAATATAGGGATGGAGCCATGTTACCACAAGAAAGTCGCAAAGCTATATCTTTGGAATTTACTACATAGCTGCCAACCCCACACCATATAAAAGTGTATGATCAGTTAAGAAAAAGTGTACAATCCTCATCAATGCATGCACTATGCAAAATTCAATGATAATACTTATCGCATACAGGCTATTAGAGGTCATTAATCACAACCTCAGCATTGATCAAGTACAGCAGGAAATTATCTCGCAACAGAGTTTTTTATTGAATTTGCTTTCAATTTCAGTCACCAGTTAGAATTCTAATGAAGCATTTTCAATCACATAGAAAAACAATAAAAAGACCTAAGCTACTTTAAAATCACAAATCTAATCCATTTACAAACGCATTTACCACCTACAGAAAAACGGTATGATCACACCGAAAAAGCATAAAGTGTATGGTGGGTCATAAAAGTGCACAAATAGGTTTTTTTGGCATAAGATTGGTAGCTATGTTACTATTAACTTAAAATGGATATAAAGGCAAACATCTCAAGGTTCGGCTTCCGTCTTCAGATGGAAAATTTACAAATCAGTTTGTCGCTGCACCCATCTATATGTTATCTATTGACAGATTGCTTGAAATAACTCTAGATTAAGAACTTACCATATCTCTGCCCATCAGGCCTTCGGTGATGATGCAAAATCTCCTGATTGCTTCCAGGCTTTCTGACATCCCTTTCGTCCCGTTGTTCCTCTGAGGGCAGACCATTGTTCCCGGTCAGCACAATAGATGCGGAACGACCCATGTGCTGGTATGAGGTAGAAGAGGAGTTATGGGATGAATCCAACCCTCCTCCACTGCAACTGGTTTTTTCCTGACCCAGTCTATACATCTGCTGATGATCTCTATCCCTAGACCCCATACTTCCCATGTCTTTATTTTCCCTTTCCCTATCCCGATCTCTGTCTCTGTCTCGATCCCTGTCTCTCCACTGGTGACCTTCTCGCTCCCGTCCACTAAGCATTTCTCGTTCACGCTCACGATTGTGGCTGTCTCTGTTTGAGTGGAGCATTGAATCACGACTCGACTCGGACATGTCACTACTGTTACTGCGGTGGTGACTGCGTGAATGGTCATGCTGCTGTTGTTGATGTTGCTGGTGATCACTGCTAGTGGAATGTCTGGCTGAGCGATTGTCTGTGTTAATTTTATTTGCTTGAGTCTGAGAAAGCATTTTAGACTTGTTCCCATCTTTAGACCGATGGTCTGGGGTCTTGCACCTGGAATGAAAATGATGCAAAATGATTATAAATAAAATGATAAATCAAGTTCAATAAATGTCACAAACAATAAAGCCTAGGAATATAATAAATTAATAATGAAATCCAATTCAGATTCAACAAAACGTCAGAGACAATACTTAACAGCTATAGCAGCCCAATCCCTCCTTACCTTCCTGAAAACAAAATTATGGGCTGAGAATTAATTTCAGAACTTTAAACCAATGAAACTGGAGTTTATCACAGCTTCTGATATAAAGGACATTGCTACTCTATCAATATGATAATTTACTATTGCAAACGCTTGCAGTCAGAACTAAAATATCCAGCTTTCCTATCACTAGGTCAGAAAAACCCTTGACTGCACCAAGAACAGATGCAATCTTATTTATGTATAATAGGAGTGCTCTACCAACTGAAATACAAGGATCCCCTTCAAAAAGCTTGGTGGATAAGAAAAAAAATCATAAAAAAATATGTAATGTAATCACATTAAGTAAGTGTCAGTGATTTTGAAAAAATGAATGAATCTTTTATAATATATTTAGCAACATGCCACTAATTTCCTCAAAATGGTATTATGTTGGGGTGAACCTGATAATGAATAATGAATTTGAAATCTAAATAATGAAATTTTACTTGAAGCAATATGCTCAAATGTGCATATGGATGCAGCCCATACGGTTTAGGTATCAAATTTGGTTATTCTCTCACCATTTTCAAATCTGAATTTATCTAGCTCATAATACAAAATTGAGGTGGTATGTTATAAAAAAACAAAAAAAAAACTACTACAACTCCTACCAACCATACTATAAAAGAACTTGTCATCTGTAAAATATGATTTTTGTCTGCTTTGAGTCTGAGGGATGTTTTCACCACTCTTAAACTAGTTTGGTCTTTTTCTTTCTTTTTGTTGTTGTTGTTATTACAATACAAGACGATTTGATTTATGAGAAAAAATACAGGCACAGGTACGACTACTACAACTGCTACATTTACCACTTTAAATAAATAATAATTTTTAAAAACCCGAACAGTTGCAATTGTTCTCATAAAATATTTTTTTAAAAAAAGAAAAGAAAGAAAGAAAAAGGAGACAATGACAAAGATCAGTAAAACAATCTCGAAGACAAAAATAATTTCTTATACATGACAAGTTCTTTCCGTATTAGCCTTATAATATTGAAAATACAGTGCAGCATAGAAATCTCGAACAAATCAGGACTGGGCCTATTTGTTCAAGATTTCCTTCTTTTCTAGATTTCCGTGTTCAGTATTTTACACACAAAAAAAGGAAGAAGAATGTGACGTTGTTAACATGTGTGAGTGATTTTGATAAGGTCTCAGTAAGACGTGTAATGTTTAGTGTATCTGTCTCATTCAGAGGTGGGATAAGGTTCCAATGAGTGTCTATATTAAGAAGACAAAACAAGCAGGTCACATTGTTGATAAAACACTCGGTGCATTAAGTTTTTACCCATGAATCTGGTACTTAATCACAATCACTCTTCACTCATCTCTACTGCTCCTCTCCTTTCATCCCATCCCCAATCACTTTTTTGATATTGATATAACAGTTATCACCTCAGGTCATTATTGCCTTGCTAGTCTCCTACTGGTATTGCACACAATAGGAGCATAAAGAGTGGCGATCATGTACACCAGACAGAATCTTTGCACAGACACTACTCAAACAATCTTTGCACCCCCCTTCAAACACACGCTCACATACACACATACACCTCCAGACAAATGCACGCAAGTACATTAACTCACTCGCTTAATGCCACGATGATAACTTTCATTTCCGTTCAATACAAACACTAAAAGAATGTTATAAACAAATGCGAAAGCGAATGTCCAGTTTGTTTGTGATTTTCGTATTGGTCTTCAAAAGTGTTCAAAATTTTCGTGTTGCCAATACTATGAAAATAGAGGGATTATAATAGGAATTGAGACATTTTCAAGATTCGTGATTTCGAGATTTCTGTGCTGCATTGTATTCAAGACCGCAACTCTGAAACAATGAAAACAACGAACAATCATATCTTAATGAGTTAGGAGTCCAAAATATCATACAAGGCAAGAGTTAATAAGAAGAAATATAAAAATCTTATAGAAACTATGTTCTTTATCCTCAATGAATGAAACAATTCATTTTTCTCATCATCATAACAACAATCCTAACAAATCACTGCTTTGAGATCATGGGTCACATATTTGAGCACCAAGCCTTCCCAAGTCTGACAACGTTAAGGGGCCCCGATGGCTTAAATGGTAGAGCACTCACTTAGCATGCTTAGTGATCGAGAATGATCTTGGGTAAAGTCAAGTTGTTTTTTTCCTAATCCCTGTTCACCCAACAGTGATTGGGTAGCTGGGTTTGGAAGTCTGGAAAAAAGCACTTTTTGATAGAGTAGTGGCATACATCAAAAGGGTAGCAAGCAATTGAGGATCCAGTACTAAAAATACTTAAGTCACACTTTCATGATTTTTTGCTAATCGGTGATAAACTTAAAGCACAGTCACCTCAGTTCACTCACCTATTATTTTCATGATAAATACGATCCCTATATCAATACTACAATCATATTTTTATACACTCTATATAGCCTAATCCAAATGTTAACCTTTTTTTTCTCCCAAAACTAACTTCCTGTGGCTTAAGTACTTTAAGCATTAAGGCTCTTCAATTGCTACTGCCCTTTTCTCTCTAGAGAAATCGGGATAAACTCCAGCTCCATGGGCCCAATGGCTCTGAAGGACTAATGTTAATGATATTGTATATGCACTGGAAAAAAATAAATAGAGCTTTAATAATTGCAAGGGTATCCTGGAAGGAAAAGAAAACAAATCATCAAGTACTCCAAACTTTAGGAATAACATCAACAACGATCATTTCAACTATTAGAAAGAGGATAACCCGATATTTCGGCCACATCAGAAGGCACGACTCACTACGGAAGACCATTGCAGAAGGAAAAATAGAAGGCAAGCGTGGTCGAGGACGAAGAAGGACAAGCTGGCTTGGAAATGTCGCAGCATACGTAGGAAGCCCCATAAATCAATGTGCGAAACTCGCAGATGAGAGAGAGAGCTGGCGAACCATGATCTCCAACGTCGTGTCCGACATGGAACATCGGTAAAGGTAAAGGTAAATAATTATCTGATAAGAAAAATGTCCTGCTACAAGTATCCAAACTTATGTAGCTCATAATCAACTCACAATTCACTATTCCATTCCTTTGGTTTTTCCCATTGAGACACTTCTGTCTTGCAATTGTAGTAGTATCGTTTTCCCGAACTGCTGATGTGTTCTGACCAATCCCCACACACTCGGATTGCAGACTTTTGGACTTGCTGAAATAAAGAAAAACAAAAGAATAAAAATTCTGAAGTTCTTTGTTTTCTTTGGCACCTTAACACTCTTTAAAAAGGTACAAAGATTATATATAAAGTAAGGTGGCACCTCAGTTTTGATTTTAAAAACAGGATATCAACTTGATCATTTAGCAATGAAAACTCACCAAGCCATATTTTTAAAAATGTAAAAATCATTCATGGTCTCTCTGTATTGGAGAGTATATATATGTTTTTTTTTAGTCTGAAGAAATTTAACTGCCTTCTAAGTCATTCCAGAAACGAAAATAAAAACAAACACATGACAAAAGGACAACAAGATAGATTTAGAGTTCAGTTCCTGCGCGACTCTTGAATAGTAGATTCTAACAGTATATCTACTCCTAAGCTCAACCTCAACCAAAATCCCAGAATTCCGTGAAAGATTATCAGCACTGATAAAAGCTAGCTTAAAAAAAAAATAAAGAGAAAGAAGAATCAGATCAAGTTTTTTTTTTTTAAGGGATCGAGTTTAGTTTAATCTTTAAAAGCATTTTATTTTCTGATTGAATACCTTACCTTCCAATCAAAGATGATTTAATTTTAATTTTAATTAACAAAATATTTGTAACAAATACTGAAGTATGAATAATATCTGAGGACACTAAAATTAAAAGCATATCGATGATAACATGCATTTTTTATGCAAATCTGTAAACATGAAAGGTTTTTAGTGCAAAACAGGTGTCATATACTCAATTGAAATTTTAAAAGTTGTTGAAAATCATGTATGTTAGCACTAAAGTAATGAAAAACCTGCAGAATTTTCTGACCACTCAAAAAAGATTGAACACAAATTACAATTTTTAAATACTAAATACACTACCCTAAGCGGGAGAATTACAAAGAGGAAATAGGAAGTGCTGCATATGAAATCCAATCTTTTTTTGGACAGTATATTACTTTTATATAGACAGACAGATGTCACCAACCACATCGACTTTCCTTTTTTTCTTCTACTTCTTCATATCAAACTCAACTCAGCAATCGTGATGCTGGAAGTAGTGGTGGTAGTCACAGAGACGTACTTAAAAATTTGGTTCACAGGAATTTCAAACACCATCCGGAATTTCAATGCCAAAAGAGGAATTTCCGAAACAAGAAAATTTGGATGGTATCTGACATTGTCTTTATATACCCTATAATTCTAAATTGATAACAGATTAGAACTATACGATAAGTAAACACAATGCCAAATACTATCCCATCCTAAGTCCCTTATTTCATATGATTTGTTTTAAAGGGTTTTACAGCGCTTGCAACACATTAAGGTCATATCAGCACCAGTAAAAATGAAGAAAATGGGATAGTAAAAAGTTATAGAAATACAATTAAAGCACCCAAGAAAAGGTAAAAGAAAGGGGAATTTGTTCCAATAGGAAACATGTAGATTCCAAAAAGCATACTATCAAAGTACCTAAAAGTCTCATCCAGACACAAGCGCAGGTCCCAACTAAAAGGGATACACTGTTTACAAATCAGATATAATATGTAAACAAAACAATACAGTGCACAACAGAAAGATGATTTACAAAACAAAAAAATCATCTCCCAAAACTACACATTTTCGCAATCTCTTGAGATTACAGTATTAACCCGTTTATGGAGACACCAAGATAAGTAACCACTTTATAAATATAAAAGGCTCAGGAATTGCAATACCAAGGGCCATTACGATTAGAAACACCCCAAAGAAGGGATCAAGAGACCCCAACCATGGTACTTGTTTTGATGCTAGTGTTGATATAGGTTGTAGTAGTGATGATGCTCTAGTGGTCGTAATGATGATGTGGTGGTAGTGGTTGTGGCTGTGTCAATGCTGTGATTGTGGTTGTAGCAGTGTTTACTACTACTTCTACTACTACTACATTGGTTCAAATATGGGAAATACCCACCTATGTAATAGTAATAAAATACAAGTTGAATACCCCAAAAATAGTCTTAGCGCATTTATTTTGGACCTATAACCTTCTTAGCTCCCTATTTAATAATAATTTTAAAATTAAGACTCGTACAAAATATTACAGAAAAAAAAATATAAATTTAAACAATCAAAACAAAGTATTTTCAGTTGTATTATGAAGGTTTTTTCATGTTTATGTTCATTGGCAATACAGTCTGTGACGAGCGATTTTCTTTCACTGCGTGATTTCTTTATCATTCGTCAGCATCTCGTTTAAAACCACTTCAAACCTAGTGGACGAGACATATATTTGATTAACACCTCCATTTAAAATACTCAAACATGGACAGCCTTTCTCCAAGAAAGCCCCAAATCTTTCTAACGGAAATTTTGGTCGTTAGGTGGGGAAACATTTCCATTGTATAACGGAACACTCACTTTCAGCTTAAGGCTTATTTACCTGTTCAAATTGTCTGCCCATTGTATCCATGCCCCTGCTAATTACCTTTTCCAAACAAGACTCCCAACGTGCATAGGCCCTGAGGTTCTTGTCTCGTTCAAGAGTAGCTAAAATTGCAATTACTGTCTATCTCTCCGCCGGTAATTCTCCGTTACTCTGTATTAATCAAAGCCTATGAATATCATTGGCTATCTAAAACAGGAACATTTTTCTGATTGGCTATTTTCATTTCACAAAATCAAATTCATCTCCGAATTTAATCACACACACGCTAAGAAGCCCAAGAGAGAAGAGCTATCCCTCCAATTTCAAACTTGTAAAAACTTCTCGGCTGGAGGTAAAATGAATTATTGGTTAACATTCAAAGTGGAACGAGATATTACTGTAAACTCAATTTAATCTGTTATTAATATTATAGTTTGTGTATATATTTTAATTGTGCTATTCCATGGATGTTCGTAAGTTGGAATACCTGTACAAAACTATATCTATATGTATCTTATACTATAGTTAACATTTGCTTATGATCTATGCTATTTTTTCATTTAAATATTCAATATGTATATTGCTTGAATGTCTGTACCCTACCACCAATCGCCGGCCACACATCATAACCTCAATTATAATTAATAAAAATAAATAAAGAAATACCAGGGACACAACCCTGTTAAATTCTCATCATGTAAGATAGCTCGACTGTCAGTTGATGTTTAATACTAACTACCATTATCATGGAGTTACTGCTTCTCCTTGCCTTTGTCGGCAAATAAAGGCTAATTATGATGTGTCGCTCAAGGACGATTCGGTGGCGAAAGACAAACTCGATTGGCTCTAAGACCTTGTTGTTTTAACTCTTAATTGAAGGTCCTGGTCCTCTTCCGTGTCCTTGGAGCACCCAGTCGTGCAGAATCCCTGCATCCCAGTCCTTGGACAGTGGTAAACCCCTGATGTCAGCCTTAACTATAACACACTGTTGTGAAGTCCAGAAAACTCTGCAAAGCAGGCGCCAACCCTGGAACTAGCTGATACATTTGCCTCAGTCAAGCAAGCCGGCAGGATAAAGATAAGCCAAACGGGCTTATACCATTTTCAAATGCATTTTCCACAGACACAAATGATTATATCAAAATAAATTAAGTTATAAGGGATCCTAAGGCAATTCTTGATCTCCCCTAGATTAAACCTGAGCCGTTTGTGGTATAGGTTGAGTGGTGCAGCTGGTAACGAGAGCCATAGCGCACATACTAGTTCGAATCCAGACCATTGAGCTATCGGTCGGACTCGATCCCACAAAAATAACACACAACCCGCCACACAGTCCTTGATTGAAGGCTTCATTGTCAAAGATGTTGGTTTTATTTTATTTTCATTTGACAAGTTCTATTTAACAAGAAGTAGAAGCTTAAATGAGATCTGAGACCATTTGAAGTATAAAATAAGCTTATATGCATAATTCAATGCAAATCTTCAAAAATGGTGTGAAAGGTTTCAGTGAAAACCAGCGTTTAATAACCAACTGAAAAGATAAATATAGGACCAAATGTGATGCATCAACTGATGTGTCCTCTGTCAACAGATCAACTGTATGATACAAAGGTGACATGTGTTTAAATAGTCTACAAAGGACAGGTGCATCAGTATTTCCTAGTATTAAAAGTTAACATTCCGGTGGTCAATAATGATAAAGCCGACAGAAAAGTCCAAATATGGCAGGCGATTATTACATTTACTTTTATTAAAAAAACGGAATCTCCGGTATATGCCGGCCAACTTTCACCCATGGTAGTTATGATGTGGTTGTGGTTGTTGTAGTAGTAGTGGTAGCAATGATGATGTTGTATTGGTGGTTGTAGTAGTAGTGGTAGTTATGGTGTTGTGGTGGTGATGGTTGCTGTTGTAGTGGGTAGTGATGTGGTGGTGGTGGTGGTGGTTGTTATAGTAGTGGTAGTAATGATGATGTGGTGCTGGTTTCAGTGGTAGTGGTGGTTGTAGTAGTAGTGGTAGTGATGATGTGGTGGTGGTGGATGTAGTAGTAGTGGCAGAGATGATGGGGGACCTTGGAATTGGATGTAGTCGTGGTGGTGATGGTGTGGTAGTGGTGGTTGTAGTCTCAATGGTAGTGATGATGGTGTGTGTGGTGGTGGAGGTTGTAGTAGTTGCAGTGATGATGTGGTGGTAGCGGTGTTTGGGGTGGGGGTTACCCTTGGAGCAATAGGTCCTCACCGGCATCTGACAGAAGTTGCCCGTAACCGGGGGCGGGGGGGGAAGGGAGAAAAGTGATGAAATAGAAAGTTAGGAAAAAAGAAAGGAGGAAATATAAACAAGACAAAATGATGTTGAGAACGAGAGGGGAGGGAGATGTAGATAGATAGAGAGGAGGGGGGGTGAGAAAGTGTGAAAAGTAGAGTAAAAAAGAGAGTGATAGATATTTCATACACTACTGATATCATTGTGGTATACGTTTTATATATATGTAACTTTTGTATATTTATTTGTAACGTGATTGAGCATCACAGTGATGAAAATGTGTGATATAAATGCCATGTATTATTAATTATTATTATCATTATTATAACATTTGACTTTTTAATCACACTGTCTCTTATCTATTTTCTTATACGACGCTCATTTATTTTCAAAATTGTGTCTATGGTTTGTCAAAAAAATTCAGTAAATTTTTGTAGAGCTGTTACATACTTGCTCTAGCACTCCGCCAAAATCAATTTACCCTGATTTTTACCCCTCAAATTACACTGCTCTGCTCGGAATACAAGAAATTACTATTTATATTGTTTTTAAAATTATTTCCAACTGGAATATTACTTATCATAAAATTATCAATAACATTTGATTCATTTACATCTCTAAAAATATCATTACTGTACATTTGGCACTGATACATGAGTGAGTCAATCAATAATAAATATACAGACATCATGTTGCTACAGAAATTAGACATCAGTCTTACTACAAAACATACCTGCACCTTATTCAGGTCAGGAATAGATAAAAAAGGATCTTCTAGTTCACCCATCTCAACGACTCACCTCTTTATCTTTTGAGTTTTGTTTCCCACTATTAGCCAAAGTGGTCTTGGTACTACTACTGTTACTATTGTCTTTATTCTCATGGTGGTGATGATGGCTGTTCTGTTGTTCTGAAGATGGATGATGGTGGTGCTGGTGATGCGGATGACTTCCTCCCATTGATGACGATAATGGATTCTTAGAATGTTGTTGCTGTTGATGATGTTGTGGCTGCTCTGATGATGATGAGTGATGATAATGCAATGACGATGACGATGATTTGTAATCGCCTCCTGCACCAGGAGGCTTTGAGGATGATGAGTATGATTGGCTATAATCCCTATTATTTGGACCAGGTCTCTCTCCCTGGAAGCTGCTAGAGCGTTCCTTTCTGTGTCCCATTGAGGAAGATGAATGATGATGATGTAACGAGGATGAGGCCACTGATGAGGACCGGTGAGGGATGCCGCTGGGGTCAGATGACATGTGTGACTGGTGGTGTTGTCCTTCTCCTTCACTGACGGGGAAGTTGGTCTCCATAGGAATGGGCCGACCCAAACTTCCTGTTGCCAAGTAGTGGCTAACTTTCTTCTCGGCCAGTGTAAGGGATCCTATGGATTAGGTGAAATTTAAACTATGAATTTAATGAAAACAAGATAGTTAAAGAGATAATAACCATTAAAGTTTTTTTTAAAAGAGAAAAGAAAACAACATTAAAGTCAATAGTTTTGACGGATATACTATAATATTAAAGATTTTTTCGCAAATTACAATAGAAATGATCATAAAGAAAATAAAAGCGCAAACGCAATATGGTTTTTGTAATTTCGCTCGCTTAGCCATCCCTAAAGCTACATTTCCACTGAACAATCTGGCTGAATAGCTTAAGAAAAAAATCTACCCACTTTCACACATGAAAAAGAAAGTTACTAATCAGGAATGCATTTCTTAGCAAGTGGTAGGGTAAAATGCTTATTCGATATCTTGCATTAAAACAAGATTCATATATTATTGAAAGCAGAAACAGAACACAGCTCTGTTTTAGTAACTGAAGAGAACTGATTGTAATCTAGCACGCAATGCATCTATTACACACAGCAAATCCCCTCACTTGGTTCTTCTAGTTCCATAATCCATTGATATAAAAATATTCTACAAAATTTTCTGCATGTTCCTTCACCATTTCTGCCTAGCTGCTCATTGAAAAAACTTGTCTGGACTTTCAATGCCTTCAAAACAAAACAAAAAATCTGCAGAACTAAGTTGTTCATCATCATGATGATTCTTTCTTTTTATTATAACTGTATGTATTATCATTATAATCAAATAAATCATCATTCCTCCTAATATAAAAAGCAAGAAATGACTATCATATTCATTGGCAAACAGGAATAGCCTACCTCTTTTTTCTTTATTTCTCTCAATATAAGAGGACTTGTTCTGATATCTGGGACTATCACGATTGCTAAGGTGTCCATTGTCATCGGCACTGTCTGCAAACACATTACTGTGGTGGTACTGCATGTCCTTGACAAAAGTACAGAACAAAATTGATTAAGATAAAAATGGTTTTAAAACAATTTTTAGCGAAAGCAAAAAATCGAGTTCACAAAAATATTACACAGAGATATTAACCCAAAATGCATCTTACAGGTATTTCAGATAATAGAGGAATTTTCAAAGAACAGGAAATTCCACATATTATTATACATCCTTCAAAATATATAAATAATAAAAAAAAAAACAAACAAAAAAAACCCCAAGAGAACAATCATTAAAAAAAAATAGTTGGCTCTCGATTAGCCTTTTAAATTTAGATCTTTGGTCTCCAACAATAGCAGATGGATAATGATGATGCGGTGGTGCTGGTTGTGAGTTTGTAATCCCTATGAGCACGAGCGTATTGCCTAGACAAAGTAGCCTAGGTAATCTATACAAATATTTTTGAGCTTTTTAGCTGGAAATCCCTTTGTGCAAATCTTATTCCTTAACTACTAAAGTAACCTCCACTGATTATATCATAATAGAATCTTTCTTAAAATTTAAACATAAAAAGATATCTTACCTGATGCAGATGGGCGTCTTTCCGGTCAGAGTACCTGATGATTAAAAAAGATAAAGAAAGATTATTTCAAACTATAGAGCATCAAATATCTGCAATTCCTGCCTCGGTTAGCTTTGTACAATTCTATAAGTGCCTCTGGTCTCAGATACTTAATCTCAATGAGGAGTCAACTATAGATAGTATGCAGATGACGTAACTCAGGTCTTTGTCATTGGTTTTTGCCATCCGCGTTTATGAGTAATGCTCACTGAACTGTATTAACCTGACTATAAACGTTCATGGATACACAGTTTTGTGTGTTGGTCCGTTATACTTCCGGATGGCAATGTTATGAGCTTCTTAGCCAAGGGCATACTATCTATATCCAGCTTATTCATACTGATGAATGGGTGAGAGAACAAATTTTTTTTTTTTTTCAAATTGAAATAAGTTATGGATATTGCTTTATTTCTCATTTTGATATTATTAAAACATATCTGCAGCTGTCACTAATCAAAAAATTTTGTTCAACCTTGAGATCTCTTCTTTATAAACCTCTTTCAAAAGGCAGACTCCAAACTGGATATTCCCAGTGCCTCAGGAGAAAAAGAAAAAAAAGAATGAAAGAGTAGAGTAGGCTGTAGGTAGTCTGATTCCAGCCAACAGACAGGTGCCGAAAAGTGAAGAGAAGTGCTAGTTTGGGTTAAAAATTTGATTAACACAATTTCACATAATCACTGTTGCATTATTTTTCACAGTATCTGAATGGTTCTAGTATCATTTTAAAGATCAGAGATCAATCTTTCTTTTGGTATAATTGACATCAATGTAGGCATTTATCTATCAAAAATTATAATTTTATTAAAATTACATCATTTGAAAACTTTTTTGTACTTAAAACAAAAAAATAATTGAAAGAGAAAAATGCCAAAAATGTCTATGCCAAATTTAATCGAGATTGAAGGCGGCCCAGTATGGTTAATTTTGGCCGCCAGTGACGAACCCTATTTTCTTCTCATGCTAAAGTCCCATATCAATCAGCAGTCAGCTTATTGAGAGGCTGTCCAGTGGGGAAATTCCCAGTCACAGATTTGAGCTTTTTACAATCATAAATTTTGAGTATTAAAACACAACAAGCAGGATCCAATCCATGCCATTCAGCGAAGTAGCCAAGTCACCCTATTCCGCCTCCGAACAGGGCACATATGTTTACAAAGCTGGGTATTGGAACAACCCCTTATTGCCCATGTGGAACTGACCATGAAACCACTTTAAATGTGCTTATGAATTGCCCATTATACAACGTGCAACATTCGAACCACTGCTTTTTTTTTTTGTTTGTTTGTTGCTTTAGGTCTCTTCCAACACAATTGAGGTTATATGAGAGACCGCTGAAACAAAAAAACAAGCAATCTAACAAAAATAGTACAAATGTAAATCAAAATCATAACCTAAAGATATCATAAGCTAAATTATAAATAACCAAGAACAAACAGGCAGAAGATTTACAGAAAAAAAAAATCCCCTGTCAAAAATACAATCACAAACCAAAGAAGCAGGATAGGCTAGTAAAGAGAAGAAGAAACGACATCACTATCGGATCGTACACCCATGCGAACATCATAGGTATATGATTCAAGGGTGATGCTCCCATCCAACCACCCGCTCGAACCACTGCGTCACCCTTACAACACTCAACACACAGGGATGTAAATGGCAAATGATAAAAAATTCTGAAACCAACTCGCACACTCCTTTTAAAAAAATTGAAACTACAGATGTATTTGTAAAAAGCTAATTTTAACTAGTAGAGTATGTGTAGCCAATTTATCACTATGATAATATGTATACTGCATAAAACTAAGACCTATTGATGAAGTGGAGATTTCTACTTTCCTTTAAAGAAAGATCTAAGATCATCACCTGATTTCATCTTCTTGGATGGTTGTTTAATTATGATACTTTTATCACTGCTACCACCACTACAAGTAGGCCTACTACTATCACAACTACTACTACAACAACTACTACTACTACAAACATCAGTATCAACAAATTTCCTTTTCAAAGAAGGCATTGAAATTTCTTTTTCTTCTGTTTTAGATAATGGACCAGTGGGCTTATTTTGCTCTATTGCTATCCTTACTTCATCTGCTCTTTGATGGACTGATACTTTTTTAATTTTTGAAACCTTTGCCTTTGCTGGCTTTTCATGTTTAGTCTTCATTCTCTTTCCAGCTGTTTGCATGTAGTAGCAAAGGGCTGAATCGACAGGACTATGTACAGGATCTTCTCTATGGAAATACTCTACACAGCTCTTTTCACATTTAAGGAATTTGTATTTAATCTTGTGGATGGCTTCATAAGTCCCTACATCTAATCTGTTTGTTGTGCCTGTGATTATATTATTCATTACACTGAAAGATGATTCTACTCTAGGCCCTGTGAAGATAGAAAGACAAGCTCTTATTACCGGACCTAGTATTTCATATTGGGGGTTTGATATCACCTCTGTCCACCACCTATCTAATTTCTTCTCTTTTATTGATGAAATAAATTTGGTATCACTTTGGAGGGTGGAAGCTGCTGTAGAAAATGTATCTTTATCCTCAGGTTTGACTATGGTTGGCAATAAATCATAAATATCTTGTAAGCCTAATGAAGCCCTGCTATGACCACATAATTCTGGATCAATTGTTGAAAGGAGGGCTAAGTTTTTATTGGTAATGGGAAGCTTGAACTTAAGATATTTCCCTGTCTCTCTGAAAGCTGAAAGCACTGTTTTCCTGAATGCATTTGCTTCCTGACTATCCATGTCAATTAAAATCTTCTGAGTAGCATCACCTACATAAATTCTTTTCAAAGGATGTATCTTATCACAATCAATGCTGATTTTGCTGATGTCCCTACTAAACTCATTTACATATTCATGAGTCAAGAAGCAAGTCAAAAAAGTCTTAAAAACTAACACAGCCTCATCAAAAAGTCGATGCACCATTGGCTCTTTCTTTTCAAAGGTAAGAATGAAACTCTTAAAGAGAGGAAGAATGCTGACAATGGTATTAACTAGTAATAAACTTTCTTTTGATTTCATAAAGAGTTTGCAAACTATCCTCCTTTTTCTCTCCCTACCTGCTGGTGTAAGTTTTTTGTTTTTAAGTCTGTGTAAAATGAGCATTATCCTAGTCTTAGAGTCTTTCTTTACATGTCTAAGAAGAGCAGATATTTTTTGTTGTTGTTCTTTCTTTTCTTCTACAGTGAGCCAAACTGAATAAAAAATTGTAAGGGCATCTTTTATCTCTAAGAATCTAACTGAGGCATCATAAATTGACATCCATCTATGTCCAGCTCTCTGAATGGGAGTGTGCTCTGGCAACTCCATCAGTCTACAAATTTCCTTCAAGTCATCTCGTATATCTGAACTATAATCAAAGTCACCAAATAAATCATCCAAGAGCCTGATAAGCATCCCCTTACTATCAAGAATTGATGTGAATTTCTTCACAGCATTGTGAATATGGTGACAAACATCTCCATCAATATCAATGATGTGAGGTGCAACTTCCTTTAATCTAGTCTGAAAGCCATTTAATGAGCCCCTCATATAAGCAGCTGAGTCAGAAAGCACTGAAATCAAATTTGTAAAAGGTATCTGATCTTTTAAAAACTGGTTCCTAACAGCCTCAAACACTGTCTCTGCATTTACAATTGTCTTTTCAATGCTAGCATATAAATCACAAACACTTTTCTTCAAATGACTACAATAGTAACAAACTAAAACATTAAGAACTCTCTTTTTTGACCCCTTAGAAGTTGAATCATCAATATTAAGTGAAAAGGGGCTATTTTGCAAGACTTTGACTTGACCAGGCGGACATGCTCCAGTTCAGATAAGCCATAGCGGAGCTTGTAAGTGGCTGTTTGTCTCTCCATGTGCATTTGAGCTAATGATTTTTGATCTTTTGCTAATTCCTGTGCAAATTGAATAAGGTGAGGTGCCATGGAAAGCGGTAGAGTATGCTCGGCCATAAAAGAACACAGGAAAGCCTCCTGGTGAGTAATTCTATCCTTTTGTGAAACTGGCCTGGGGCCAGTAGGCACAGTGGAGTCTTCCCTAGCAAGTCCTAAACTATCTAAATTAGGAGCTGCTCCATATGGGAGAGGCAATGTTGTCAAACTCTCATCTCATGTAGTTCCATATCTGAAGCAGACGTCGGAGGTCATCTTCCGCCAAGCTGATCTATCTCTTGCCAATTCTATTAAAGCAGCGCCACCTTTCTCAGCTTCATCTGTCCAAGTTCTTATCCCTTTCAAATACGTTATTCTTTGTCTTCCTCTTATTCTTTTTCCATTCATCTTTCCAGTCAAGGCGAGTATTTCCAAACCAGGGTGGCGGATAATGTGTCCTAAAAATTCCATTTGGCGTTTGATGATTTTTGTTATCAGTGATCTTTTTCTGTTTGCCATTTCTAAAATTTCTTCATTTCTTTTCCTTTCCATCCATGACACCCTCATCATTCTTCTGTAAAACCACATTTCCACTGCCTCCAGTCTTTTAACCATGGTCTTGTTTATGGTCCAGCTCTCACAACCATATAGCAGCACAGACAGTACATAGCAATCCAGGACTTTGATTTTTGTTTTCATGCTAATATTCCTGTTTTTCATAATTGTATGCAGCTGGTTGAATGCATTCTTCGCCATACCTATTCTTTTCTTTATTTCACAATCTGATTTTCCATTGGATGTTACATTGAAGCCTAAATATTTGAAACATTCAACTTGTTGTATTGTTTGTCCTCTGCTTGTTATTACACAGGCTGGTGGGTTATTATTTTTAGATACCGTCATACATTCTGTTTTAGATATATTCAGTTCCAGTCCCATATTTTCACTACTCCTGACTACAACATCCAGTAATTCTTGTAGTTCATGTTCAGATTCTGCCAGTAGAACCGTATCATCTGCATACCTCAGATTTGTTACATTCTTTCCTCCAATACACACCCCCTTCTTATGTTCGATATCTCTTAATATCATTTCACTATAGAGGTTGAATAAATCTGGAGACAAAACACACCCCTGCCTAACTCCTCTTCTAATAGGTGTAAAACTGCTTAGTTCGTTGTCAACACGCATTGCTGCTTCTTGTTCCCAGTACAAATTCCGTAATATTCTTAAATCTTTACCATCAATGTCCAAGGATGATAGAATTTTGAATAGTTTTTCGTGTTGTACTTTATCAAAGGCTTTTGAATAGTCGATGAAACACAGAAAAGATCTTTATTTACTTCAATACATCTAGAAGATGAAAATGTTCCATCTATTTTGTCTCTGGTAGCTTGCATGGCTGCTGGGAGTCTTTGATTTGAAATATCTATGGCTCTGTTACGTTCGTGTGATTTACTTTTAGAGTGAACTTTTAGGCATCGAACACCACCTCCACTATATTTAATCTCAGATTTACAAAGGCAACACCATGCAAACCCATCCTTCTCTATCTTTCTGATGTAACTTGAAAAGAAATCCCCCAGATTGTCTTTAAGGGATAACCATTCCCATCTAAATTTGTTTGTTGATGTTACATCTATAACATCAATAGGAGATTGTCTATCAACAAATCGATGTTTTGATTTTGATTCAGTCACCTTTGTTGATGCCATTTTCAAAAACGCCTGTCTAAATTTATAACTACAAAGAACTAAAGTGAAGAAAAGTGGTGAATCTAAAATAAAGATTGAGGATTCTCAGTTTAAAAATCACCCGATGCCGAGATCTGATTGACTGATTGTGATTGATTCTGTAAGTTCACTCTCTTACTAAGACCCAAACAAAACAACGTGATTGGATCGTTCTAGAATTTTCTAGAATCTTATCTAAGTATCAGAATTACGAATCCAAAACCAGAGAAATCAATGTAACATAAATTTAAAACAAACACATGCGACAGTAACAAAATAGATTTGCTAAAAATATCAACTTAGCTTCGGGTTTCAACCAAGAAGAAATTCACAAATTCCGCCACACTTCAACAAGCATCCATTGATTTGCGAAAAAGGAAAACAAAACATCCGGTAGTGGTATTTATACATTATGTTCGATATGTAGCCAAAGTGGCTATTTACCGAACAAAATTTCAGAATTTTTTTTTCTGAAAAACCTCTATTACTGCCATGTAGTTCAGAATCAGTCAGAAATTTTCTGTCTGAATTCATGGCCTGGAAATAACGTTATCACGTTTGTAGTGAAAATAACCTCTTCCGCAACCAAACAGCAAGCGGAGTGTTTCAGTGCACACAGAAAGTGCTTGTCATGCCTGGGCCTATATGCACCATATTATATTACAGTAGTATTTAATAATACGTTTTTGTTAAAATATTTTGTTTTATCAATTTGATCTATTTATATTCTTTTTATTTTCATTTTTTTTCTTATGAATTGAAATATTCTGAATTCAGAAAAATTCTGAAAGATTTACATCCCTGAACACAAAGCTCTGGTGAGGCTGAGGACCTAAAGCGGACCGCAGACTTCATAGCAGATATCGGACTGCAGCCATAGATGTCCATCAGAGGAACGAAGAAGAAGAAGAAGAAGAAGAGTATTTAAATCACCATAACTTAAACTTTGGGAACTGTTTATCCTAGATCTAAAAGTAAGGTATTATATTAAACAGTTATTAGAGGGTTGTCTGTCTCATGTCAAAATGAATTACTAATTTTTTAAAAAAAGTCAAATTACCCAATAAGAGCATGGGAGTTATACACAGGCCTGCATCTGCCCCCTGAAAAAAATTGCCTGAAAATCGACGAGATGTTTGGGTCCGGGGGTTTTCAATATAACATGAGCAAAGATCCCCATTTCCCGGACTATTTTCTTAGTTTTTACTAATTCAATAGGCTGTGAAACAGAATGAAAACTTTTTTTTTTTTTCCGGTGGAACGAAATTGCCGAAAATGCTGGTAAATTTACAGACCCGAATACAGTAACATTATGATTCAATTGCAATGACTTATTGCTCCAAGTTTTAATTAATTTTTAGAACACCAACATGCATTCTCATACGGCTTAACTGGTTATTTTTTTTGTTTATAATTTTGGTTTTTGTGGGGGAAAGCAGGTTCCAACCCCACACTTTCCCCCCCCCCCCCCCCCCCCCCCCCCCCCTTTGGTTATTTTATTTTCTGGTCTAATTTTGTCATTTTGCCCTGGATATCTGTCACTTTATTTTGTTTGGCACTACTTGCAGGGGGAGGGTTCTCCAAACATGATTTTTTGACCAGTTTAAGTTTATAGAAAAACAACCAATTCATGGCAGAAATGGTACAGTAGTCCAGACAAAATACACACAAAAATCCAGAGATTGAGTGAGTGATTGAGATTTTCTCAATAAAATAATGTCGTTTTCATAATCAGTGACTCAAATATATATTTGAGTGGTGAGAAGATGATGTTCTAAAAATTGTCCAAATTCTCTAGTCATGATCAGTCGAAGCAGCGTTGAGATTGATATAGGGCTCTCTGTCTACTTCATCGTTCGTCGTTTGTTCATTGTTGTCGTACTGGTACATTGTCGAGGCTGTGTCCATCCATGGTTGATGACAGGTAGGCTGCTGATCAGCTGTAATGCATCAATATGGAGATCATTTCCTCACAATGTCACGTACGGAACATTATGAAGGCGATGATGACCAGTCTTGAATGTTATATGGTTTCCAACTGCTGTTGCATTTTGTAAACAAACAATTTCCTGAAGATTCAGATGGAATCATGAACTGTTACCACTTTCGTCCTCCGGGTTGCACTGCCAATTTCCAAATTGGACGGTCTGCTGAGCTCTGCAAGAAAAAGATCATTACTTGCCCTGACTTAATAATAAACTGAATTAATATACAGTTGCATTTCCTCTTCCCTGAAGCCAATTCTTTGATCTGCAAACGAATAAAAGAAGTTATCATCTAAGATGGCGGACATATAAGCAAAATAATATTGTCTATATAACAGTAAACATTACCCATCGTTGAGTCTGGGCTGTTTCCTTGCATGCATTACCATTAATGCTATGGAACAATAGCAAAAAGTAATGCAAAGGAATAGACTAAGGAGGGCGGAAAAATAATGTCATACAACCAAATTTTCGTCTGCATTCGTTCGAGTTGACGCCATATTACATCCGGGATCTTTGGTAACATTCGCTCCTCTTCAAAACATTCTAAAATCTTTAATTTATTGATATTTTTCAATAATATACGTCTCTTTTGCGATAAAATGATGATTAATCGAAAATTAATGTGATATACTAAAAAAATTATATTTATTGATAAATTTCATCACGAAATTATGTCAGGTCAAGGTCAAAGCACATGGTCATTTGAGTTCAAAAGTTCAATAACAAAAATGGTGTTGAACTGAACTTCCTCTTTGCAACCGTCCTCAAAAACAAGTCATGTTTTGAGAGACAAAATTCCTTGTGGTAATTTTGTGAAAAAATTAGTTGCATTTTAACAAATGTTAAGAACAGGTGATGAATCTTAGGAGGCCTTCCGAAAGCTCCTCATGCTAGCATTTCTTTCACTTTCAATGTGTATTTACACCGTAGATCTTTCTTTAACTTTAACTTAGACTTAAAGAGTGATTGTTAGGTCTTATAAAATTCTCAAAGCAGGATCTTTTCAAAATCCATCTCATAATATCAAGCTCGGCATCACAATTCCGATGGTACCAGTTTCATGAAAATCGGATGAATAGTTAAAAAGTTATGCAACATTAACTAGGTAAAAAATGGCTGTCGTTTCTAGAGTTATTCTCAGACTCGGACATACTTTACTTTTAGTTTTACTTTTTTTACTGCACAGCTGTAGTCAGGCCCAGGCTAGTCGCCTTTCAGCCCGTCGTTGCTATCTGTTTTTTTTTTCTTCATTTACTACGTTTTTACACTTGGTTTGATATTGTTGCGCAGTGTGTGTGGCGGGGTTTTGAACCAGTCTGATGACAAGGTGTACTGTGTTGACTCCTCCATACTCTGTCTAAGTCTAAGTCTAACCTATTGGAACTCATGTCGTTGAAGCGCTGAGCGTCAATGCTTTCAAGAATAGATTAACATGCTGTGATGGAAAGTTATATGCATAGTGTAGAAGTGCTTCCCACCCAAAATAGCTATGATTAAAAGATCAGTAGTGAGAAAGTGTTGTGTAGGCTAGCCCCTGATCACAAGATCAGGTAGGGAAATGCATTAGATCAGTTGTGAACAAGACATTCGGTGACTGGAAAGACTCGGCGACAGGCTAGTGGCCTAATCAAGCGACGTCAATACCTTCTATTCTATTTTATTCTTGAAGGAGTTTAAGGTTGGCGCTGAGACATCTTCTGATAGCGAGTTCCATGAATTTACAACTCTCACACTGAAGAAGTTTTGTCTCACAGAGGTCTTTACAGATGGTTTCTTCAACTTCAGGCTATGTCCTCTTGTCATTGTTGTCTCCGTCCCGTAAAGCAATTCACTTGACACTCTATAAATTCCTGTCAAGTACTTGTAGCACTCAATCATGTTCCCTCTTGCTCTCCGATAGTAAAGGGAGGGCAGGTTGAGTTTCTTCAGGCGTTCAATATAGTCCAGCTTTTGTAGCTCATGGATGAATCTAGACATTCTATGCTGTACTGATTCTTGCTTCTTTGAGTCGAGGGTGCCAGGCCACATAACCATATTCAATATGGGGTCGGATGATTGATTTATATAATAAGGTGCTTAGTGAAGAGCTGTCCAGAGTTGTAAATCCCCTTCTGAGGAGTGTCAGTAGCTTATTTGATTTTTCAACTTGAATGTAGATGTGCTGCTTGAAGTTGAGGTCTTCGTCTATATTAACACCAAAATCCTTTTCCAATTTTATTGATTCCAAAGAAATCTGTACACCCTTGGATATCATAGTATAGTTTGCATGGTCCGTATTTTTTCCTATGTGCATGACCTTACACTTTTCTGCATTGAACTTCAGCTGCCAGGAGTCAGACCATTGTTGTAACCTGTCTAAGTCAACCTGTAGGGTACATGACTCGTCCAGGACCTTGGCAAAAATCTTTGTATCATCGGCGAATAGGAAGGTGGCTGATTTGACATCGTCAGGAAGGTCGTTTACAAAACATATGAATAATAGCGGACCGAGCACACTTCCTTGTGGAATACCTGACAACACTATTGTGACTCCTCTTCGTTTACCACCACCCTTTTCTTCCTTCCAGATAGGAAATCTCTTACCCATGACAATAGATGTCCCTCAATGCCATATCCTTGCAATTTTCTAAGCTCATGTGGCACTGTATCAAAAGCTTTCGCAAAGTCCAAGTATATTGTGTCCATGCTGCCTTCTTCATCTAAAATCTGCGTCCATGTTTCAAGTACTGAAAGTAGGTTTGTGGAGCAGCTTCTGTCTCTGACAAAACCATGCTTGCTTACTTACTTAACCACCCCTTGGGGCGCCCAATATGAGCCACAAGTCTTCGCCATTCTGTCCTGTCCTCCATAAGCGTACGCAGCTCCCGGGTGTTGTCCATTCCTGTGTCATCTAGCAGACAGTCAATGTATGTTTTATTCTGCCTGCCTCTGCTTCTGGTTCTCTCAGGTGGTTCCCATAGCACAAGACTGCTTGCAATCTCCTCCTTGTGTCTCCAGCAGTGCCCCGCAAGTCTCAATCTTCTCTTTTGTATCTTCGAGGTCACTGGGGGGAGGTCACTGTAGAGCTCTTCATTTGATATGTGCTCTTTCCAGCTTACATTGAAGGCCATCCGCAGCATACGGGTGTAGCAGCCGTCCAGTTGCTTCTCAAGGGCTTTTGTTAAGAGTCCATGTTGCTGCTCCATATAGAAAACCATGCTGGCAGTCAATAAGTAGCTGGTTTTCTTCAAAATTTTGGAGGAGGTGGTCTCGAATGATGGATTCCATCGTCTTACAAATTAAATAACATTTGTAAGGCTCACTGGCCTGGGCATGTCTTCTTTCCCTTTTTGAATAATGGAGTCACATTTTCTATCTTCCACTCGGATGGTATGGATCCTTCTTTTATCGATTGATTCATGAGTGCTAGTTCCTCGGCGCATTGATTTAGTATCGTGGGTGGAATGCAATCTGGGTCACATGCTTTGCTCGGGTTAAGTTTAGATAATTTTTTGACAATATCATCGGGTTCAATTTCAATAATGCTGAGACTTTTTATGTTTTTTGCTTTGTTGCTGACTTCCAGACATGTCTGCCAATAAAGAAAACTGATTATTGGCAGACACCTGTATGGCAATAGTAATAAAAAACAAGGACTTTTGATTATTGGCAGACCCTGTCTGGCAATAACCAAAATGCCGACTGGGCGTGAAAAATACCAAATATTCTGAAAAAATGCCTTTTTTGGCCTTTTTTGCTTGCATGGAATAAATGATAAATCTATCATAACTTTGTGTCATGAAAACAGGGGAGAAATTGCCTCATTTTAAGCTTTTATGACCCAGAAATGTGTGCAAAAAGCATTCAATCAGTATGCCACACCCAACTGAGCTTTTTAATCCGTTATGCTATACAATTGCATACATTCAATTTTAAAATTTGATTTTGGCTTTGTGTATTTGTCATTTGAAAACAGTCTGTACTAGTGTAAACAATACTGGGAGAATGAGCGATATATAAAAAAAATTCGCTTGATTCATCACGGGGGAAGTGGGGGAGAGGAGGGGGATTTTTTTCCTGAGGGTCTTCCCAAGGAAAACCGGAATAACCCTTGCATTAGCCGCAATGCAGCAGATATGGTGACCAGCGCAAGGTCAAAAAGAGCGGCAAGGGAATTGAACTTGGTGCCTTCTTGGTACAGTTCACTCCGGATAATCACAACACCTTGGGATTAGCGAAAATGTTGCGATTCACTGAAGTTGCAATTAACTGAAGTTGACTTTTCTGTCCACTATTTCAACATTTTACACATATATGGTAAACTCAAACCAGTTGTTGTAAATATTTTTCTTAGTCCACCACATACTGAGCAATTTGATTGAAACAAAAACCATATGGCAACGGTGTATCGGTTTGTCAACCAAAAGCAGCTATGACACAAGGCGACGTTGTATTCAGATTGGATTAACTTTCACTGTTTTGTTCTCAACATTTGTAATAGTCAAAGAGATTAGCCGTGATGAGAGACAATAAGCTCTCACCAAACTCATTGATCACAATGCACAGTTGTCAATCCCAAAACAAAGGATATCGCTCAAGTCTCTCTTTACAACTGTCATTGTCTACCTGTTGTCAAGACTATACCCAGCTCCTCCCCTCCTATTTAATGGCCACAGATTACATCACAAACCCATACTGCAAGCCCCACCCTCTTTTGATTCTAACAGAGTGGTGACACACTACTGTAGCATTAAATCCTGCTCTCTAGATTCTTCAACCTGTCACGATTTCATCCATGATAAAATTTAATCATGATATTCTGTTTAATTGATTTCTTGAATATACCACTTTTTTTAGGGTAAAAATTTGTTGCGATTAACTGAAGTTTGTTTGCAATTAATCAGTGACTTTTATATAGAATTAATTCCGTTTCTTGGGAAATGTTGCGATTGACCAAGTTGCGATTATCCGGAGTGGACTGTACCAAGTAATTACCATAGTGAAAGTTGTTTTGATATATAATTTTATTGTTTACTTTGAGATGCATTTTTATGGACCAAAATTTGATCAAGATATCTTCACAACTGTGAAATTGAAAAAAATTTAAGTTGCTGTGATAAGTGAAAAGTAATGGCATATTTGTCTAAGAGTGAATTATTAGAGGTGAATATCTTGTTACATTATGGTTCATTGGTAGAGAGCACCCACTCGCAAGCATCCCTGGATGCTATCAAGATTTTTCTGACGAGAGAAGCATGTGATTGAGTAGCTAGGTCCATTAGATTAAAGCTGACAAAAAGTATTTTGTGACAGACTAGCATCCTATAATGGGGTAATGAGCAATTGCTTGTCATGTTTGTTTTACACAATATAAACTGGGGTAAACACTCAAGGACAAGGCAAAAGAAAGAGGATGTAAAAATAAAGTGGGCTGTTACAAGATGGGTTGATGGAAACTGCTCATCGAATTAAGTCTAGTATCAATAACGGATATCATGTTTTCCTATACCAGATTATATAATATAATTTCACTGGTTAGCATGCATGGTATATTTTGCAATTTTACACAGTATACTTAATCATTATAATCAGTATTATCCTAAATAATTTTTTTTTCCATTATTTTCCCAAGCAGGTACCTGGCAGTGAAAGAAAATAGTGGCTGGAGGGAAAATGGCACGGTTTATGTTAGACCGATTCCGAACGCTGTTGAATTCCAGTCTATCTAATCCTAAAAATGATTTCATGGGATGGGTTGCCAAGGTATTGATAGTGAATATTCTCCATGGTTTTCCTGGTTTTAGAAATAAACAATGATATTACATAATATCACAAAAATTAAAAATATGAACTGCCAACAGATAAAATATTAGGATTGAATATAAGATAAATATATATATATATATATATATATATATATATATATATATATATATATATATATATATATATATATATATATATATATATATATATATATCTGTTTTGTATTACAAAGCAGTGGTCAACCATTCTGCTGAAATTTACATCCAAAATTTAATTACTCCCTACAACTGCTCTCGGGTACTTAGATCTAATGATTTGAATCTTATTTCTGTCCCCTTTAGAAAATTGAATTCATATGGAGACAGAGCCGTCTCCAAATTTGGTCCATTTCCCTGGAATTCCCTCTGTGTACCTGTCAGCCTGTTTGATAGCTTTGACATATTTAAGAAATGCCTCTTCTTCTTCTTCCTGCATATCTGTAAACAACCTGGGGTATATTGTCGCAGACTTTGGTGTTCATGTTGGTGTTCAGAGTGGCACAGAAGTGATTCTGTCTCTGAACTGTTAAGGTTTTCAAAGCTAACTACATCCGGAGGCAGGCTGTTCCAAATTCTAATCGTTGATGGAAAAAAACAACTACTCATAGCATTGCATTCTTGAGTGTGGAATTTGGAATCTGTGATCGTGCCCTCTAGTTTTCCCCCTTGTTGTTGCCTCTTGTGAATAACCATCAGTTCATGTAATTATTTATTGATCATCTTAAACTGCCATTTGTGTGTTTGTGTGTTTGTGTATGTGATGTATGACAACAGATGCACATGAGTGCATGTTGATTGTAAAACTGTGTAAAGTTTTTGCAATATACCTGTATAAAGTGTTTTAAGGCCTTTGCATAAAGCACTATAGAGATGCTCTTCTTCGTAGCAGTAGTAGTAGGAGTTGTACTTGTTGTAGTAGTTAAATATTTCTACATTTTTCTTCAATTTACTTATTTGTGATATGAGAGCATTGACCAACTTATGATTTAATTATTAATGAGAAAATTATAATCTACCTCACAAGGTAACATTCAGTTATTAGACAACTATCATTTACCAATTGCTCACATCTATCATATGATTAAAAATCTCATTGAAAATTATAACTTTTTTTCTTTTATTTATTATTCAGCAAACTTTTTTGAAACGAAATAATCATTTGGAACTGAATGCTGTCAGGGTCTGCAACATTAAACCTGACTTTCGTGTACTGGAGGTTGGATTTGGGCCTGGATTAGGACTACAGGCTGCTCATAACATTGTTAAAAGTAAGTTGATTTATGATGCAATTCTTTTCGGTGTTGTTGAAATACAAAAAAAAAAAAATGGGGATCCTGATAGCTTAGGGGGTAGAAATTGTAATATTGCCTAACAGGCGTCATGTCTCGTACTACACGTTATATATTGCTGTTAATCAGGGACCCATTGTAAAGCGCTTTGAGCATGTTTAGTGGATATTGCGCTATACAAAAGCTAAAGTATTTAATTTATCTTTTTAATTTTTTTTCAGTCACACCCTTATAAGATTCACAGAAAATCAAATTAATGAATTCAGTAAAGCCTCATGATTCGTAAAATCTTGAAACTATGGTGGGAGGGCTCCTAAATAGGTCTTTTCTTGCTGCTCATTCTATTCTCTTCAATCTGTTGTGGCTTCCTGTCCTTGTAATGGAGCGAGATGGCTGTTTTGACTGATACTGGTTAGGATCCTTTGCCAAAAAGGTGACAATAAAAAAATACAATTTTCATGTTTCTTTTTGTTGTGATAACATTTTCCTCTTATTGAATACCTTGGGTTTTTTTTATATATTTAACAAACAAAAAAATAAACCGACTTCATATTTAGTTAGTCTTTTGAGTGAGCAAGTTATGTTTTTTTTGAAAATATCAAATTATGAAATTTAGAAGGCTACGGTGTAAGGTAAAGAAGTGAGCAAGTTTGTACGAAAGGTGCCTTGTTCAGCTCTTTAAGTTATGTTTTTATATCAATTACATGAAAGGAAAACAGGTGTTCTTCTTTTCATTTCTAGTTTTAAAAAATAACAATAAATTGAAGTAAATATTTAGTCTCAAGCATGTCACTAACTTGTCTTTTCATGCCAGTTATGGGTGGCATTCGCATCACTATGGGCTCATCCCACAACCCCCGTCATCCTCAAACTGTTTGTTGGTGTCCGACATCGTCTTTTTTTACAATAGCTATGGCAGTCGACCTTGACACTTTTAATAACCGTCTATAGCTGAAATTTTTTTTTTTATGGGGCATAGTCGGTGCAATTTTTTGGGGGTGAATTTTTGAGTGATAAAATTTCTGTTTTCGGAAAAAGCATTAAAATGATTTGTTAGCAGTAATTCTATCAAGGTCAGCCTAAATTAATCAAAGTGTTGCCATGCTTGAAAATTTTTATTGGGAACAAAGATAAGTGTTCATAATTTTTTTTCTATATGTCATTGTTTTTTTTATCTTTTTTTTTTTTTTTTTGTTTTTTTATTAGATGGTAAAGGTAAAGTTTATGGCATTGACAAGTCATTCTATATGGTGGATGTAGCCAGGAAGCGACTCAAGCACGGCGTGTCAGACAAGAAAGTGGTCCTGTTCCATGGCAGTGCCAGCAACATCCCTCTCAACACAGACTCCATTGACAGGGTGTACCACTGCAACTGCTACTACTTCTGGCCCAACATGCGGGTTGTGATGCGGGAACTGTACCGAGTGATGAAACCAGGGGCTGTTATGGTCACTACTATGAGCTTTGACAACATTAGACAGGCGATAGTGAGACATTTTTAGTGTTTTAGTGATCTTAACGCTGTGTAGCCCCAATTTGATTTAAATTGGAAATACTGCCATTGATTGATCGTAGTAAGGCCTTATGGTCTACGACACTTAGATTGTGATCTATAAGTCACTGGTTGAAATCCGCTTTATTATGCATAGCTGCCAACCAGTACGATAAAATCGTACTTAGTATGATTTGGCCAATCCAGAAAAAGAAAAAAAAAATCAAAAAAAAAAAAAAGAAGAAGAAGAAGAAAATCTGATAAAATTTAGTAAAATTAGCCTCAGTAATCTGCTTTTGTCACCACCTCCCCATCACTTATGCCTACCCAGTATGATGATAAAGGTAAGCTTCTCTTAGTATTACAGTTCTGACCATTCTAGTACTTAAGTACATTAATAAATATGCCATTTTAAGACATGAATTTGGCATCCGCGCCGCACCGCGTAGAATAATACGTTTTTGCATTTTGAAAAGTTGGCAGCTATGATTATGATAAGGCTTAACAGGCATCATGTCTCATCCTACATCTTTTTTCAGAATTGCTGTAAAGCTCTTGAGGACATTGAAAAAAGAAATAAACAAAAATGAATACAACAGCTTAAAAAAAAAAAGAACATAATTTCAAAAACAGAATGTTTCGGGCTCAAAACCCTTCTTCAGCCAACAACAAAAAACAATGAAAACGTAAATACATTACCAAAAAAAACCTGATCGATGGATAGGAATGTTTGGCGCATTCTGGTCTAACAATGCCTGTAAAGCCCTGTTGTATAAAGTGGATCTCAACCTGTGACTTATAGATCACAATATAAGTGTCATACATGATAAAGCCTTGCAACTATAATTCATGGGCATTTGGTCGATCTTATGCTAAAATTGATTGGGTTTTTTAAAAAAAGATTTCCATTTTCTTTTCTATATTCATTATAATACCAGTGCTGCTAACCCTGGCCCATGTAAATGTGTACAATGGAGATCCTAAATGAGTAAGATTTTGAAAAAATATGTACAATCCAACAAAAAAGATAATTGGCGCTAAATTTGATGATGGCTAATTAGACGATAATGGCAATTGATAGCTGCGTTCTCATTGGTTTCAAAAGCTGCGTTATCATTGGTTCAAGCAGGAATCGTTTTTATAAACTTTGAGTACTCATACTCGGTATTTTTAGTATCAGATATCTAAGAAAATCGCCAAAATGATGTCGTTATTCGGAGGTTTTATCAAAGAGTGCTTCGTTATTTGGAGGATTTTTTTACTGATCTTAAATAGAAAAAAAATCGGGACCTGGGGTCAATGTCGTTATCAGGAGGTTGTCGCTATTCGGAGGTGTCGTAATCGGGAGGTTCCACTGTAATACTATATTGAACTTTCTATATGAACGTCCAGGTTGACAAGCAGATTAAAGTATTTAATTATATTAAAAGAGTGTATGATTGTTAAAAATGCTTTAATATTAAAAATTTAATTATACATACACTCCTGAGGAAAATGTTTACATTGATCAAAATTGCGTAAGATTACTCATTTTTTTGGTAAGGCTAGCACCACTGTAATAGATTAAATGCCTTGAGTTGTGCAGCTCCAGATATGTTAAGAGTGATATATAAGTAATTCATGCTTATTTTCAAATATGACCAGCGAAGATTCCAAATTGAATAGATCTACTCCTGACTGTCCTGTTTATTGTATTTACTGCTTTCCAAGTTGCATCTGTAAGTTGTCATAAATGAGGCTATTTGGGTTTTTTTCCAAGCCTTTGAAGTACAGTAACATGATGGTATTATAAATGTTTTGGACAAGATAATTTTTATCTAAAAAATCAACTCCTCGTTATGTAGGTGAAGGGCCTCAGCATTAAACTTTAGAGCCTCGGGTGGAACCTGGGCTGGTCTAGCAGCTTTCCCCCCTTTCATCTTGTTAATGGCACCTACAATCTCTGCTATCAATGATGGATTACAGCTAATTGGTAGCTCATTTCTTGCAGGCAAAATTTCAGGTGGGTTGTCTGGTGGTGGTCAGATGGCAGTTGAAATGTTCCCTCCATCGCTTTTTTCCAAAAATAGTTTTCCCATCTTTATCTTTGACTGGTACCTGTGGTTTCCCATATTTTCCAGCAAGTGTCTTGGTAGTTTGATAAAGGATCCTTATGTGTCCTCCTGTCGCTGCTGCTTCTGCTTTCTCTGCAAGTCTGTTCATGAATGCTTCCTTGTTTTTCTTCACAGATCTTTTGACTTCCTTAGCTGTGGCTTGATATTGCTTTTATGCATCCAGTCTTTAAGCCCTTGTTCGACTTGCATTCACTTGTTCCTTCCTTGTTCTCCTCTTTTCTTTCAGGTTCAATGTGATTGGACCTACCCATTCTATGTGTCCCGAGCTATTTACACCCAATACCTCATGATAAGTTTTTATGTATAGTTCCTTGATCCTTGCCCAATGTGACTCTTTGTCTATATCATCCTCGAGATCAGCTAGAGGTTGGAATCTATTAACTCAAACGCAGTTTGAACTCCTCATTCTTTTCCCTATCTAGTGCACTCACCTGGAATTTTATTCTTGTGTGTGAAAAAGAATTACAACCATTTGTTTGTCAAATTATGTTTTCTATTCTAGTCCAGGGGCCTGTTGACAGAGAACCAGGTTGATCCAGTCAAATACATGACTTGCCTTGAGAACTATGGCTTTGAAGGAGTTAGAATGGAGTACATGACAGATGAGGCTACCGGTAGGTTGAAAATGGTTGAAATCTTTGTATTTTTACTCAACACACAACCGTTTTTTTATTGTCTTTTTTTATTATTATTATTATCATTATTATTATTATTATTATTATTATTATTATTTATTATTATTATTATTATTATTATTATTATTATTATTATTATTATTATTATCATTACTATTATTATATTATTATTATTATTATTTATTATTATTATTATTATTATATTATTATTATTATTATTATATTATTATTATTATTTATTATTATTATTATTATTATTATTATTTATTATTATTATTATTATTATTATTATTATTATTATTATTATTATTATATTATTATTATTATTATTATTATTATTATTATTATTTCTGAGAATAAGGCAGAGATGCCCTTATTCTGGCTGTATCCGGAAAACGGACTTTTTGGAATTTTTTGGCTGACCTTGTTCGGTATTAGTTACATGATTTTTTAAAAGAAAATGGATTAACGCATTTGTTGTTTACAGGCAACATTTAAGGGGAAGATAGATGGATATGAATTATTTTCTTTGATTTATGATTTAAGGGTGATACAATATGATAAAGAGAAGCTTTGTGTAAAATAATTTCATTTATAGGCTCTTTACTAGAAAAATGTTCAGGTTTTTTTTTCTTTTATTCGAGCCTCGTTCGGCGCATAGTTGAGTCCTTGGAGAAGGCTCTTTACTCACATTTCTCTCACTGTACTCAGGTGTTTGTCTCTGTCCGAAAAAAATGGTAATATCACCTAACAGGCGTTATGTCCTGTCCTACGTGTTAACTGTTGCTGGTTGGCCAGGACCCCTTGTAAAGCGCTTTGAGCATGTTTAGTGGATATTGCGCTATATAAAAGCTCATTTTTTAAATTATTTTTTTATTAAAGCAAAGGGCATCCCTGGTCGGAGAATATGTTAATGATAAATTTGATGAAGCTCTGAAATCATTCCAATCAAATGGTGTGGGTCTCAATGAACAAGTAGAAATTATATATATATATTTATATTTTAAAATTTGTCACAGAGATCACTCCATTATGCTTCTATTCTGATAATTAACTTTGACTGTAATAATTTGATTGTAATTATAGTAGTAATTATAGTGGTAACATTAATTATAATAATAGTAATAATGATAATAATAATAATAATAATCATAATAATATAATAATAATAATGTTAATAATAATAATAATAAATAATAATAATAATAATAATAATAATAATAATAATAATAATAATAATAATAATAATAATAATAATAATAATAATAATAATATAACAATAGTAATGATAATAACTATTATTTTTACTATTATAATATTATCCTAATAATAATGATTGATAACGTTAATGATAATAATAGTAATAATATAATAATAATATCATCATCACCAACATCGTCATCATCATCATCATCATCATCATCATTATAATAATCATAATCAAAATGGAGATGATGAAGGTGATGATTATATTAATGTTAAAAAAAAAGAAAAAAAGAACATGTAACGTAAATAATCTATAATACAATGCTCAGTTACAGGTTTTGTTGGCTGGTAATTAACTACATTGATTATTTGGTATCATAGTAAATAAAATTATAATTTTTGTTCTCTGAAATTAAAGCTGTTAAACGGTGGCAATGCTTAAAGGGTACAGAAAAAAATTATACATAAGTTGATTTGTCTTTTTATTTTACCTGTAATTTGTTGATTAACTCAGAAAAATCTGAAAACGTTGAACCTCTATGCTGTTGCTAAAAATGGAGAGCATTTTTCCTGTTTTATTTTGAATATAATTTGCATGGCCTTGAGTTCATTTGTTTCACTCAGACTGAATTGTAGCACTGAATAATGTTGTAAGTAGTTATTACATGTGATACAGTATGACAGTTTAACCTGGTGTGAATGGGTACTTGGTCATATATGTTACAATCCATCTCGGGAGTGATTGGTGTGACACTTACAATTGATTTTAAACGATAAATTATAAAATCTAAAGTTAAATGCTTTATTGAGGAATGTGAATATTACTTCTTTCACCACAAGAAACCAGATTGACATAATAAATCACATATTGTTAAGTCTGCAAGTACAAAAGGAACCATCTAATAGTGGCTTATTGTGTTTAAAATGAAAATTTGGTTTTCATATAGCATGCAAGTGAATCAATATGAAACAGAAAAATACTGTTGTAGAGTTTAATTCAGACACCTCCTTCCACTATGTGGCATGCCCAGTTTTGAGAAACGTGAATTAAATACGTTCACGAATGCACAAGAGCAGATAAAAGGCTGTAAAAGCCTACATGAATTTGGACTTATATCATATCATATATCATATCAATGTTTAGCAGAGTGAGCATTTTATATCAGCAGAAATACCCTGTATAATGTTCATATTTATTTATTAAAATTTTTATTTTAGTGTAAAGTCTACTCTTTTTACGCAATAGTATTAAAGGAGGCAACTCATTACAATCAGATAACAGACTTAATGACTGAATAGCTTCCCTTGATTCTCCCTGCTATGACTGAAATAAACATTGGGGCGATCACAAACATCGTCGTGGTGATCATCATTATCATCATCATCACCTATATCATTCTCATCATTAATATATAAGAAAGAAAGTAGAATTTTGTATACACTTTATCAAGGCCCTTAATCCAAATGCTGTATCTCCTTGGTTTAGATAGCATAGTGCACATAACTTACACACACTTCATGTCTCCCAGTAGAGGTACATAAAACTTTACAAAAACATTACTAAAAAATTTTTTTAATTATTTTATTTTTTTTAAATACAATGTCTTGATAAGCAAAATCAATAAAATTATTAATATTAATCTTTAAAAAATATTTCTATTACCCAGGTCGCCCATTCCAAGTTATTTTTGCTGAGATAGGAGAGAAACCAGCCCACCATGCAGACATGTTAACGGATGATGAGGATGATGACGAAAATGATGATCACATTAATGATAAGGTTATCCGTGACAAGACTTTTCCAAAGACACACGGTGGAGCTCTGTAGTGGCTAATTTGTTCGTTCAGATGTTTTAAAGTGACTGCTATATTTGAAAATGTATGTAAAACAACCCAAAATCTTTCACTGTTATTTGCCAAAGTGAATCAGCAAAACCTTGTTATATTGCTATGCTTGGCATCAGGATGTGTATTTATGTGACAGACCTGAGTTCTATTACAAAAATTCATAGAATTGTGAAATTTTGGCTCGATTTTCACAACTTCCATAACCTTCATGAACTTCTCTAAGCATTGATGATAATCTTCCGCGGATCAGTGGAATTTTGGGATTTTAAAAAAATGTTCCACTGTTTTTGCAGTGTCAAATATATGTCTCTCTCTCTTTCTCTTTCTCTTTCTCTCTTTCTCTTTCTCTCTCTCTCTTTCTCTTTCTCTCTCTCTCTCTCTCTCTCTCTCTCTCTCTCTTTCTCTCTCTCTCTCTCTCTCTCTCTCTCTCTCTCTTCTTCTCTCTTTCTCTTCTCTCTCTCTCTCTCTCTCTCTCTCTCTCTCTCTCTCAATCTCTCTCTCTCTCTCTTTTTTTTTCTTCTTTTTCTCTATGCCTCTCTCCTTTGCTCATATTTATCACCCAATCACTCTTCTATCTTCATGTTATGTTTTAGAAGTCATCTTGTCATAAGAAAGGTAAAATATTACAATAAGCAATGGTGATGATCGACTCGTAGGCACTTTTTCAAATTATTTTTAATTTGCTATTTTTCCTTTCTTTGGACAGACTATGTTTTGCAAGTTGTTAGATATTCATGAGTCTAATTTATAAACTGCATATCCACCAGGTTGCAGGAATTGTAGTGTGCTTTGTAAAGTAAAAAGAAATACTTGCCTTTGGGCCAAAAATTGATCTCTACGACGTAGATAGCGGTATGATTAATATTGTGGGCCGTTAAAATTATTTTCGGGAAAGGACAATTCATTAAATATTTACAAAAGAATTATATTATATATATAATGTTACATAAATATCATATTGTATATGTATTTTTGCATTTCGGCTTGAGTTTGCCAGATGGACCGATACATTTTCCTTCTTTTTTGACAAATTGTCATTATCATCACTGTCTAAGTCATTAAAACTTATTGAAAATGAAAGTTGATGCGGGTGGTTGGATGGGAGCATCACCCTTGAATCATATACCTATGATGTTCTCATGGGTGTACGATCCGATAGTGATGTCGTTTCTTCTTCTTTTTACTAGCCTATCCTGCTTCTTTGGTTTGTGATTGTATTTTTGACAGGGGATATTTTTTTTTCTGTAAATCTTCTGCCTGTTTGTTCTTGGTTATTTATAATTTAGCTTATGATATCTTTAGGTTATGATTTTGATTTACATTTGTACTATTTTTGTTAGATTGCTTGTTTTTTTGTTTCAGCGGTCTCTCATATAACCTCAATTGTGTTGGAAGAGACCTAAAGCAACAAACAAACAAACAAAAAAGTTGATGCCATATCTCGTAATTTTAATGATTTCGAACTGTTATTTAATCCTTGTGAGGGTAAATTGTTTTTTTGTTTTTTCAAGTTAGTTAGTTGGCAGGCCTGATGTGATGCCTATTTTAGCAGCATTTCAATTATCTTTGCCTTGACATTATCCCTTTTATCGGGGCAATGCTGAACCTGTGTCATGTGGGACATCCATGTATCCTCAAGACAGGGACACAGATGCACAAGCTAACCCTTAATTTTAATTTTTCTTGGGTACTTGTTAGCACAGATAAATTCTTTTTTTTCAAATCTTTGTTGGCTTGAAATGACTTAAACCATTGTAAAACTCGAAAAAAAAAAAAAAAAAAAAAAAAAGAACAAATCTTCACCTTTCTTTTGATATAGACCTTCCCAACGTAGAGCTGGCAATTAAGGAGATTGACATTACAACAGAGAGTGATATAACAAGGTTTTATTGTACATGATATTCACCTATATGTCATCTAATGGCTCCATTACTTTCCTTATTGGTCAATATCGGATCTGATGATAATGATTCCTATTGTGAGTCCAGATTCAGTTGGATGTTAGGATGTATGCAAACCTACAATGAATGTTGTCGTTTATCCTTTTTAAATGTTTTCATTTTCCATTTGGACTCGAGACGGGACTTTGTTTTATCTCAGACCCTGGTTGGGGTTTTTGACCTCCCATGGTGGGCAGAAGGTCACGCTGTGTCTTCTATCCCCTGTATCTGTTTTTTTTTTCGTTGCTTTCTGTCTTGTCTTGGATTGAGATTACTTGGTTTTGTCCTGGCCCGAGAGGGAAACAGTCAAATGTTTTGCATTAGTTTTGAGAAATGATATTTTTTTCCCTCGTAAATCAATCTCTGTTATGTATTGTTAGTTATGTATTCTGTTTTGGATATACTTTATAAACATTTGAGTGTATTTCTTTTGGTGGAATCCTGTATTGGGCCTGGATGAGACTTTTACTTTTAGGTGATCTCGAACTAAGTACATTGATGGTGTGCTCTTGGAATCTACATCTGTTCCCTATTTGAATCATTCCCCTTTGTCTTACTTTTTCTCATGTCCTATAAAATGTAATTCTAGAATCTTTTACGATCCCATTTTCTTCCTTTTTACTAGCGCTGAAATGACCTAAATGTGTCACAAGGGCATCAAAACCCCTTAAAAACATACAAATTATCTCAGACCAAGGGCAGTGATACTCTGCTGCTGACATCTACCTCTTTACACCAACTGATATAATTTTTTTCGCATCGCGACTTGTAGTGTATCACCATTTCTTTTTGTTTTCTCTTTATTTGTTGTCATGTTTTTATGGACACAAAGAAAAAAAGAAAAAAAACATTAAAAAAAAAACTTGAGCATTTAATAACGCAAAATCCATTTAATGTGCTCAAATTGCTTTACAAGTGGTCCCTGGCCAAACAGCAAAATTTAACATGTTGGACGACATAATACCTGTAAGGCTATATTCTAATTTTTTTCTGACTGACATAACGCTGTTAATGGTCAGGTACCCAGTTTACACCTTTAGTGCGGTAGAGAATTTGAGTAGAGCAGTCTTGCGTAGCAGAGATTAGAGATTTTGTGAATTAGATGTCTTAGTTCATAAATGCGTGTTGTGATTAAGTAAAAACAAACTCTTGCTCTTGCAAGCAGAGGGCTAAGATCTGGTAATTGAATTGCTCTGCCCTGTTGCATCTGTGTTATATAAGTATAACTAGATACTAGTTTAATGACATTAACGATATTAACCATATGATTTTAATATACTGGGTGGGGTTCCTGACCTCCCGTAGTGGGCAGGGGGGTACATTCTGTGTCTTCTATCCCCTTATAACTGTTTTCCAACATGCTTTCTGTCTTTGTCTTGGAATGAGATTACTTGGTTTTATCCTGACCCTGGCCGGAGTCCTAGCTCGGAGGGAAACAGTCAAATGCATAGTTAATGTTTTGGGAGATGATGTTTTTTTCCTTGTAAATCATCTCTCTGTTATGTATTATTATAATTGTTATTTTCAATGTATATTGTAAGCATTTGAGTGTGTTCCTCTTTGTTGGATTTTGTTCTTGTGTCCGGATGAGACTTATAGGTGATCTCAAACTAAGTACATTGGTGGTATGCTCTTGGAATCTACATCTGATCCCTATTTGTTCCCAGTTCCCCTATGTCTTACTTTCTCTTGGATGCTTCAATTGTAATTCTAGAACTTTTTACTATCCCATTTTCTTCCTTTTTACTGGCGCTGATATAACCTAAATGTGTTGCAAGCGCCGTAAAACCCTTAAAAACAAAAAACAACATTTTAATATATTTTATATGAAGTTTGTGAGATTTTTTGTTGTTGTTCTCCTGTATCTGTTGTCCTTTTTTTTCTTTTTATTTGTTGCCTTTGGAGATGATTTGGTTGGAGTCCTTATCTCTCTTAGAAGGCATTTAGGATGATTATTTTTTGTTACTTTGTAAATCTTCTCTCCATGTGACTGTGTAACGATTATATAATATATATATATATATATATATATATATATATATATATATATATATATATATATATATATATATATATATATATATAAAAACAACAAACAAAAAATAAAACCCATCTTATTGTCAGGTGCCTATGTTAAACGTTGGTTGTCATCAAACTAGCATCGTGCTGTGGTCTACTTTGGTGAATTGTGTCCCAGTGCCTTACATATATTCTAGGCAGATACTATATTCTAAATCCAATGGATGTCCTTTTTGTGCTGTGTCCCATTTCCTTTCCTGATGTGCTGAGATCGCTTAAAAATGTCAAAAGCAGCCTACAGTCTTCTAAAACTAATCTTAAGTTTTCTTAGGCACATCTTGTAAAAGCAAGAATACAATATATCTTCTTGCTACCTTCAGTATTGAGATCACTCCTAAAAGTGTCAAAAGCGTTTTTAGTCTCCTAAAACTAATATTAAGTTTTCTTTGGTGCTTGTTGGGAGAGCAAGACTACCATCTGTGTTCTTACTATCCCATCGTGTTTCTCTTTTCCTAGTGCTGAACTCTGCCCTAACCAATAAAAGGACAGTATTTGGGCTGACCCAGATCCAACCAGTTTTGCCACAATCGACACATTTCGTTTTTTCATTCATAACTCTTTAATTTTATTACATAGTGGAAGGCATCTAACATTAAATAATAGCTAATGATAAATTGCGTTTTTCTGTTAGTCGGCGATTTCATTGACGTAATATTTGCGTAATATTTTGAGATACTGTTCTTTCTTGGTTAATCCCATGCAAATAACTCTACCTGTAACCAACAAAAGGACAGTATCCTAGGACTTCATAATATGCTCTATAGATGTCACTGACAGTATCTTATAGGTCCGTCTCACATACTGTTCATTTATGGTTAACCGCAATGCAAATGACTCGTCCGTTTTCATCAAAAGAACAGTATCTAAGTTGTGAATAATATAGCAAAATACGACTAACTCGATCGACAAACGTCTCCACACGAGTCAAGCTTCTCAACGTCTCCCACCAGTCACAAACGCCGTCCAAAACGAAGACATGGCCGTCAGAGTATTACGTAATAATCATGCATAATACTTGACACCTTTCTGAGTCAGTTTATTGTGTAAAAACTAAAAAGTAATAAATATCATAGTGGAGAATATAAAAACCACACTGTTGAAATCAACTATTAAGAAGGAGAACATTAGTCTTTGAATCATAAAAATCGGTTGAGAAACAACTGTTTTAAGAGTAAATATTATTTTGAAAGTTGATGTCCTTGTTTGTATATTTTGGTAACTTATTTATTTCTTTATTTCGATTTTCTCGATTCCTGTATCATTTTTCATTTCTCTCTGAGACAAGATTGGTGATGTATTTTGTTTGTTTGAAATCTGACTAAAAGATACATTGGCTTTTTTTTTCCAACAAGCCTTGGCTCCCTAATAAATTCAAAAGGGCACAAAGAAGGTGAAGCAACTTTCAGACGGTCGTCTAGAAAAGCTCTAATCCGTAAGCGGTCACAGCAACCAATCAGTGAAAAGCTGTAAGTAATGGTGAAAGATCAAGAACCAGCATCATCTATCAAGAACCAATAATTTGCTCTGAGAAAGTCTTGACATCACACGAGCAAAAAAATTGAAACTGATGATGGACCTATGAAAAGTTTGTGGGCGGGATTTTGTCATGATTGACAATCGGACTCGAAAACGCGACTATAGATATCAAAGAGTAGGATGAGAAATTTGCAGAGCAGCACCGCAAAGTGAGTTAGAGCGATGTGACTTGCTCAAGGCCACACAACGCAGCGGCGGGTGATTAAACTCGGTACCTTTCGGGTAGGAAGCAAAGACCGTACCACTGAGCCACGCTGTAAACAATTATAATGATTGGTAAATATAGAAAACTACACAGGTTTTATTAAAATAAACAATTACAAAAACATGATGACGTCAATTTCGATCTATCTATATGCCCGTATTTGGTTATATAAAACTATTGATGTCAACAGGATGTAACGTGTCAATACACAAAAGTATGTGTTACGTTGATTGTTAATAGTATCATTAATACTTTTAAGAAATTAAAATCAACTCCAAATGAAAATGAGAAATTTATTCTTGAAAACAAATTCAACTGTGTTTACTCAGGCCTTAGTTTGCCTACACAGGCCGCCATTCTCGTTTCTCTCTCTCTCTCTCTCTCTCTCTCTCTCTCTCTCTCTCTCTCTCTCTCTCTCTCTCTCACACACACACACACACATACACATTCTCTTTCACACACACACACACACTCACTCCCATAAAACGGGTCAAAAGGAATGTGGGACTTGTTATGGATAATCTAATCTACTAAAACAATAAACTTCAACAGTCGTAACGCCACTTCCCTCTTAATGACGCTTGGTAACTTAGTAACTGGCTCTAAACAATCGGAACAATGGCGGACGCCCTTATGCGTTTAGTTTTTTTAAAAATCACAACATCTGCCAGCCAGATATAACGTGTCAACACACAAAACTATGTGTAACGTTGATTCGTTTATAGTATTATTCATACTGTTAACATATTTCAATCAACTCCAAATGAAAATCAAAAACATTATTCTTGAAAACAAAAACAACTTAACTGTCTTAAAATAATCTTGCTGTTTAAATTTTCAAAAAATAAATTTACGCTTCCTTCTTAAGTTTACCAAACATATCCATATAGAATTAATGGTTTGTCCAAAATTTTTGCATGATACGAGCTAGGCTCAATATTTTTCTTTATGCAGCAGGAACACCCAAACTAATTTCAAAAGCTTTAAATAAAAGTTGAAAGCAAATACTAAACCACCATCTCCCATAGTGGGCAGGGAGGTACGTACTGTGTCTCCTATCCCCCTATGGAATGAGATTACTTGGTTTTGTCCTGGCCCTGGCTGGGAGGGAAACAGTCAAATGTATAGTTAGTTTTGGGAGTTGATATTTTTTTCCTTGTAAATCATCTCTCTGTTATGCACTGTATTATGTTTTGTTTATGTATTATATGATTTGTAAATATTTGAGTGTTTTCCTCTTAGTGGGGACCTGTGCTTGTGTCTGGATGAGACTTTTAGGTGATCTCAAACTAAGTACACTGATAGTGTGCTCTTGGAATCTACAGCTGTTGCCTATTTGAACCATTTCTCCTTTGTCTGCCTTATTCTTGGATGCTTTAATTGTAATTCTACATTTTTTTACTATCCCATTTTCTTCCTTTTTACTGGCGTTGATATGACCTTAATGTGTGGCAAGCGCCGTAAAACCCTTAAAAACAAACAAAAACAACTAAACCATCATACGATGTGGACTGTAAAAAGTACAACTTCAAAATACCCCCCCAAAAAAGCAACTAAAGTTTTACGCTCAAAACTCTTCTTCGTCCAATAACAAAACAAGTTCAAATGTTAATACACATCACGTTAAATCCAGATAGGTTCTAGTATTAATGTTGTAATTGATTTTTTTGTTATTGGCCGAAAAAGGGTTTTGATCCCGAAATATTCCTTGTATTCATTTTTGTACATTTAACGTAGTTTCATGATATCGTCTTGTATTTTTTTTTTTTTTTTTTTTAATATAAGCAGTGTATCAATTGCTTTCCTGTCATTATACTTAGCTATCCATTTCTCAACTTGTCTCCTAAATATTAAAATAAATATTTTACAAAAATATATATGGTATAAAGGGGTGCATATGTAAATTTTTGTACATATTCATAGCATTATATCGTGAAGAGAAAAAAGAGAGATGTACATATTTACACTTATAAAGCTTAATAATTCAATTTTCTTTCTCTTTAATCTTTAACTTTTAAACCTGAGCTCGCAGTTAAATTAAATTGTATGAAAAGGTATCCTATTTAAGAAAAGCTGTTGTTAAGCTCTTAAAGTGTGGTAATGAAACATTACTATTATTATTATTATTATTATTATTATTATTATTATTATTATTATTATTATTATTATTATTATTATTATTATTATTATTATTATTATTTTTGTTGTTATTATTATTATTACTGTTATTATTATTATTATTATTATTATTATTATTATTATTATTATTATTATTATTATTATTATTATTATCATTAATAATAAATGTATTGGTATCGTTATTGTTTTTGCTGTTGTATTATATTGAAATTCAAATGACAAATGCAACATAAAATCCTACATTTTTTTGTTACCCCTGCATTGAAACGACATTAAAACATGTACAAATATAGTGTGCCTATTTATAAAATATGAATCTGTAATAAAACTATTTTTATATAAGAATAGGTAGAAATCTTGACTTTTCTCTCTTTATATGAATGGGTGAAGTCTCTTGAAATCCCATGGTGGGCAGAGCGGTCACCATTGTTTATCTCCCAAAATCAGACTTGCCAACCGGTACGATTCTCCGTATTTTAGTACGGATTTTGAAAAATACGAGAAAATGAGATAAAATACGCAAGATGGAAAATTTGTTTAAAAAGTGTAAGTTATGGTCAATTTCGTTATCATCCTCTATGATCAATCAACACACTTTTTGTGTGTCTGATTAGTTTATGCAGTTGGATGTCAGATATAATTATATCTATATATATTTTTAACTTCAATAGTAAGGTCAATGACCGAGATATAGTTTGTTACTTCCGATGGGTTGGTAGTATGATTGTGTGCTGTCGACTTCCATCTGTATTTAATTTTGGCTGTGACTGAGGGAGTGTTTGTGTGTATGTCCACTCTGTATGTGTGATTTCGGATTGGATTGCGAGTGTGTTGGGGCATTGGGAGGTTGGGGGAGAGGGGGGGGGGTTGTCTAGGCTAAATCCATCCATTTATTGTTTTACTCTGAGACTGCGTTTGCTTGTAAATTATTTCACCCCTTTTCAGTCTCCAAAATACACAATCTCCATGAATCCATGTAAAAAGTGATGGTGGACATTATCTCCAAATTTGTCGAGCCAAGTGCATGCACCTTCAAGAGCCTTTGATATGGGGTTCGTTCTCGATCAAAATGGGCAGGGAGGTACATATTGTCTTCTCTCCCCTTATATCTGTTATCCAACATGCTTTCTGTCTTTGTCTCGGAATGAGATTACTTGGTTTTGTCCTGGCACTGGCCGGAATCCTAGCTGGGAGGGAAACAGTCAAATGCATAGTTATTGTTTTGGGAGATGATTTTTTTTTTTCCTTGTAAATCATCTCTCTGTTATGTATTATTATTTTTATTTTGAATGTATAATGTAAGCATTTGAGTGTGTTCCTCTTTGTTGGATTTTGTGCTTGTGTCTGGATGAGACTTGTAGGTGATTTCAAACTAAGTACATTGGTGGTATGCTCTTGGAATCTACATCTGATCCCTATTTGTTCTCAATTCTCCTTGTCTTACTTTTTCTTGGGTGCTTTAATTGTAATTCTAGAACTTTTTACTATCCCATTTTCTTCCTTTTTACTGGCGCTGATATAATCTAAATGTGTTGCAAGCGCCGTAAAACCCTTAAAAACAAAAACAAAACAAAATGGCATCGCAATGGACAGTGAGTCTGAGAGATACTTGAAAGAAAAGAACTTCTCAAAACAAAAGAAGACCACCTTTGCCAATTGTCATCTCACACTATTAAACTTAAGTACATTACAATTACATTAGAACGAATGGGGAAGTAATAAGTATAAGTAGAGAGGTCTCGGTTATGCGAAGCAGCTATGGAGTGTGTGAGTGGTAGACACACCTGCACACGATAAGCATACTATATGTAACTGTCAATGTCACAGTAAATCAACAGTGGTCGAAATCACCGGGCGCATAAAAAAAAAATATCCTTTAAAATGAGCTTTTATATAGCGCAATATCCACTAAACGTGCTCAAAGCGCTTTACAAGGGGTCCCTGGCCAACAGCAACACTTAACATGTAGGACGAGACACGACGCCTGTTAGGCGATATGACAGAGACAACGCTGTTAACGGTCAGGTACACATTTTACACCTGAGTACGGTGAGAGAATATGAGTAATGAGTCTTTTCCAAGGACTCAACTATGCGCCGAGCGAGGCTCGAACCCATGACCTTCCGATCCGAAAGCGAGTGTCATACCACTAGACCACATAACCGCCTTTAATTGATTTTTTTTTTTTTTTACGTTGGCTGGGTAAAATTAGTTTGAGGAAACCGTGTTCGGGATAAAAATTAGTTCGAGAAAGGAATGGAATGGTAACAAAGAACAATAAGGAAATAAATCGGAACACTCTTAGTTCGAGGAAACCGTGCTGGGATGTATAGTGAGATGAACAGTGAAGTTCACTGATTTGTGTGTGTGTGTGTGTGTGCTCAAAGTAAATGTAGTGATGAGTACAGAAACATGAAAGTAAAAAAAAAAAACGAGACGAAAGAACTGAGTAAACTTTATTGATTTGTGACATACAAACACATCTAGCTAGCGAGTTAGCTATCTCTATCTATCTATCCATCTATCTATATATTTATCTATCTATCAGTGCTCTTTCTGTCTGGGTGGGGTTCCTACCTCCCATAGTGGGCAGGGAGGTACATACTGTGTCTTCTATCCCCTCATAACTGTTTTCCAACATGCTTTCTGTCTTTGTCTTGGAAGGAGATTACTTGGTTTTGTCCTGGCCCTGGCCGGGGTCCTAGCTGGGAGGGAAACAGTCAAATGCATAGTTATTGTGTTGGGAGATGATTGTCACAGTAAAGATTGTTCACAATTATCTTATTAAATTTTATTTTATTAAGAACTGAATTCATCTCACCCCAGTTATATTTCGGTAGGCTTAGATAAACTTTACCTTCTAATATTAGATCGTCTTTCCTTTTATAGCCTTCCCTCGAATTAATTTCTAATTAGTGAATACTTTTCGTTCTACATTCTGTCACGTAGCCACTTATTATAAAAGCTGATAGGTCTAACACTCTACACTCACTTTCTCTCCACAATCTATGCCGGACGGCCAGTCACTCTATTCCTATATATATACTGGAAGATTTTTATCTTTTGGGACTTTGTAGATATTATATCTACACCATTAAGACGCCGGAGCTTTTAACTTTGATTGTATAATCTTCAAGGATCAAACCCAAGCCCGCTGTACTACACTATAACCTCTTACCAATTGCCTGGAAGTGGAATTTTACGAGTCCGATCCTGTTATCAGAGGAATAGATCATCCAAGCCCATCAACTGCCTGGAAACGTAAACTTACGAACCTGACATACTATCATAAGTTACGTAAAATATTCATATCTCTATTTGTAACTGCCACGATCACTGTTTATCTCTTTTAATTAAATTTCATCATTATTTTTATTTCATTGTAAACAAATCGTTAATTGTTTTTCATTTATAGTAACTAGTAAATTCTGGGGCCTCATTCTACATATATCTTTATGCATAGTCGAGTAGCTCTTTACTCACTTGAGACCATGACATTTTGGAGGGACACATATAAAGAATTGAATTTATTTAGTTACTTATATCTATTTCATCTAACTTTAAAGTTTAAATTGTAAAACTCTTAATTGCCCCACTTGATCATATTTTAATTGAACTCCCTATTTACAGGATTAATTTTTTTTTCTTTTTCATTTCTTCATTTAAATGGAATAGCAATTTATCCATTCATTCTTTCATTCAAATTGAATAGCATTTTATTGATTCATTCCTTCATTCATTTATTCATTTATAAATTATTCATTCATTCATTGTTCATTCATTTATTCATTCCATTCATTCATTCATTCATCCATTCATTCGTTTATTCACTCATTTATCCAATCATTCATACATTTATTCCTCCCTTCATTCTTTCATTCATACATTATCCATTCATTCATTCATCTATTCACTCAGTTTTTCATTCATTCATTCATTCCTTGTCCACTTTGTTATTATATCACTCATTTCATTTTGTTGTTTGCCTCATTCATGAATTGTTTTCAATATGTTTACATTCCATAACGATTCATTCACCTATCATCCAATCACTCAGTGTTGTGAACACATTTTGTAACTATTGTAAATCTTACGATATTTTATTGTTTTGTATTTCAGACATCACTGTTAAACACTCTTCAATGCCTAATTACAATTGTTGAACAACCATTGAACAAGAGAGAGGTCCCAGCCACGAACTGAGTTGGTAAATATATCCTTCATTATTCTCTTTTACATGAGTTGGCATCACATAGTAACTATAGACATCGTGATTTGTTTTGCATAGTGATTTGTTTTAAATGCATTTTTGGCATATTACTGTTACCGAAAACCACTTATATATTATGTTCTGAAAAGTGAGTCTTTAAAAACTAAATAATAATAAAAGGAGTCTACTAGCCGTCGTGTTATATTTAGTGATAGATAACTTGGGATTATTTTGGCATCCTATTATTGTTATCACACTCTAGTATATAGCGTCATTGCGAATAATTGTACACAAACTAACGACGAGTCACACACATTGGTGATACATTTTTCGTAGTAACATAGTTTAGAGTACACGCGATTGACACATTGTTATTGACACAAGTCATAATAACTCCGCATTGTATTGACACATTGCTTTATAAGATATAACGATAAAAGGCATCAAATTCAACATACATAATAAGTTGAAATAAGAGAGAGAGATTTCTAAAAATAGAACAGTTCATTCCAGTAAGTGTAAATAAATAAAACAGTCAGTAACAGTATCCTGTCAATATAATATATATAAAACATCGTAACTAATTTATTGCAACATGGAAGCATATAAAAGATACTTAAGTCTCGCAAAGGACTTAGAAATACCCCAGGAAAGAATATTTTCATGGTGCGAAGAGAAAGTAAAAGAAGAAAAAGAACATGAAGAAAGAATTCGTAGAGAAGAAAATGAGAAAGAATTCGTAAAGAAGAAAAAGAACACGAAGAAAGAATTCGTAGAGAAGAAAATGAAGAAAGAATTCGTAGAGAAGAAAATGAAGAAAGAATTCGTAGAGAAGAAAATGAAGAAAGAATTCGTAGAGAAGAAAAAGAACACGAAGAAAGAATTCGTAGAGAAGAAAAAGAACACGAAGAAAGAATACGTAGAGAAGAACGAGAAGAAAGAGTCCAAGAAAGGGAACTAAAAAGACAAATAGCTTTAGCAGAAGAAGAAACCAAAAGGACCCAAATGATGCTGGAAATTGAAAAAACAAAAACCGGTCATGAAAGAAAACATAATAATAGTGATGAATTTTTCGTGAAACTTCCACGCATGCCAACATACGATGAACGCTCAGACTGTCTAGAATCCTTCTTACACCGATTCGAAGTTCAGGCTAAAGGTTATCGTTGGCCAGAAAGCAAATGGGCCACAGCCTTGATTAACTGCTTATCTGGAGAACCGCTAAAAGTTTTCTATACCTTAACAACTGAAGATGCAGATGACTATGGTAAAATTAAAGACGCTCTACTAAAAAGATTTAGATTAACGGAAGATGGTTACCAGGAAAGGTTTCACACTGCAAAACCGGAAAGTGGAGAAGACTTTAATACATTCGTGAACCGAATTACTCAATTTCTAAATCGGTGGCTTGAGTTGGCAAACGTAAAACAAGACGACTTTGCAGGCCTTTACTATCTCACGCTGAAGAATCGAATCTATCAAGCTTGCAACCCAGATTTAGTCGCATTCTTTAAAGAGAGAAAGCCAGAAAACTTGGACAAATTAAAAATCTACGCAGAAAACTTTAACAGCGCACATCCATTGACACCCCTTAGCAGAACATTGAAGGAACCATACTACGCTGCCGCTGCTCAGAGTCCAGGTACACCTAAAGTTCAGTACTCAAATAGAACGAGCCGATCAATCACTCGGAACACGCAAGTGAAACAAGATGATCATAGTAACAAACCATGGAACAAACAGTTCAATAGAGACCATAGCCGACCCTATCAAAACAAAACAAGAAATAGCACTGACAATAATACTGAGTATAAGAAAACCAACAAACCTATAATTAAATGTCAATATTGTGGAATGAAAGGCCACACAGCAGACAAATGTTACAAAATCGTGGGATATCCGAAAGAAACTGCAAATGCATCACTCCAAACCAGTGTAAATAATCAGACACGAATAATGTCAGGAGAAAATATAAATGTGTATTGCGTGAAAGGTATGTCACTTTTAACACAAACTCACAAATCAGGATCGCTATTTTTTTGTGAAGGCAAAGCTAATGGAACTGATTGCAAAATATTGAGAGACACAGGATGCAGTACAGTAGGAATAAAAGCATCTTTGATCAATGACGAAGACAAAACTGGAAAAACGGTACAATGCATCACATTCAGTGGCACAGTCGAAACCTTTGAAACAGCTAACGTGTACATAGAAACCCCATACTATACAGGAATAGTGGAATGTGTATACTTCCCAACCCCGTCGCTGATGTTATTGTTGGCAATATAAAAGGTCTTAAAGACAACCCAACAGATGTAAAGGAATGGTCATTAACCCAAGAAACAGCTTGTCTAGCAGAAACAAGAAAGATGACTAAGACAACAGAGAAGCCAATGACTATTTCTCTAGAACCACAACAATTTGACAGGAACACGTTCATTGAAGAACAGAAACAGGACCCGACTTTAACATCATATTTCAATATCGCAAACAAAGGGACGAAATCAAAAGTTGAATACATCATTGAAAAAGATATTCTGTTCAGGTTACATAGGAAAAGAAACAAAATAGCTAAACAACTGGTCACGCCGAGTATTTACAGAAACAAAATCCTTGGAATAGCGCACGATTCAATAACTTCTGGACATCTTGGGAGCTCTTCCACATTGAAGAGAATATCCGAGAATTTCACATGGCCTGGAATTACTAAAGACGTCCGAGAATATGTGAAATCGTGTGACACATGCCAAAGAAGAGTCGCAAAAGGCAGAATACCGAAATTGCCATTAGAGACAACCCCAGTTATTGAAAAAGTTTTTCAAAAAGTTGCAATTGACATTATAGGCCCTTTAACAAAATCAGATAGAAACCATACACACATACTAACACTAGTCGATTATGCAACCAGGTGGCCAGAAGCGACAGCATTGAAATCAACTACATCGGATCACATAGCTGAAGCATTGATGACAATTTTTACTAGAATAGGCATACCAAATGAGATACTGTCGGACAATGGACCCCAATTTACATCACATATGATGCATGAAATCATGAAACTCATGGGAATCCAACACTCATTCACAACCCCCTACCACCCCCAAGCAAATGGTCTTTGTGAAAGATTTAATGGCACTCTAAAGAATATGTTAAGAAAAGTGTCAGCAGAAAAACCAGATGATTGGGACAGATACTTACCAGCAATCCTATTTGCATATAGAGAAATACCCCAAGAATCTACAGGCTACTCCCCATTTGAGTTGATGTATGGACGATCACCTCGCGGCCCGATCAATATAGTAGCCGACATTTGTAAAGGGAATGAGGAGGACAATAACGAAATTATGTTTGCTTACGAATATGTAAGAAACCTGAAAGACAGAATAGAGGACACATGTAAGCTAGCACAGGAATCCGTCACTAAAAAAGCAGAGAAATACAAGGAATACTCCGATAGAAAAAGCAAGTCAAGAAAATTTGCGATTGGTGACAAAGTACTAATACTCTTACCCGATGACTCGAGTAAACTTTTAGCTACATGGAAAGGACCATTCAAAATAACAGCAGTAAAATCTAATGTTAATTACGAGATTAAAATCAACAACACAACAAAGACATTCCATGCAAATATGCTAAAAAAATATTTTGATAGAGACACAGTGTCGCAACCTATGTTTACTAATATCGAAGCTTCAAATGCAGGATTAATCATACCGTTGGTCATGGGACACAGACACCCGAGACAGAAAAACAAACAAAAATCGCACAATTGCAACCACCTAAGACAAAAAAAGAAGTACGCAAAGTACTTGGGCTCCTAAATTTTTACAGGAAATACATTTACAACTTCGCGCACATCGCGACACCGCTAACAAATCTGACAAAGAATGGGTCACCGAACAAAATTGTTTGGACAGAAGTGTGTCAGAATAGCTTTAACCAATTAAAGGCATTACTCTGTTCAGAACCAATTCTTAAATTACCCGACATATCAAAAGAATTTGTTGTAAGAACTGACGCGTCTGATAAGGGCATCGCAGGTGTACTATTACAGGAGCATGAGGGAACTCTAATGCCTTGCTTATATGCAAGCAGAAAATTATTGGACAGAGAATCACGATACTCTGTAATAGAGCGTGAAGGACTAGCCATCGTCTTTGCTTTAAAGACATTCAGCAGATATCTACTGCTAAAAGAGTTTGTGGTCGAAACGGACCATAAACCACTCACGTACATAAGAAATAACAAAATGAATAATAGTAGAGTACTAAGGTGGAGTCTATTTTTGCAAAATTACACTTTCAGTATCTCTCACATACCAGGCTGTGAAAATATTCACGCCGACCTACTTTCTCGATTAGTATAAACACATGAGAAGGGTATAACTTAACCTCCCATGCATACTGTTAGTTACCTCGCAAACTATGCCAAATCAGAACGCACAATTTCGATAATTTTATTTGTAAACATGATGACCCAACTTAATGTAACATTGAGTATTGTTTGGATATATATACCATACCCATTCATGATTTGGGAAATATTCTCTTTACTATTATTGTTATGAATTTTCACTCATTTATGATTAATAATTGAAATGTCAATATTCCATTTACATTTTCATTCATTTCATTCAGTAAATTACCTTCATATCATCGACTTAAATCATGCTTCATTGCCATCACTATTGTTTATCACAATGATTTGTAATCACATTGCCATCATGTTGTTCATCACAATGATTTGTCATCACAATCTTTCATTGTTATTGTCACCCATTCATTACCTACGTTAATATAAACATTTCCATGTCTAGTTAATAAATAATTTAATTGTAGCACAAATCATAACAATGGATTAATGCTAGAGTATCATGATAGTAAATTTACTTCCGTTTGTAAAATCTATCTTTCCCATAATGGTTAAAGAGTATATTTTAAACGTGGGTGGGGGGTGTCACAGTAAAGATTGTTCACAATTATCTTATTAAATTTTATTTTATTAAGAACTGAATTCATCTCACCCCAGTTATATTTCGGTAGGCTTAGATAAACTTTACCTTCTAATATTAGATCGTCTTTCCTTTTATAGCCTTCCCTCGAATTAATTTCTAATTAGTGAATACTTTTCGTTCTACATTCTGTCACGTAGCCACTTATTATAAAAGCTGATAGGTCTAACACTCTACACTCACTTTCTCTCCACAATCTATGCCGGACGGCCAGTCACTCTATTCCTATATATATACTGGAAGATTTTTATCTTTTGGGACTTTGTAGATATTATATCTACACCATTAAGACGCCGGAGCTTTTAACTTTGATTGTATAATCTTCAAGGATCAAACCCAAGCCCGCTGTACTACACTATAACCTCTTACCAATTGCCTGGAAGTGGAATTTTACGAGTCCGATCCTGTTATCAGAGGAATAGATCATCCAAGCCCATCAACTGCCTGGAAACGTAAACTTACGAACCTGACATACTATCATAAGTTACGTAAAATATTCATATCTCTATTTGTAACTGCCACGATCACTGTTTATCTCTTTTAATTAAATTTCATCATTATTTTTATTTCATTGTAAACAAATCGTTAATTGTTTTTCATTTATAGTAACTAGTAAATTCTGGGGCCTCATTCTACATATATCTTTATGCATAGTCGAGTAGCTCTTTACTCACTTGAGACCATGACAATGATATTTTTTTCCTTGTAAATCATCTCTCTGTTATGTATTATTATATTTGTTATTTTCAATGTATAATGTTAGCATTTGAGTGTATTCCTCTTGGTTGGATTTTGTGCTTGTGTCCGGATGAGACTTAGAGGTGATCTCAAACTATGTACATTGGTGGTGTGCTCTTGGAATCTACATCTGATCCCTATTTGTCCCCACTTCCCCTATGTCTTACTTTTTCTTGTGTGCTTTAATTGTAATTCTAGAACTTTTTACTAGCCCATTTTCTTCCTTTTTACTGGCGCTGATATAACCTAAATGTGTTGCAAGCGCCGTAAAACCCTTAAAAACAAAAAACATTTTAGGCCTAATATATTTTATATGAAGTTTGTGAGATTTTTTGTTGTTGTTCTCCTGTATCTGTTGTCCTTTTTTTTCTTTTTATTTGTTGCCTTTGGAGATGATTTGGTTGGAGTCCTTATCTCTCTTAGAAGGCATTTAGGGTGATTATTTTTTGTTACTTTGTAAATCTTCTCTCCATGTGACTGTGTAACGATTATATATATATATATATATATATATATATATATATATATATATATATATATATATAATAAAACAACAAACAAAAAATAAAACCCATCTTATTGTCAGGTGCCTATGTTAAACGTTGGTTGTCATCAAACTAGCATCGTGCTGTGGTCTACTTTGGTGAATTGTGTCCCAGTGCCTTACATATATTCTAGGCAGATACTATATTATAAATCCAATGGATGTCCTTTTTGTGCTGTGCCCATTTCCTTTCTTGATGTGCTGAGATCGCTTAAAAATGTCAAAAGCAGCCTACAGTCTTCTAAAACTAATCTTAAGTTTTCGTAGGCACATCTTGTAAAAGCAAGAATACAATATATCTTCTTGCTACCTTCAGTATTGAGATCACTCCTAATAGTGTCAAAAGCGTTTTTAGTCTCCTAAAACTAATATTAAGTTTTCTTTGGTGCTTGTTGGGAGAGCAAGACTACCATCTGGGTTCTTACTATCCCATCATGTTTCTCTTTTCCTAGTGCTGAACTCTGCCCTAACCAACAAAAGGACAGTATTTGGGCTGACCCAGATCCAACCAGTTTTGCCACAATCGACACATTTCGTTTTTTCATTCATAACTCTTTAATTCTATTACATAGTGGAAGGCATCTAACATTAAATAATAGCTAATGATAAATTGCGTTTTTCTGTTAGTCGGCGATTTCATTGACGTAATATGTTGCGTAATATTTTGAGATACTGTTCTTTCTTGGTTAATCCCATGCAAATAACTCTACCTGTAACCAACAAAAGGACAGTATCCTAGGACTTCATAATATGCTCTATAGATGTCACTGACAGTATCTTATAAGTCCGTCTCACATACTGTTCATCCATGGTTAACCGCAATGCAAATGCCTTGTCCGTTTTCACCAAAAGAACAGTATCTAAGTTGTGAATAATATAGCAAAATACGACTAACTCGATCGACAAACGTCTTCCCTTTATTCATCCCCAAGGGGAAATTTGTAGAGCAGCGCCGCAAAGTGAGCTAGAGCGATGTGACTTGCTCAAGGCCTCACAACGCAGCGGCGGGTGATTGAACTCGGTACCTTTCGGGTAGGAAGCAAAGACCGTACCACTGAGCCACGCTGCCCCCATAATAATGTAAACAATTATAATGATTGGTAAATATAGAAAACTACACAGGTTTTATTAAAATAAACAATTACAAAAACATGATGATGTCAATTTCGATCTCTCTATATGCCCGTATTTGGTCATATAAAACTATTGATGTCAACAGGATATAACGTGTAAATACACAAATGTATGTGTTACGTTGATTGTTTATAGTATCATTAATACTTGTAAGAAATTAAAATCAACTCCAAATGAAAATCAGAAATTTATTCTTGAAAACAAATTCAACTGTGTCTACTCAGGCCTTAGTTTGCCTACACAGGCCGCCATTCTCGTTTCTCTCTCTCTCTCTCTCTCTCTCTCTCTCTCTCTCTCTCTCTCTCTCACACACACACACACACACACACACACACATACACATTCTCTTTCACACACACACTCACTCCCATAAAACGGGTCAAAAGGAATGTGGGACTCTGTTATGGATAATCTAATCTAATAAAACAATACACTTCAACAGTCGTAAACACTCACTCCCATAAAACAGGTCAAAAGGAATGTGGGACTCTGTTATGGATAATCTAATCTACTAACACAATACACTTCAACAGTCGTAACGCCACTTCCCTCTTAATGACGCATGGTACCTTAGTAACTGGCTCTAAACAATCGGAATAATGGCGGACGTCCTTATGCGTTTAGTTTTTTTTTAAAATCATAACATCTGCCAGCCAGATATAACGTGTCAACACACAAAACTATGTGTAACGTTGATTCGTTTATAGTATTATTCATACTGTTAACATATTTCAATCAACTTCAAATGAAAATCAAAAACATTATTCTTGAAAACAAAAACAACTTAACTGTCTTAAAAATAATCTTGCTGTTTAAATTTTCAAAAAATAAATTTACGCTTCCTTCTTAAGTTTACCAAACATATCCATATAGAATTAATGGTTTGTCCAAAATTTTTGCATGATACGAGCTAGGCTCAATATTTTTCTTTATGCAGCAGGAACACCCAAACTAATTTCAAAAGCTTTAAATAAAAGTTGAAAGCAATACTAAACCACCATCTCCCATAGTGGGCAGGGAGGTACGTACTGTGTCTCCTATCCCCCTATGGAATGAGATTACTTGGTTTTGTCCTGGCCCTGGCTGGGAGGGAAACAGTTAAATGTATAGTTAGTTTTGGGAGATGATATTTTTTTCCTTTTAAATCATCTCTCTGTTATGCACTGTATTATGGTTTGTTTATGTATTATATGATTTGTAAACATTTCAGTGTATTCCTCTTAGTGGGGACCTGTGCTTGTGTCTGGATGAGACTTTTAGGTGATCTCAAACTAAGTACACTGATAGTGTTCTCTTGGAATCTACAACTGTTGCCTATTTGAACCATTTCTCCTTTGTCTGCCTTATTCTTGGATGCTTTAATTGTAATTCTACATTTTTTTACTATCCCATTTTCTTCCTTTTTACTGGCGTTGATATGACTTTAATGTGTGGCAAGCGACATAAAACCCTTAAAAACAAACAAAAACAACTAAACCACCATACGATGTGGACTGTAAAAAGTACAACTTCAAAATACCCCCCCCCCCCAAAAAAGCAACTAAAGTTTTACGCTCAAAACTCTTCTTCGTCCAATAACAAAACAAGTTCAAATGTTAATACACATCACGTTAAATCCAGATAGGTTCTAGTATTAATGTTGTAATTGATTTTTTTGTTATTGGCCGAAAAAGGGTTTTGATCCCGAAATATTCCTTGTATTCATTTTTGTACATTTAACGTAGTTTCATGATATCGTCTTGTATTTTGTTTTGTTTTTTTTTTAATATAAGCAGTGTATCAATTGCTTTCCTGTCATTATACTTAGCTATCCATTTCTCAACTTGTCTCCTAAATATTAAAATAAATATTTTACAAAAATATATATGGTATAAAGGGGTGCATATGTAAATTTTTGTACATATTCATAGCATTATATCGTGAAGAGAAAAAAGAGAGATGTACATATTTACACTTATAAAGCTTAATAATTCAATTTTCTTTCTCTTTAATCTTTAACTTTTAACCCTGAGCTCGCAGTTAAATTAAATTGTATGAAAAGGTATCCTATTTAAGAAAAGCTGTTGTTAAGCTCTTAAAGTGTGGTAATGAAACATTACTATTATTATTATTATTATTATTATTATTATTATTATTATTATTATTATTATTATTATTATTATTATTATTATTATTATTATATTATTATTATTATTATTATTATTATTATTATTATTATTATTATTATTATTATTATTATTATTATTATTATTATTATTATTTTATTATTATTATTATTATATTATTTATTATTATTATTATTATTATTATTTATTATTATTATTATTATATATTATTATTATTATTATTATTATTATTATTATTATTATTATTTTTTGTATTATTATTATTATTATTTATTATTATTATTATTATTATTATATTATTATTATTATTATTATTATTATTATTATTATATATTATTATTATTATTATTATTATTATTATTATTATTATTATTATATAAATTAATAATAAATGTATTGGTATCGTTATTGTTTTTGCTGTTGTATTATATTGAAATTCAAATGACAAATGCAACATAAAATCCTACATTTTTTGTTACCCCTGCATTGAAACGACATTAAAACATGTACAAATATAGTGTGCCTATTTATAAAATATGAATCTGTAATAAAACTATTTTTATATAAGAATAGGTAGAAATCTTGAATTTTCTCTCTTTATATGAATGGGTGAAGTCTCTTGACCTCCCATGGTGGGCAGAGCGGTCACCATTGTTTATCTCCAAAATCAGACTTGCCAACCGGTACGATTCTCCGTATTTTAGTACGGATTTTGAAAAATACGAGAAAATGAGATAAAATACGCAAGATGGAAAATTTGTTTAAAAAGTGTAAGTTATGGTCAATTTCGTTATCATCCTCTATGATCAATCAACACACTTTTTGTGTGTCTGATTAGTTTATGCAGTTGGATGTCAGATATAATTATATCTATATATATTTTTAACTTCAATAGTAAGGTCAATGACCGAGATATAGTTTGTTACTTCCGATGGGTTGGTAGTATAATTGTGTGCTGTCGACTTCCATCTGTATTTAATTTTGGCTGTGACTGAGGGAGTGTTTGTGTGTATGTCCACTCTGTATGTGTGATTTCGGATTGGATTGCGAGTGTGTTGGGGCATTGGGAGGTTGGGGAGAGGGGGGGGGGGTTGTCTAGGCTAAATCCATCCATTTATTGTTTTACTCTGAGACTGCGTTTGCTTGTAAATTATTTCACCCCTTTTCAGTCTCCAAAATACACAATCTCCATGAATCCATGTAAAAAGTGATGGTGGACATTATCTCCAAATTTGTCGAGCCAAGTGCATGCACCTTCAAGAGCCTTTGATATGGGGTTCGTTCTCGATCAAAATGGGCAGGGAGGTACATATTGTGTCTTCTATCCCCTTATATCTGTTATCCAACATGCTTTCTGTCTTTGTCTCGGAATGAGATTACTTGGTTTTGTCCTGGCACTGGCCGGAATCCTAGCTGGGAGGGAAACAGTCAAATGCATAGTTATTGTTTTGGGAGATGATATTTTTTTTTCCTTGTAAATCATCTCTCTGTTATGTATTATTATTTTTATTTTGAATGTATAATGTAAGCATTTGAGTGTGTTCCTCTTTGTTGGATTTTGTGCTTGTGTCTGGATGAGACTTGTAGGTGATTTCAAACTAAGTACATTGGTGGTATGCTCTTGGAATCTACATCTGATCCCTATTTGTTCTCAATTCTCCTTTGTCTTACTTTTTCTTGGGTGCTTTAATTGTAATTCTAGAACTTTTTACTATCCCATTTTCTTCCTTTTTACTGGCGCTGATATAACCTAAATGTGTTGCAAGCGCCGTAAAACCCTTAAAAACAAAAACAAAACAAAATGGCATCGCAATGGACAGTGAGTCTGAGAGATACTTGAAAGAAAAGAACTTCTCAAAACAAAAGAAGACCACTTTTGCCAATTGTCATCTCACACTATTAAACTTAAGTACATTACAATTACATTAGAACGAATGGGGAAGTAATAAGTATAAGTAGAGAGGTCTCGGTTATGCGAAGCAGCTATGGAGTGTGTGAGTGGTAGACACACCTGCACACGATAAGCATACTATATGTAACTGTCAATGTCACAGTAAATCAACAGTGGTCGAAATCACCGGGCGCATAAAAAAAATATCCTTTAAAATGAGCTTTTATATAGCGCAATATCCACTAAACGTGCTCAAAGCGCTTTACAAGGGGTCCCTGGCCAACAGCAACACTTAACATGTAGGACGAGACACGACGCCTGTTAGGCGATATTACAACTTTTCGGACAGAGACAACGCTGTTAACGGTCAGGTACTCATTTTACACCTGAGTATGGTGAGAGAATATGAGTAATGAGTCTTTTCCAAGGACTCAACTATGCGCCGAGCGAGGCTCGAACCCATGACCTTCCGATCCGAAAGCGAGTGTCATACCACTAGACCACATAACCGCCTTTAATTGATTTTTTTTTTTTACGTTGGCTGGGTAAAATTAGTTTGAGGAAACCGTGTTCGGGATAAAAATTAGTTCGAGAAAGGAATGGAATGGTAACAAAGAACAATAAGGAAAAAAATCGGAACTCTCTTAATATGAGTTCGAGGAAACCGTGCTGGGGTGTATAGTGAGATGAATAGTGAAGTTCACTGATTTGTGTGTGTGTGTGTGTGTGTGTGTGTGTGTGTGTGTGTGTGTGTGCTCAAAGTAAATGTAGTGATGAGTACAGAAACATGAAAGTAAAAAAAAAAAACGAGACGAAAGAACTGAGTAAACTTTATTGATTTGTGACATACAAACACATCTAGCTAGCGAGTTAGCTATCTCTATCTATCTATCCATCTATCTATATATTTATCTATCTATCAGTCTCTCTTTCTGTCTGGGTGGGGTTCCTACCTCCCATAGTGGGCAGGGAGGTACATACTGTGTCTTCTATCCCCTCATAACTGTTTTCCAACATGCTTTCTGTCTTTGTCTTGGAATGAGATTACTTGGTTTTGTCCTGGCCCTGGCCGGGGTCCTAGCTGGGAGGGAAACATCAAATGCATAGTTATTGTGTTGGGAGATGATATTTTTTTCCTTGTAAATCATCTCTCTGTTATGTATTATTATATTTGTTATTTTCAATGTATAATGTTAGCATTTGAGTGTATTCCTCTTGGTTGGATTTTGTGCTTGTGTCCGGATGAGACTTAGAGGTGATCTCAAACTATGTACATTGCTCTTGGAATCTACATCTGATCCCTATTTGTCCCCACTTCCCCTATGTCTTACTTTTTCTTGTGTGCTTTAATTGTAATTCTAGAACTTTTTACTAGCCCATTTTCTTCCTTTTTACTGGCGCTGATATAACCTAAATGTGTTGCAAGCGCCGTAAAACCCTTAAAAACAAAAAACATTTTAGGCCTAATATATTTTATATGAAGTTTGTGAGATTTTTTGTTGTTGTTCTCCTGTATCTGTTGTCCTTTTTTTTTCTTTTTATTTGTTGCCTTTGGAGATGATTTGGTTGGAGTCCTTATCTCTCTTAGAAGGCATTTAGGGTGATTATTTTTTGTTACTTTGTAAATCTTCTCTCCATGTGACTGTGTAACGATTTTATATATATATATAAAACAACAAACAAAAAATAAAACCCATCTTATTGTCAGGTGCCTATGTTAAACGTTGGTTGTCATCAAACTAGCATCGTGCTGTGGTCTACTTTGGTGAATTGTGTCCCAGTGCCTTACATATATTCTAGGCAGATACTATATTATAAATCCAATGGATGTCCTTTTTGTGCTGTGTCCCATTTCCTTTCTTGATGTGCTGAGATCGCTTAAAATGTCAAAAGCAGCCTACAGTCTTCTAAAACTAATGTTAAGTTTTCTTAGGCACATCTTGTAAAAGCAAGAATACAATATATCTTCTTGCTACCTTCAGTATTGAGATCACTCCTAATAGTGTCAAAAGCGTTTTTAGTCTCCTAAAACTAATATTAAGTTTTCTTTGGTGCTTGTTGGGAGAGCAAGACTACCATCTGGGTTCTTACTATCCCATCATGTTTCTCTTTTCCTAGTGCTGAACTCTGCCCTAACCAACAAAAGGACAGTATTTGGGCTGACCCAGATCCAACCAGTTTTGCCACAATCGACACATTTCGTTTTTTCATTCATAACTCTTTAATTCTATTACATATTGGAAGGCATCTAACATTAAATAATAGCTAATGATAAATTGCGTTTTTCTGTTAGTCGGCGATTTCATTGACGTAATATGTTGCGTAATATTTTGAGATACTGTTCTTTCTTGGTTAATCCCATGCAAATAACTCTACCTGTAACCAACAAAAGGAAAGTATCCTAGGACTTCATAATATGCTCTATAGATGTCACTGACAGTATCTTATAAGTCCGTCTCACATACTGTTCATCCATGGTTAACCGCAATGCAAATGCCTTGTCCGTTTTCACCAAAAAACAGTATCTAAGTTGTGAATAATATAGCAAAATACGACTAACTCGATCGACAAACGTCTTCCCTTTATTCATCCCCAAGGGGAAATTTGTAGAGCAGCGCCGCAAAGTGAGCTAGAGCGATGTGACTTGCTCAAGGCCTCACAACGCAGCGGCGGGTGATTGAACTCGGTACCTTTCGGGTAGGAAGCAAAGACCGTACCACTGAGCCACGCTGCCCCCATAATAATGTAAACAATTATAATGATTGGTAAATATAGAAAACTACACAGGTTTTATTAAAATAAACAATTACAAAAACATGATGATGTCAATTTCGATCTATCTATATGCCCGTATTTGGTCATATAAAACTATTGATGTCAACAGGATATAACGTGTAAATACACAAATGTATGTGTAACGTTGATTGTTTATAGTATCATTAATACTTTTAAGAAATTAAAATCAACTCCAAATGAAAATCAGAAATTTATTCTTGAAAACAAATTCAACTGTGTCTACTCAGGCCTTAGTTTGCCTACACAGGCCGCCATTCTCGTTTCTCTCTCTCTCTCTCTCTCTCTCTCTCACACACACACACACACACACACATACACATTCTCTTTCACACACACACTCACTCCCATAAAACGGGTCAAAAGGAATGTGGGACTCTGTTATGGATAATCTAATCTACTAACACAATACACTTCAACAGTCATAACGCCACTTCCCTCTTAATGACGCATGGTACCTTAATAACTGGCTCTAAACAATCGGAACAATGGCGGACGCCCTTATGCGTTTAGTTTTTTTTTTAAATCATAACATCTGCCAGCCAGATATAACGTGTCAACACACAAAACTATGTGTAACGTTGATTCGTTTATAGTATTATTCATACTGTTAACATATTTCAATCAACTTCAAATGAAAATCAAAAACATTATTCTTGAAAACAAAAACAACTTAACTGTCTTAAAAATAATCTTGCTGTTTAAATTTTCAAAAAACAAATTTACGCTTCCTTCTTAAGTTTACCAAACATATCCATATAGAATTAATGGTTTGTCCAAAATTTTTGCATGATACGAGCTAGGCTCAATATTTTTCTTTATGCAGCAGGAACACCCAAACTAATTTCAAAAGCTTTAAATAAAAGTTGAAAGCAAATACTAAACCACCATCTCCCATAGTGGGCAGGGATGTACGTACTGTGTCTTCTATCCCCCTATGGAATGAGATTACTTGGTTTTGTCCTGGCCCTGGCTGGGAGGGAAACAGTTAAATGTATAGTTAGTTTTGGGAGATGATATTTTTTTCCTTTTAAATCATCTCTCTGTTATGCACTGTATTATGTTTTGTTTATGTATTATATGATTTGTAAACATTTCAGTGTATTCCTCTTAGTGGGGACCTGTGCTTGTGTCTGGATGAGACTTTTAGGTGATCTCAAACTAAGTACACTGATAGTGTTCTCTTGGAATCTACAACTGTTGCCTATTTGAACCATTTCTCCTTTGTCTGCCTTATTCTTGGATGCTTTAATTGTAATTCTACATTTTTTTACTATCCCATTTTCTTCCTTTTTACTGGCGTTGATATGACCTTAATGTGTGGCAAGCGCCGTAAAACCCTTAAAAACAAACAAAAACAACTAAACCATCATACGATGTGGACTGTAAAAAGTACAACTTCAAAATACCCCCCCAAAAAAGCAACTAAAGTTTTACGCTCAAAACTCTTCTTCGTCCAATAACAAAACAAGTTCAAATGTTAATACACATCACGTTAAATCCAGATAGGTTCTAGTATTAATGTTGTAATTGATTTTTTTGTTATTGGCCGAAAAAGGGTTTTGATCCCGAAATATTCCTTGTATTCATTTTTGTACATTTAACGTAGTTTCATGATATCGTCTTGTATTTTTTTTTTTTTTTTTTGTTTTTTTTTTTAAATATAAGCAGTGTATCAATTGCTTTCCTGTCATTATACTTAGCTATCCATTTCTCAACTTGTCTCCTAAATATTAAAATAAATATTTTACAAAAATATATATGGTATAAAGGGGTGCATATGTAAATTTTTGTATATATTCATAGCATTATATCGTGAAGAGAAAAAAGAGAGATGTACATATTTACACTTATAAAGCTTAATAATTCAATTCTCTTTAATCTTTAACTTTTAACCCTGAGCTCGCAGTTAAATTAAATTGTATGAAAAGGTATCCTATTTAAGAAAAGCTGTTGTTAAGCTCTTAAAGTGTGATAATGAAACATTACTATTATTATTATTATTATTATATTATTATTATTATTATTATTATTATTATTATTATTATTATTATTATTATTATTATTATTATTATTATTATTATTATTATTATTATATATTATTTTTGTTGTTATTATTATTGTTATTATTATTATTACTGTTATTATTATTATTATTATTATTATTATTATTATTATTATTATTATTATTATTATTATTATTATTATTATTATTATATTATTATTATTATTATCATTATTATTATTATTATCATTATTATTATTATTATTATTATTATTTATTATTATTATTATTATCATTAATAATAAATGTATTGGTATCGTTATTGTTTTTGCTGTTGTATTATATTGAAATTCAAATGACAAATGCAACATAAAATCCTACATTTTTTTGTTACCCCTGCATTGAAACGACATTAAAACATGTACAAATATAGTGTGCCTATTTATAAAATATGAATCTGTAATAAAACTATTTTTATATAAGAATAGGTAGAAATCTTGACTTTTCTCTCTTTATATGAATGGGTGAAGTCTCTTGACCTCCCATGGTGGGCAGAGCGGTCACCATTGTTTATCTCCCAAAATCAGACTTGCCAACCGGTACGATTCTCGTATTTTAGTACGGATTTTGAAAAATACGAGAAAATGAGATAAAATACGCAAAATGGAAAATTTGTTTAAAAAGTGTAAGTTATGGTCAATTTCGTTATCATCCTCTATGATCAATCAATACACTTTTTGTGTGTCTTATTAGTGTATGCAGTTGGATGTCAGATATAATTATATCTATATATATTTTTAACTTCAATAGTAAGGTCAATGACCGAGATATAGTTTGTTACTTCCGATGGGTTGGTAGTATGATTGTGTGCTGTCGACTTCCATCTGTATTTAATTTTGGCTGTGACTGTGACTGAGGGAGTGTTTGTGTGTATGCCCACTCTGTATGTGTGATTTCGGATTGGATTGCGAGTGTGTTGGGGCATTGGGAGGTTGGGGGAGGGGGGGTGTTAGTACCCGTACTCTGAGACTGCTTGCTAATATCCCCCAGTCTCCAATTTATATTTTGTTTTACTCTGAGACTGCGTTTGCTTGTAAATTATTTCACCCCTTTTCAGTCTCCAAAATCTAGGCTAAATCCATACATTTATTGTTTTACTCTGAGACTGCGTTTGCTTGTAAATTATTTCACCCCTTTTCAGTCTCCAAAATACACAATCTCCATGAATCCATGTAAAAAGTGATGGTGGATATTATCTCCAAATTCGTCAAGCCAAGTGCATGCACCTTCAAGAGCCTTTGATATAGGGTTCGTTCTCGATCAAAATGGGCAGGGAGGTACATATTGTGTCTTCTATCCCCTTATATCTGTTATCCAACATGCTTTCTGTCTTTGTCTCGGAATGAGATTACTTGGTTTTGTCCTGGCACTGGCCGGAATCCTAGCTGGGAGGGAAACAGTCAAATGCATAGTTATTGTTTTGGGAGATGATATTTGTAAATCATCTCTCTGTTATGTATTATTATTTTTATTTTGAATGTATAATGTAAGCATTTGAGTGTGTTCCTCTTTGTTGGATTTTGTGCTTGTGTCTGGATGAGACTTGTAGGTGATTTCAAACTAAGTACATTGTAGGTATGCTCTTGGAATCTACATCTGATCCTTATTTGTTCTCAATTCCCCTTTGTCTTACTTTTTCTTGGGTGCTTTAATTGTAATTCTAGAACTTTTTACTATCCCATTTTCTTCCTTTTTACTGGCGCTGATATAACCTAAATGTGTTGCAAGCGCCGTAAAACCCTTAAAAACAAAAACAAAACAAAATGGCATCGCAATGGACAGTGAGTCTGAGAGGTACTTGAAAGAAAAGAACTTCTCAAAACAAAAGAAGACCACCTTTGCCAATTGTCATCTCACACTATTAAACTTAAGTACATTATTACATTAGAACGAATGGCGAAGTAATAAGTATAAGTAGAGAGGTTTCGGTTATGCGAAGCAGCTATGGAGTGTGTGTGGTAGACACACCTGCACACGATAAGCATACTATATGTAACTGTCAATGTCACAGTAAATCAACAGTGGTCGAAATCACCGGGCGCATTAAAAAAAAATCCTTTAAAATGAGCTTTTATATAACGCAATATTCACTAAACGTGCTCAAAGCGCTTTACAAGGGGTCCCTGGCCAACAGCAACACTTAACATGTAGGACGAGACATGACGCCTGTTAGGCGATATTACAACTTTTCGGACAGAGACAACGCTGTTAACGTACAGGTACTCATTTTACACCTGAGTACGGTGAGAGAATATGAGTAAAGAGTCTTTTCCAAGGACTCAACTATGCGCCGAGCGAGGCTCGAACCCAGGACCTTCCGATCCGAAAGCGAGTGTCATACCACTAGACCACATAACCGCCTTTAATTGATTTTTTTTTTTACGATGGCTGGGTAAAATTAGTTTGAGGAAACCGTGTTCGGGATAAAAATTAGTTCGAGAAAGGAATGGAATGGTAACAAAGAACAATAAGGAAAAAAATCGGAACACTCTTAATATGAGTTCGAGGAAACCGTGCTGGGGTGTATAGTGAGATGAATAGTGAAGTTCACTGATTTGTGTGTGTGTGTGTGTGTGTGTGTGTGGTTTGGGGCTCAAAGTAAATGTAGTGATGAGTACAGAAACATGAAAGTAAAAAAAAAAAAACGAGACGAAAGAACTGAGTAAACTTTATTGATTTGTGACATACAAACACATCTAGCTATCGAGTTAGCTATCTCTACCTATCCATCTATCTATATATTTATCAATCTATCAGTCTCTCTTTCTGTCTTCAATTATATGTCATTATGAAATTGGTTTTAGAATTTTACTTGATTCGAAAAACGTGGTTTTGGATTGGTTTTGGCTTGATAGATCTCAATATATTATCTATATTTTGTTTGCAGAAATTCCTGTGAAAGCATTGAAATTCTTCTGAACGTTTCTGAAATTTACGTGAACTAAATTTTCAGTTGGCGTCTCTGGTTAAGCATTGAAATTCTTCTGAACGTTTCTGAAATTTACGTGAACTAAATTTTAAGTTGGCGTCTCTGGTCAACTTGAAACAATGAGACTTGGGCATTAGTGAATCTGTGAATAAAGGAGAACTGGCTGAATTGGAGAGAATGTATGGAAAGAGATGATTATTCTTTCGCTAGGTCTGCTCTTCCCAATTAGTTTGTCAATGGCTCAACCATTAAAAAGTCGCTTCAAACCTTAGTCTATCTCCCCGACTTCTTGAGGTCATGGATTCAACACACACAAACGCCGTTAAGTTAGTTGGTTAGCATTTAAGCTTAAAAGCCAATATCCTCAGCACAAACATGTAACATAGAAACGATTGAGACATTAAGTATGCTCCGGTATTTGGGGTGAAATTTAATTCAGAGAAGTGAGTGGAGCAGGCACTTATGTTGATAATAACAAGAAATGAAGTGATTAGGAAACTGCCAGGAGATAACAGAGAATAAAAACTAAAAACCATTATTGCTACCACCACAACCGCATCATCATCATCATCATCATCACCATCATCGTCATCATTACAACCACCATTACTACAACATTCCCACAGCATCATCATCTTCATCATCATTACCATCATCATCATCAGCACCACTAATACTACCACCACAAAATCATCCTCATTATCACTACCACCACTACTACAACCACCACCACGACACTATTACTACAACCATTACTGCATATTTACCGTCACGACTACAACTACTATAATAATACTAATACATGATCATTATCTCTACCACCACCACAACTACCACCATAACATTATCATCACTAGCACCACTACAACGACCATCAACATCACCATTATTTCAACTACCACCACATCATAATTATCTCTACCATATACAGAGCTATTCGTATATTTTTTATTAGACATTATCTGATTTTGGAGTTGTGTGTTTGGTATGAAGAAGAAGAAGAATAAAGGGAAGTCGATGTGGTTGATGACATTCTGTTTATACAATAGTATTGTACTGCCAAAAAGAGATCGGATTTCGTGTGCAGAAAATTCATGTTTCCACTTTGAAATTCATTGGTTAGTGTTTTTAGTATTTAAAAATTGTAATTTGTGTGCAGGCTTTTTTGAGTGGTCAGAAAATTCTGCAGGTTTTTCGATGTTTATGTGCTAGCATCCCAATTCTTTGGGAGAAGGAGATGAAAAGATTAGAGAGAGAGAGAGAGAGAGAGAGAGAGAGAGAGAGAGAGAGAGAGAGAGAGAGAGAGGATAAATCTGGGGAGCAAGAGGTGTTGAAAGTGAAGAAAGCCAAACCTGTGAATGAGATTTCAGATCTTGACAAAACAAAATAGCAGACAAAATACCCCCAAAAAACGACAGACCACTTGAATACTATGAAGTTTATTATTCAATCAAATGCATTGATAGCTTCAGATTAGTTGAAGAAAAGAATATTTGAGGACCTTACACATCTGAGGAAGCAGCAGTCAAGGAGTTGAGTTGCCTCTACTAGTGGAGAAACTAACTATCGAAGGATTTTAATCTTTGTTTTAATCACAGAATTAAAAATAATTCTCATTGGAAACTCATTCAAAAACTCCTTGAATTTTACAATGGAATTGCTGCAGAAACCCTGGATTTGTTCCAGTGCAGTTAAAATATAAGCTTGCATTTAGATTGTTATTACTGTTATTATACTCCTTTTACACCTAAGTATGTTAGGAAAATGTGGGTAAAAGTATTTTGCTGGGAATCAACTTCATACAACTCCTTATGGAATTCAGACTATATCAAGATGAACCAAGTGCACTACGAAGCCATGCTAATGTCCTTACCATTATACATTATGTGTCCTTGGAGACAATGAAGTTAACTCCCTCCTTACCGACCATATTCCAGATTTTCCCAATAGGCCTTTCCCACATAACATTAAAATAGATTTTTAAAACTCTTATTAAACAGGAATAAAAGCTTACTTGATATAAATTTGTTCAGCTATACAAGCTCTGCAGAACATTGTTAAGTTCTATAACAAAAACAATAATATTTCTTCAAATTTTGTGATGCACAAAATAAAAAATCTGAATGAGAATAAGGCTGGTTGCATCGTAACGAATGTGACGATTTTTCCATAGTTAGTAAGGTGAGAGTTAATCTGATCATACTTTGTTAGGAACTTTTCAATGATGGAAAGCGATTTTAGTATAAAAGGAAGGAAGACATTCGACGGTACGCTGGTACGAACTGGTGAATAAAATAGAAAATGTACTTGGTGTGATACAGTGGAATCAGGATAAGGCCGACACGAGGCATTGGTCTCATTTAGCTCCTTCTCTGACCCCTGAAAATGGATAAAGTCAACAGATTCTTACAGTCCTGATGTGTTGAACTTACTCTGATTTCTCTGTATGTAGCAAACTAATGGATTTATTCTAGTACATATCTGAGTAGATTTTCTTGTTATCCACAGATGCAGATAAAGACAGAAAGCCAAAAAGACCCTGTATCTTTTGCAAACAATTCTTTGGTAATTTGTCTCTGCATATAGAAAGGTGTCACAAGAACAAAGAAGAGGTTCAGATGATTATGAAACTGGACAAAAAAGGCCGAATTGCTGGTTTTGACAGACTGAGGAATAAAGGAATCATTGAGTACAATAAAAATGTTGTTAGTTGTGGTAATTCAAACCTTTTAAGAGAACGGAGCCAGGGTGAGGATGTGAATTTGAGAGACTGTGGCAAATGTTAATGTCATGGATTTTTTAAAAACTAGGAATAAAATTTATGTTGTGAACCCAACAGCTCGGCAGTGAACAGTCTTGAACTTCTAGTGCCAGTTTAATGATGGTACTACAATCTCTGAAGATTATAAATGATGGGTATCTAGTGCCAAAATGTAGAGACGACGAAGTAAGTAATGTTTGGAGAACAGATCTTGATGTTCTGGCATGCAATCAAATTCCCAAATCGTGCAAGCAAAAAAAAAAAAAAAAAACCAAAAAAAACAACAACAACATTTGCAAAAAACAATAAAGTTTGCAAATAAAATTGCGATTGATTTTCGTAAAAACTGACAATAAGTTCATGAAAGAGAAAAACGTTGTAGATCTGACTAATTGGTAGAGAGAGATTAACTAAAAAATGATCATGACAAAAAGCTAACAAGATTTAAAAGAATTCTCCCCAATAAAGCTGTTCCCCAGGCATGCCTACCCTCAATCTCAAATTTCAGGGACATTCTATGGATAAAACCAAACATTCCAGAAAAAATACGTTCCCGCTGGTATCCATATCACATTGTCCCGCGTTCATTCATCACAGGTGTCCGCCTCCCCATGTCCCGGGTTCACACACCAGTGGTGTCCTCCTCCCATAGCATCAGGTCTACTCCCCCACTGGAGTCCATATCCTGTGGTTTCACGATCACTCATCAGTGGTGTCCACCTCTCTTAACCTATGGCTCATTCAGGGGGCAGCATGGCTTTATGAGGTATGGTCTTTGCTTCGTTACTGAAAGTTACCGAGTTCGATCACAAGCCGCTGAGCAAGTCACATTACCCCAGCTCAATTTGCGGCGCTGCACTGTGGCTGACGCCTGGGCTATCCCAGTCTTCCCTTGAATAGATCCTAGAGACAAATTTCCCTATGGGATGAATAAAGGGAATTTATTTATTTAATTTCTAACGGAAGTTCACCTTCAATAATCTCGGGTTCATTCTCCATATGTGTCCACCTCCCACAGTACCAGGATCACTTTCCACTGGAGTCCATATCCTGTGGCTCCTTGATCACTCTCCGGTGATGTCCGTGTCCCATTGTCCCAGATTCAATCTCCACTGGTTTTATCTCCACGGATCTCCATCTCAAATCGTCCCTGTTTCAATCCCACTGGTGCTCACCAGAGCCATGTGTCAATTTGTACTTTTACTTTTGGTCACCGGTACTTAGAATGACAGATGGATCGGGCGCTCCACATACTCATGAATACAAACAGATCACATACATATACACACATACACATATATACACATTCATACACACACACACGTAGATGTCATATGGGCAACTGTGAAAATTGATGGTTAGTATCGAATACACACCGACTTGTCATTTAGGAATATTAAATCAGCTCTTCTGGTTATATACTTCATTAAAACTTCTTTGTCAGGTGAAATAAGTAAATAAAACAGGCCATGGTTTGTTCTAGAACGCTTATCGATTTCAGTACGATCACACTTATTTATTGCAACAAAAAAAAAGAATAAATTAAAAAAAAATAATTCCCTTTATTCATTCCCATGGGGAAATTTGTCTTTAGGGTCTATTCCTAGGGAAGACTGGAATAACCCAGGCGTCAGCCGCAGAGCAGCGCCGCAAAGTGAGCTAGGGCGAGGTGACTTGCTCGAGGCCACACAGCCCGGCGGGTGATCGAACTCGGTACCTTTTGGGTACGAAGCAAAGACCGTACCGCTGAGCCACGCTGTCCCAAAAAAAGATTAACACTCATAGATTTCATGAATTGCTATTTGTATCTGTCGAGAGAAATCAGATGAGTTGACTGTGTCAAGAAGTGCGTTGTGCTTTTAAAATATTGCATCTACACATAGTATAAACGGAAACAAATACACTAAGGTCATTTCTTGCTTTAGACGCCAATGCCTATTGCGTTCATGTCCTTCCGTGTCTTATCAGTATCAGTTTAGGACTTACACAACCCCGATTCCATTCGTATGTGTGGACATCCACATCCTTTGCTTCTTATTATGTAACTGAAATAAGTCGCATCAACTTCAAGATTAGCAGTAGCGGAACCGATATGAGGGAAATGGTCTGGAAGCGCAACGGCATTTTAGTTTTAGTTTTGTTAAGCTTTTTGTTGTTATTAATATATTTCCTTCTTATTATTTTACTGATATTGAGAAATGCTATTGTCTTTGGCAATCCCCAATGTAATTTTCAAGAAAGGATAAATATAGTTCATCTTACCTTATCATATCTTAATACATTAATACATACCGGCAGCCAGACGGATCGGATGCCCTTCCATTTTGTATGTGAGTCCTACTCACAATGTATAGAATGAACAAAAATGACCTCACACTCCATTCTTTTACAAAAATTGTATTTAAACCGCCAGCTGAGTGATCTATCCTCATTTAAATGGGAACTGGGTACTTAAAACTGAGTTTTTAATACATTTGTTATGATCGGATTAACGAGAGAGAGAGAGAGAGAGTGAGAGAGAGAGAGAGAGAGAGAGAGAGAGAGAGAGAGAGAGAGAGAGAGAGAGAGAGAGAGAGAGAGGGGAGTTTTTGGTTATTTAACTCCAAGAAGCTTAGGTTTCCTGGTCAATTTGATATAAGCTACCTCAAATTTCTTCATATAGTTGATTCTCTCATAATACCCCATTATATCACAGTAATTCACAATTAACGACAGACTAAATGAATGTACAAAAAGAGAAAAAAAAATACAAAGACAGAACGTTTCAGGCTCAAAACCCTTCTTCAGAAAAAACAAAACAAAACAAAACATCAGTTGGGTAAGGCATCTTTCTCTTATAACCCAAAACTCACCAGTGTAAATGAGATAATGTCTTTGGGAAGTCATTGATATTGTGAGAGTGCTAGTATAGTTATGTACGTCTAACAGGCGATTTTTGTGTGTGTATGGATTGGAGATTTATTTTTATGTAGTATAACGCTTAAAACTAATAAATGAAGCATAGGGAAATGTATTCACCATGTCCTGGGAAACGCGCTGTATAAACGTTCATATTCTTAACATTTTAAACTGAGATCTACATAATCGCCTAGTGGTTTTATCGATTTAAATAAGTCATCATTGTATGAATTAATTAATTTATTAATCTCTTCATTTATTATTATTATTATTATTATTATTATTATTATTATTATTATTATTATTATTATTATTATTATTATTATTATTATTATTATTATTATTATTATTATTATTGTTAGTATCAGTATTATTTGTTTGTTTGTTTGCTTTGGTTTATTATTGATTTTACCTATTTGGATTTGTTAATTTGAAATTCTATGCTAATATATTGGCAATTGCCTCCGCCCCCCCCCCCCCTCCAAATAAATAAATTAAGAACAATAAATAAATCTTTGAACTTTGTAGCTCTTGCGTCTCGACAATCAATTTTTTTGGGCTACGTACCGCCACTTCCCAACAAAGACTGAGTCAAACAATGACGCCGATAGGATTCCTTTTATTGAGTTTTGTTCGTCCAGGAAAAGGTGGTTCGTGGGCTTGTAACTGAAGCGTTATTTGATAGGAGCAGTAGTAGAGAATACAACTTTTACGACAATGAAAGCTTGGATTATTTTAGGTAAGTTATCTTACACGGTCACCCCCCCCCCCCCCTTTTTTTTTTTTCATTATTAAAAAAATTTCTTCTTCTTCTTCTTCTTCTTCTTCTTCTTCTTCTTCTTCTTCTTCTTCTTCTTCTTCTTCTTCTTCTTCTTCTTCTTCTTCTTCTTCTTCTTCTTCTTCTTCTTCTCCTTCTCCTCCTCCTCCTCCTCCTCCTCCTCCTCCTCCTCCTCCTCCTCTTCTTCTTCTTCTTCTTCTTCTTCTTCTTCTTCTTCTTCTTCTTCTTCTTCTTCTTTCTTCTTCTTCTTCTCTTCTTCTTCTTCTTCTTCTTCTTCTTCTTCTTCTTCTTCTTCTTTCTTCTTCTTCTTCTTCTTTTCCTCCCTCCTCCTCCCCCTCCTCCTCCTCCTCCTCCTCCTCCTTCTCTCTCTTCTTCTTCTTCTTCTTCTTCTTCTTCTTCTTCTTCTTCTTCTTCTTCTTCTTCTTCTTCTTCTTCTTCTTCTTCTTCTTCTTCTTCCTTCTTCTTCTTCTTCTTCTTCTTCTTCTTCTTCTTCTTCTTCTTCTTCTTCTCTTCTCTCTCCTCTCCTCCTTCTCTCCTCCTCTCCTCCTCCTCCTCCTCTTCTTCTTCTTCTTCTTCTTCTTCTCTTCTTCTTCTTCTTCTCTTCTCTTCTTTCTTCTTCTCTTCTTCTTCTTCTTCTTCTTCTTCTTCTTCTTCTTCTTCCTCTTCTTCTCTCCTCTTCCTCTTCCCTCCTTCTCTCTTCTTCTTCTTCTTCTTCTTCTTCTTCTTCTTCTTCTTCTTCTTCTTCTCTTCTTCTTCTTCTTCTTTCTTCTTCTCTTCTTCTTCTCTCTTCTTCTCTTCCTCTTCTTCTCTCTCTTCTCTCTTCTTCTTCTTCTTCTTCTTCTTCTTCTTCTTCTCTTCTTCTTCTTCTCTTCTTCTCTTCTTCTTCTTCTTCTTCTTCCCTCTTTCTTCTTCTTCTCTTTTCTTCTTCTTCTTCTTCTTCTTCCTTCTTCTTCTTCTTTCTTCTTCTTCTCTTCTTCTTCTTCTTCTTCTTCTCTTCTTCTTCTTTCTTCTCTTCTTCTCTTCTTCTTTCTTCTTCTTCTTCTTCTTCTTCTTCTTCTTCTTCTTCTTTCTTCTTCTTCCTTCTTCTTCTTCTTCTTCTTCTTCTTCTTCTTCTTCTTCTTCTTCTTCTTCTTCTTCTTCTTCTCTTCTTCTTCTTCTTCTCTTCTTCTTCTTCTTTCTTCTTCTTCTTCTTCTTCTTCTTCTCTCTTCTTCTCTCTTCTTCTTCTTCTTCTTCTTCTTCTTCCTTCTTCTCTTCTTTCTTCCTTCTTTCTTCTTCTTCTTTCTTCTTCTCTTCTTCTCTTCTTCTTCTCTCTTCTTCTTCTTTCTTCTTCTTCTTCTTCTTCTTCTTCTTCTGCTTCTACGCTCTAACAGCCTTCACTGACCAATTGTTCCAAAACAAATATATGGTCTCTCTGTCTGTCTGTCTGTCTGTCTGTCTGTCTGTCTGTCTTTCTCTCTCTCTCTCACTCTCTCTCTCTCTCTCTCTTTCTCTCTCTCTCTCCCTCTGTATATTAGGGAGGGGGTGGGGGGGGGGGGGGGAATGGAGTTGCTTATGCATGTGTTATTTTGTTTTCGTTTTACACCACTGCTTTATCTGTGTTTTTCTTTTTAACCGTTTCATTTTGTTTATTTCGTGGATCGAAAATTAATCACTGACCAATATATTATTATTATATTATTATTATTATTATTATTATTATTATTATTATTATTATTATTATATTATTATTATTATTATTATTATTATTATTTTTATTATTATTATTATTATTATTATTATTATTATTATTATTATTATTATTATTATTATTATTATTATTATTAATTCTAGCATTTGTAGGCTGTTGTTGGTGCCAAAGTCCTACATATGACCCGATCTGCTACGATCCCGTTGCCATGACAGCAGGACAGCGGAAGTGCTACTCTGACCAGGGTCTCGTGCTGCACATGGCCAGTGACCCTTATAACCCCGACCAACAGAAGGAAGCAGCCAAGAACAACGCTCTCTCAAACTCCCCTGATGTTGTCTGCAAGTGAGTGTCACTATTTCCAGGTATTTGTGATCCACCTCCTCCTACGTGAACAAATTAGCAGGACTGGTTGCCGAACACAAATATGAGCCTGCTTTAACATTGTTTTAAAGGACAATATTTAGCGTCGGTTTGAGAGTATTTCCATTACAACAATGGGCCCAGAACAATTTGGGTTATCAGACCTGCAAATAATTACACGTCGACCGCCTACATTCGGTGTTATTTAGGGTTGGTTTAGATGCTAAAATCAATTCTTTTAAAAACACGAGACACTTGGGTATTGTTTATATACTTTTCCAGATAGATTTTTATATAATATCAAAAATTAAAAGCTGTCAGGATTTCAATATTACAACGTTATGATCAAGTAAAGTCGACATTTTTAAAGTCTTTACGGCCAAACAAGATGTGTAATCAAGAAAACAAATTATATTGCAGTATAGATAGAACGAAGATGGCGTCACTCATGTCTTTGTTATTGTTTTTTGCCATCCACGTTTATGAGTAGTTCTCACTTAACTGTATGAACCGGACTATACAACTTCATGGTTACACATAGTTTTGTTTGTTGGCCCGTTATACTTCCGGATGGCAATGTTATGAGCTTCTTAGCCAAGCGCATACTATCTATAGATATTATGCGCTTGGCTTCGAGGTTTATAACATTGCCATCCGGAAGTATAACGGACCAACTCACAAACTATGTATAACCATGAACGTTTATAGATAGTTCGAAGATGACGTCACTCGAGTCTACACCTGTGTGTATCCATGAACGTTTATAATCAGGTTATTACAGTTCAGTGAGCATTACTCATAAACGCGGATGGCAAAAAACAATAACAAAGGCCTGAGTGACGTCATCTTCGAACTATCCATAGATAGAACGAAGTTGAAGTCACTGCGGTCTTTGTTATCGTTTTTTTTGTTGTTTTTTTTTTGGCACTCGCGTTTATGACTAATTCTCACTAAACTGTATTAACCAGAGTATAAACGTTCAATGTTACACATAGTTTTGTGTGTTGGTTCGATATATTTCTGGATGGCAATGTTGTGAGCGTCTTAGGGAAGCGCACGCTATCTATTATTATTCCAAGTCGAAAGAATAAAAGAGGGAGGAAATCGGGCGTTAAAGCCCGCACACATGCATGTCGATGATGAGTGGCAATGTGATATCTATAGATAGTATGCGCTTGGCTAAGAAGCTCATAACATTGCCATCCGGAAGTAAAACGGACCAACACACAAAACTGTGTGTATCCATGAACTTTTATAGATAGTATACAGATGACGTCACTCAGGCCTTTGTTATTGTTTTTGCCATCCGCGTTAGTGAGTTGTTCTCACTAAACTGCATTAACCAGACTATAAAAGTTCATGGTGACACAGAGTTTGTGTGTTGGTCCGTTATACTTCCGGATGGCAATGTTGTGAACTCCTTGGCCAAGCGCATTCTATCTATAGTCAGGTTAATACAGTTCAGTGAGCATTACTCATAAACGCGGATGGCAAAAATCAATAACAAAGACCTCAGTGACGTCATCTTCGAACTATCTGTAAGCAACAAAATTGAAGAATTGCCGGTCGCGACTGATAAACCAGTAGAAATTTGACCGATCAAAACATGGAATTTATGACACACCTTCACACGCGCTCAAACAAAGTTGGTTGTTTATAAACAATAAAGTGAATGAATTCGACCTTTCGATCATTGTTATTATATTTATACCATCAGATGGGTGACTAGTTATCACACGATTTTCTCGATCAAATTATTGACATATAGATAGAATGCGCTTGGCCAAGGAGTTCACAACATTGCCATCCGGAAGTATAACGAACCAACACACAAACTCTGTGTAACCATGAACTTTTATAGTCTGGTTAATACAGTTTAGTGAGAACAACTCACAAACGCGGATGGCAAAAACAATAACAAAGGCCTGAGTGACGTCATCTGCATACTATCAGAGAGCGTAGATAATAGAGAGGCTTTACGGACGGGAAGTCACGCGACTTCGTCGGTGACAACAATGTTAGCGAGGGATGGTGACTGCGTATGCGGCGAGGAGCGAGCTATAAATAACCAAGACAGGTAAACACCGGCACATGGTGGCGAGAGAAGTAATGGAATGTAGTGGATATATAATTCGCACAACATCAAACAGTTTATTAAGCCGTTGGATCGAGGTCCAGGTATCAATATCGAATACAAACATTATCAGATAAGATGAGATAAAAGAAAATTAACTTAAAAATTTATCCCGAAAAGGAAATTTGACATGGGCACAACTAGAGAGGACTCGTACATCAAATTGACAAAGACACAACAAGCGAATCACACGCCCCCAACCCTACTGACCCCCCCCCCCCCCACCTCTCTCTCTCTCTCTCTCTCTTCTCTCTTTCTCTCTCTCTCTCTCTCTCTCTCCCCTCTCTCTCTCTCTCTCTCTCTCTCTCTCTCTCTCATGTAGAAACTTCAAGTGAACTGTTCCCATGATGCTGTGAGCAAAACAAATTACTTTCTGGAAACCATCGATGGATTTGCTTTAGTTTTCTATCATGCATGGCTATGAGGAATCTCGCATCTTCTCTGAGCGAATATAATTCATATAACATTAAAGAGGTGGAGTGTGTTTGTATGTTTGCGTGTGAGAGAGAGAGAAGAGAGAGAGAGAGAGAGAGAGAGAGAGAGAGAGAGAGGGGGGGGGGGGGAGGAGGATGATTTGGTGATGTGGGGGTGGTTGATAACAAAGTCTATGGAAGTGAGTATGAAGCTTACCCAATGCATGCTTGCCCTTCCTACTTATTCTGAAAGGTGGCCGCTTTCCTTTCAATAGACTTATTGGATGTGGAGGTCTGTTCTTGACTTGCCTTGCATCTCACATGGTGATGAAGGCGCACATTGACGAAAAGGTTGATGACGAGGAAGTGAATATCACACTGCTTCACGGCATTTTTGCATTCCAATCCTGTTTCTAATGTTGCCTCCATCACTTTCCTAATCAGGTACATTCTTAATCCTCTCTTGTACAAGTAGGGGTCAATGTAGCATCGAAATGCATGTTCTGCAGCCGTCAGAATACATTAATTTATGCGATGGCACACACAATCCCTCGTTTTCCGTGGTAAAATTTTTCTTGCAGATAAACGTATGCGATGGGTCTTGAGTGCTCCGTGCTTGTATTAAATCCTCTTTACAATTTTCACACAGAAGATTTTTTTTGGCTCTCAACTTCATCCCAACGTAACCTCCAATGTAATTCAGAACGTTGGTCTCGGTTGTCGTGAGCATGGGAGGAGCGGCTCTCATTACTTGCTGAAGTGGAAGAGGAACATCTTGCTGTAGTCGTGTTCTGACGGTGCTTTGGGCTCCCATTGATGCCATATTTTCAAAACTGAACAAGAAGGTATCGATGTCATCCTTGCAGTTTTTGTTGCTCCCCGGGACGAGAACAGCATCAACCATTGTCTGGCGCAGAGCTAGGCGGAATTCCCTAGAAGTTGGATTTACTCGGTGTCCACCCTTTGCCCTGATGATGGAGAAAAGGTTTTCCAAACAGTCTTGGTTCAGGCGACTTGTCAGAAGAAACTTGAACCCACAGTCATCTCGCAGGTGTTGCCAGAGTTGGAGCAAGGCTTCGATTGACAGCTTCCATCCTTCCAGGCATGGCAAACTACCTGTCTTGTTCAGGGGTTTGACGCCTTCCAACCAGATTTTTGTCTGCTCCAAGAAAGTCACGTGCTTGGAATGTGCCAACATCGCATTGTTCATTGTCCCTTTGCTTCTCAGTGATCTGCTGTTGAAAGCGTTGAACAACTGATCAAAGTTCTCAATGAAATGAGCAGTTGGCAATGCCTCTTGTGGAAGAGAAGAATGAAAGACCATAGTGGCTATACCAGCAGCGACTGTATGACTCAGGACTTGTGCTGCTAGACTCACCCTAAGGTTAGCAAAAACTGGCATGTTGATGTGACGGCTTGTCAGTTTAGGCGCTAATCTGATGGGCTTTGAAGAATCCATTTCATAGAATTGCCGGATGTAATCCCATGAAATGGTGTCTCCAGCCACCCTAAATCCTGAGTTCCGCAGGTTATTTCTAATGCTTTTCAGCAGATGTGGTGGGTCATAAAGAACGCAGACATTGTGATGTTCAATAATGACAAAGGGTCGGCTTTGAGAGACTCCTAGCTGTTGTAATGCTGACCGGTTGTTTGATCCTTGGTCGCATATCATTGCTTTAGGATGGAGACCTAGATTTATCACTTTTTTCACCACTTCTACAAGAACAAGAAGAAGCATGTCAGCCTTCACTGGTCCATTAGATAACACATAGGAAAATGGTTGCTTCCATTTCGTGCTAAGTCCTTTCACCATGAAGACAAGAGCATGGGTGGCTGGTTTTCTTGATCTTCCTAGCAACAATCCATAGTCCTCAAATCCCTCCACAAGATCTCTAGAAGGATCATACGACAGATCGGACTCAATGGCCATTTCATCATAAACAATGGCACAAGATCGTTCCACTGGTGACATTGCTTCCACTTTTATTTGGAACAGTTGAGCATGTTCGGGCAGAGTCCAGTTCAATCTGTACATTCTTCATGGCCAAGGCAAGTGTAGACGGAGATGGTAACTAGCGTGAAAAAGGGAGAGTGCAAATGATTTATCCTGGAAACTCCATCGTCTGGATTTCTTTGGAAGTTGTCCAACTCTAACCTGGGACACGATGAAGGAAACGGCTTGGGGAGGTAAATAAAGACGAAGGGTTTGTTCAACACTTTCAAGTGAAGCCTGTAGGCTGCTCGATTCAGTTCCATGTTGTTGCTCGGAACTTGGTTCTGCGCTAGAGCTAGTTGCCGCACAGGAGTTTGGCTGATGAAGGGAACTCTCTGCCATTTTGGAGAGTTTCCTCTGTAGTCTCCAGTTCTTTGACCTTTGAGCACAGAGCTTCTTCTTCAGTCTGTCTTTTCTTTGACGTTCCTCTTTCGTCTCGGATACATCCGTCACTGGATGACATTGAGAGGTTGTAGGTGAGGTAAATGGTTTCTCTGGTGGTAATTCTGCAGAATCATCAATTTTACGCTTTTTAGGGGGTGGTCGTGATGGAGTAAGCTTAGGAGGAGGATTTGGAATGTTGAAGATGGTTGGCACAGCAGTCCTGAGAATGACCGTACGTTTCACTGCAGTTTTGCTGAAACAGCAAGGTTCAAAGTGCTCAGAGCAAATGAAGCAGTTGATGTGAAGGTATTCTGGTGTTTTATTCTCCAGATCTTTCCTACGGCAATTGTTGAGCCACTGCCTGCTACTGTAGAAAGAATTTAAAAAAGCAAACATGCCTATTTCACACGGCTGTGTACAGTTACAATGTAGATCATGCCTAAGTTAATGAGCTTCATCTAAAATCACAACCCTCTATAACAAAAGGAGGCGCATTTATTCACTAAAATTGAATGATACTGATCCACTTATAACGCCATCTCAGGATACCCGCTGTGGCGTTGAATGGTCGTTTTGCATCGTTAATTTTTACAGCAGTAAGGGTATTTGATGGAGTTTAGGATGGTAGATTAAGGTGCAGTAGAAGAAATAGAAAATCAACCCAAACAAACACACACACACATGCATACATACACACACACACACACACACACACAACAAAAAAAAACAAACAAAAAAAAAAAAAAAAAAACACACACACACAAGACCCACCGGCTTATTGTTATAACTGGTGGGGCAATTGTAGCGGTTGTGTGTAGCCAAAGAGGACTGTATATATAGTAACGTAGTTACCAAAGCTGCCATAAACACAATACTCTTTACGGGCACCTCACCAGATAAATCAAACAAGCAGATTCATACGTCTGGCACTAGTAAGAGTTTTAAGTAACTCATAAATACGTGGGATCGAAACAACAACATTGTGGCATATTATATACGCTCACACATACTACACACATTAGTATCTATTACCTTAACACATTCATAGTATAGCCTTTTAAAAACCAAACAAAGAGCTTATAAGATAGTGATTTACTCACATTTTAGGGTCCGATGGAAAGCGCAAGAATGACAAATCAGGCCTTTTATTCTTGGAGTTGCTACAGTTTGGGGCAGAACACCAACGACAATGCGTATTCTTTGCTTCTTTCATATTCGCCGCCATGATGATAAAATGTTTACCTGACTTCTTTTGGTTGCTACACACGAGGCTCGATACGCCTTGCGCGACCTCGTAAAGTATCTCGTTATTCTACGCTCTCTGATACTATCTATAGTTTTATGTGTTGCTTTTATTCACCAAGAGGGAGAACAGTGGGTATTTTTCTTAGACACATACCATCGATAATTAAAACTTTTGTAGTTTTCTATGTTTAACAATCACTGTCATTGTTTACATTATGGACTGTCCGAATTCAAACAAATGATAGACACAGAGATAACCACACCTCTCGGGGGGTGTGGTTATCTCTGTGTCTATCATTTGTTTGAATTCAGAAAGCCGTTCACAATATATTACAGACACGTGGCTACACAGTAGCATTTCTGACAGCCGTGTTGAACTCAATAACTTTACCCTAATACTCTTCAACAGTCGTAACGTCACTTCCTTCATTATGACACATGGTAACTTAGTAACACTGGCTCTAAACTATCGGAACAATGGTGGACGCCCGTATGAAATATTTCTCCGGCGAGCATAAAAACAATAACAAAGACCTGAGTGACGTCATCATTCATATATGGGACAACGGTGCAACTAATGCACTAAGGGCGTGCATCGACTCCACCAATTGGAATATTTTCATTGAATCAGTAAATGACCTCGATGAACTGTGTGGCATCGAAACTAACTATAGATAGTTCGAAGATGACGTCACTCAGGTCTTTGTTATTGTTTTTTGCCATCCGCGTTCATGAGTAATGTTCACTGAACTGTTTTAACCCGACTATAAACGTTCATGGATTCACACAGTTTTGTGTGTTGGTCCATTATACTTCCGGATGGCAATGTTATGAGCTTCTTAGCCAAGCGCATACTATCTATATAACCTTTTGTGAAAAAGTCATTGTGAACAAAACAAACAAAAATAATAAAACGATTCGGAAAAAACAAACGTTGGATGACAAGAGCGTGTCACTCGGGCCATTATATCATTTGCCACGGGAATGTACATATGATTATTATTACATTAGTGTTGTTAATTGAGAAAAAAAATTATGACTGGTGGAAACAAATACACATATGAAATATTGAGAGGAAACTAAAATGTAATGACATGAAAAGTGTGTAGAGCAATATCAAAATAGTCACAGAAATGGACGATAATAAAAACTCCAAATTAAATTTAGAAAAGGGTACAGATAAGAATATACTGATAAGCTCCATGCTCGATTCGATAAACACGATTTTACAGACCAGATAACAAGCTAACTGCTGAGCAACTCAAACGTCACGGAACAGAGGAACAAAGGGACATCAATCAGGCCAACGTCATTAAATTGTTCAAAAATATTAAAGCGGGTAAAGCAAGTAGACCTGATCAAATTTCATCTAATTTATTGAAATCATGTGAAGATTAACTCTCCTATATTTTTACACACATTTTAATCACTCCCTTATAAACGGGCATATTCCAAGAATATGGAAAACTTCAAAAATAATTCCCGTCCCAAAACATCAAAAAGCCAAAGAAATGAATGATTTTCGTCCTGTAGCGTTGACATCCATCCCGTTGAAAAGTCTAGAAAGGGTTATCCAACAAAGATTTATACAACAAAGTACACAACATTTAGACAAAAACTAGCTTGCTGACAAATCAGGGCGTGGAGTGGACGACGCGATATTAGTGTTTTCCTCTAACACTATAAACACCTATACACTCCAAAGTGGCATGTGAGAACTCTATTTATTGTTAGAGTGCCTTCAACAACATCCAGCCTCACCTAGTAATCCCTAAACTATGGAGGTGAGTCCCTCGATTGCACTCTGGGTACTTAAATTATTGACAGACCGAACACAATTCGTCTCCCTCACGGATGATGAGAACAACAAAATTGAATCCTTTACCCTTATCACCAACACTGGAACACCGCAGAGAACTGTTCTTGCTACAACGCTTTTCCTGATGGACCGTCTATACACAAATGACTGCATCAGCGACACAAGTAATGTAAGGCAGCCCTTACCGTTTTCTACTTTTCCGTTTTGATTCATTTGAGTTTTTTCGTTTCCACCATTGAGTACAGACGATACAAGTTATTTTTCATTATATTTTATTTGTTTTCCACGTTTATTTGTGTATTGTTGTGCTGACGAAGGGTTTGTACCCGAAACGTCCATTGTCTGTTTTGTTCCCATACGAAGCCTTTCCATTTTCACTCTTTCGTTAGTAATGTAAATATTCTAAAGTATGCCGACGATACCGCCATTCAGGCATTGATAACAACCGGAGATAACGTATTGAATTGAATTATTATAGCGAAATTGAAAGATTTGTTGTATGGTGTAATTATAACTATCTAGAACTTAATGTAAAGAAAACTAAAGAAATGACATTTGATTTTAGGAAAGATGGTAACACACACGGACATACAATTATTAAAACCGAAAATGTGGAGAGGGTAGAACAGTATCAATATCTCAGTATAATTGTCAATGAAAGATGAGACTGGACAACTCATTCATGCAAAGTAATAAATAAGATAAGGATAAGATTATTCATGACAAGGAGACTGTACTCCATTAATGTTGACAAAGCAATTTTATCTTTGTTTTATACATTTGGTATTGTAAGTCGTTTTTGTTTCTGTATAGCTGCTTGGGGTGGAAATTGTAAACAGTCTGAAGTACTAAAAATAAATAGAAAAATAAAGCATGCTAATCGAATATTAGGAAATGATGATGGAACAATTTTGAAGATTCCCACAAGAATATTGCTAATATTAAGATTAACAAAATTCAAAGAGGCGAGTCCCACTCTCTGAACAACGAAATTAAAATAAGACAGGAGTAACACATGAAAACCAAAATAAAATATATTTTAATTCTTTTATATCATCAGCAATACGAAACTTTAGGATGACTTTTATTATATGAAATTTGAAAGGTAATATATTATTCGCTCTAAAATCTATTTATTTATGCATGCTTACTTGGTGCTATATTTACATTATTTATTATTTATTTACACATTCAAATGCCTTGCTTTATTTTTACTTTTTATCAACCTGCGTTAGCTTTTGTGTGCAATCCTCCCCAATCTATTTTGAAATTCTGTTTACATTAAAAATACATTATTATAACTTTATTCTACTTTCATGTACGATTTTTATAGCTTTGCTTGTACCTGTTCTGTGTTTTATGAATATTTCATTATATTTGATGTTTATTTTGTTTTAAATTAGCTTCGTATTTTAATCAATAAGTTCATATCATAGTGTATACATCTGTGTAAATATAACGATGAATGATGTGTAACATTATAATAATTTCCATTCATGATCAATAAAATATATCGTATCTTCTTCTTCTTCTTCTTCTTCTTCTTCTTCTTCTTCTTCTTCTTCTTCTTCTTCTTCTTCTTCTTCTTCTTCTTCTGTATCGCAACATCCACTAAACGTGTTCAAAGCACATTGCAAGGGGTCCCTAGCCAACAGCAACATTTAACATGTAGGACGAAACATGACGCCTGTTAGGCGATATTACATTCCCCCCCCCCGATAGACACAACGCTGTTAACTGATTTTACACTTGAGTACGGTGATAGAATGTGACAAAAGAGCCTTTTTTCAAGAACTCAACTATGCGCCGATCAGAGCGGGGCTCGAACTTAGGACCTTCCATTCCAAAGGCCACATAGATCACATCAATATAACTGCAGTTATTTTCATTTCATGGTTTTGATTTCTCAAAAACCGAATTGTAATAACGCGATCAATATTTGTATTAATCATTTTGACCTTTTTAACCAACCGTCTCAACTTGGTATTCTTGGGTTGATCAATTAAAAAAACAACCAAAAAAAAAAAACAACAAAAACAAAAAAATACCAAACATGAATTTAGAGATGCGGCTACGTGGTCTTGTGGTATGACATTCGCTTTCGGACCGGAAGATCCTGGGTTCGAGCCTCGCTCGGCGCATAGTTGAATCCTTGAAAAACAGCTCTTTACTCCCATTCTCTCACCGTACTCAGTTTAAAATGAGTACCCGCCGCTAACAGCGTTGTCTCTGTCGAGACAATTTGTAATATCCCTAATACCCGTCATGTCTTGTTCTACACATAACGTGCTGCTGTTGGCTAGCGACCCTTTGTAAAGCGCTTTGAGCACGTTAGTGGATATTGCCCTATATAAAAACTCAATCAATTTTAAAGAGTTAAAACTGTAATAATTTTTAATAAACCCAGCACACTTAAGTATGTGGCTGTGTGCCATTGTGGTGTATGACACGCGCCTTTTGACGAAGGTTCGAGTCCCAATCTTAGCGCTGCAAAAATTGTGTCTTTGAAAACAAAAGGCTATTTGCTCACATTCTCTCATCGTGCTCAGATGTAAAACGAGTACCTGGCTGTTGATGAGCGTTGCCTCTGTTTGGAAAAAAAAAATACTTACATCGCCTACCAGGCGTCATGAATCGTGTCAAATGTTGCTTGAAAGCGCATAGAACACGTTTATTAGATATTGCTCAGTGTGCATGCTCTTTCTCGGGAGAGTCATTAATTTTGATTCAATCTGTATAGATAATATGAAGCTGACGTCACTCTGGTCTTTGTTATTGCTTTTTGCCACCCGCGTTTGTGAGTAATTCTCACAAAACTGTATTAACCAGACTATAAACGTTTAAGGTTACTCATAATTTTTGTGTGTTGTTTCGTTATACGTCCGGATGGCAATGTTGTGAGCTTCTTAGCCAAGCGCACACTAAAAACACAAAAAATATGTGCAACCTTGAACGGTGATAGATAGTATGCAGATGACGTCACTCAGGCCTTTGTTATTGTTTTTGCCATCCGCGTTTGTGAGTTGCTCTCACTAAACTGTATTAACCAGACTATAAAAGTTCATGGTTACACAGAGTTTGTGTGTTGGTCCGTTATACTTCCGGATGGCAATGTTCTGAGCTTCTTAGCCAAGCGCATAATATCTATAGTCTGATTGATAGACTACAGTGAGAACTACGCAGACAAATGGGAGCGATCTATATTTATGTTTTCGTCCAACCGAGTCATCAGTCACGTGATTTGTTGCTGTCTAACGATTGGACATTTCTGAACAAATGTTAACACGCTGCTTTGTTTATGAAAGTTGTAAACATACACATGTGTCAAGCTGAACACAATGACCAATCGTAATGTTAGATAATTCAAAATCTGTTAACACTTTTCACTATGTAGGTCACTTTGAGCACATTTTACAATGTGACCAATGACCTCGAGCACATGGAAAGTTAATATAGACCATGCCCATTATGGCTGGCTAAAAATATAACAAAGAGCTGAGTGACGTTACTTTCGTTACTCCTAGACTAACTATGTCTCTTTTCCCAGAAACCCAGACAGCTACGACAAAGCCATTCATTGCTCACTTGAGCTCAGCAGGAAGTGCACTCATCCAGACTATCACACTCTTCTCCCAAGCGAGAAAAACCTGAAAATGCTTCAAACTACCATGTGTAACAACTTGCACAGTATGTGTGACTCCCATTTATTTATATATCTCAATATCTATGATTCTCTCTGTCCCCCCTCTCTCTCTCTCTCTCTCTCTCTCTCTCTCTCTCTCTGTCTCCCTCTTAATCTCTCTCTTTCTTTCCCTCTCTCACTTCTCTCGCTCTCTCTCTCTCACTCTCTCTTAATCTCTCTCTTTCTTTCCCTCTCTCATTTCTCTCGTTCTCTCACCCCCCCCTCTCTCTCTTTCTCTCTCT
>NC_088372.1:16466147-16468647 GCF_034508935.2 Berghia stephanieae | reverse complement strand
AGTGGACTATATAAATGCTGTATAAATACTTTTTAAATAATAATTTTATAAATTTTGATTCATGTAGAGGTAGCGGAATGAAATGTTTCGTTTTTCTTCAAGTTTTTGAACAACGTGAAATTTGTAATTTATAATGGGTTTCATGCAAAATAAAAAACAAGTCTTTGATAAATCAGTAAAAGAATAAATAGTTTTCCGATTTTTGTAATTTCCATTGTAGTAACATGATGTGCCAAAGGAAAGAGGGGACATTTATTTTATTATGTGATAAATACAATCATAATCATCATGATGAAAATCATTATTCCGTAGCTTTAGATGCCCAGATATTTTACCTTGATCGTCTGTGAAATTTTATAACTAAGTCTTATTTAGTCTATTTAATCATAGGATTTTGGTCTAAGCAAAATACACTTCATTTTATTGAAAATATCACCAAAAGGAGTGTTTGTGGAAGGCAAAAAGTAAGGACTATTGTAATAAAATAAAGAGAGAGAAAGCATATGACGACCTTGTGAATTGTCGAAGTCTCTCGGATATAAGTGCAATTTATTTAGTATAAATTTATGTTGGTGTATTTTTGCCGCTCTAAGAGCAACTTTTTACTCCCAAAATGATCCTGTTCTTCTTAATTCCTTCCTTTTTTGCTCTTTAAAATAGAGGACATGATGACCCCACACTTTCCATTTTCATTTCGAAATGTAAAATGGCAACGTACATACGATTGTAAGCACGACGAAAAATAAAAAAGAGGTATTGACAGGGACCGGTAGCGGTCGGTTTGCATTTCCTTCTGTGTGTGGGCAAAACTCCTGTGCGACTGTCGCACGGATCAGGTCACACCGATCCAGACGTGTAAGGGCCTTCATAGACGTTGAGTTTTGTACCGGTGATGCAAATCATCCCTGCGTCAGTGGCAGATGATTTTTACCCACACACGTCACCGGTCCCAGTTGCAGGGGTACCGCACTAGGACAGGACTGTCCTGGGACAGTCCTGTCCCAAATCTGTAACATATATAATTTAGAGAAACCTACGCATCTATTGGGACGGGACAAAACAGTCCCGTTGTGTCCCAAGCCGTTGTGAAATGCTACAAAATCAACGGGACACGGGACACACGGGACTGTCCCAGTCCCATGTTCATATCGTTTGTGATAGTAGAAAAGTAAAGCAGCCTTCCGCACTAGGAAAAAAAGTCACAGGCTTGGCGGCGCCGTGTCAAAGTTGCAATGCCTGTCTTTATTTTCTGCATCCCTACTACTACTACTACTACTACTACTACTACTACTACTACTACTACTACTACTACTACTACTACTACTACTACTACTACTACTACTACTTCCACTTATATAACTACTTCGACAACTATTTTAACTCTACTACTCTACTACCACTATGCTACTACTACTACTACTACTACTACTACTACTACTACTACTACTACTACTACTACTACTACTACTACTACCACTACTACTACTACTATTACTACTACTACTACTACTACTACTACTACTACTACTACTACTACTATAACTACTACTACTACTACTACTACTATACTACTACTACTACTACTACTACTACTACTATACTACTACTACTACTACTACTACTACTACTACTACTACTACTACTACTACTACTACTACTACTACTACTACTACTACTACTACTACTACTACTACTACTACTACTACTTTTGCTTCTGCTGCTGCGAATGTCACTAATATATTAATACTTACATCCCTTATATTTTATATTTATTTCCAATTCCATTGTATTTATTTTCCAACAATAGTCCACACTTTATTTTATTTCACTTTCTATACTGCATTACACAGTTCCTCCCAGCCTACCCTCTTTTGACTTTATTAATTACGCTCCTTTTATAAATTTTTATTTCTCTATTTTAATTCGTGCTTCCTCACAAAGTAGCATACAATTTCCTGCCAATCAATGTTTTTGTTTATGCATCTTAACAACGCCACTACCACATCATTTTATTCGTCAGTAGTGTTTCATGCATCCTGTTTTGTTGATGAACCGGAAACCCGAAACGTCCATTTTATCTGTTTTCGTATATTAAACTGAAGCTGACATTCAATTTCACAGTTATAATTTATTTTTTTATTTCAATTCTGAATATAAAAACGCAAGAACATTTCAAAAAATAATTCTATGTGAGGAAACCACGTACAGAATTCATAGCAACATAAACATTTTAGGCAATTTAACAACGTATGTTTAAAAATATAATTTACGAAGTGTCACACTTTGTGACACAGCAGTAACGTGTCTAAAACCGGTCGCACATCTATTCGGTAACTTGTGGGATCAATTATATTTATCGTTATTTATTTCGGGAATTCTCAATGAAAATATTTTTAAAGTAAGTCCTTCTGAGCCACTTGGGCTCATTGTAAGACAAATTAAGTCCTTTAGAGCCTTGTAGCCAATGGTGCAGGAGTTATCCCGTTTTCAATAGCGTGAA
>NC_088372.1:16456147-16461147 GCF_034508935.2 Berghia stephanieae | reverse complement strand
TCCCCCTCTCGCTCCTCTTTTTTTCAATCTCTCTCTCTCTCTCTTTCTCACTCTCTCACGTGTGTGTGTGTGTGTATTTTACTCTCTCATTCTTTCTCTTCCTTTCTCATCCTGTTTCTTGATATTTCTTTCTAGGCCCACCCGGCTTCACATAATTTCAAAACTGTACTTTAAAATTATAAACCCTTCTCTAACTTTTGGGATTTTGAAATCGTATTTCCTCTAATAAATAAGACAAAAATGCGTATTAATATTTCTTATTTCATTGATTCTTTATTTAAATATCAAAAATTCTTCAAACATTGAGCAATGTCATAAAATTGTCGCATTCTTTTTATTTTTTTTTTATTTTATTTTTTTGGTGTTTTATTTATTTTAAGGACATCTTACATAATAATGAATAACTACAAAAGTAACGATTGGATTATTTCAAACATTTGTATGTAAATTATGAAATGTATATTCTAAGCCCATGCCAAATTCAGTGATGCCAAAAGTCCGGATTCACCGGGAAAAAAATCCGGTCATGAGCAAAAAAATTCGTGTTCCGGGCAACTTCCGTCAAATTCCGGTAAGGTTAAAATAATTTAACCTCAAACTTTAGCCTCGTTAGTTTTTCAAGTTCATGTAGCTCTACTAATCACTAGATGCAATTTTAGCACACTCTCTCTCTCTCTCTCTCTCTCTCTCTCTCTCTCTCTCTCTCAAACACACACACACACACACACACACACACACACTATAACCACCACCACCACCACCACCACCACCACCACATTTTCATCACGACCACTACTACTACAACCACCACCACCACCTCAACATCACTACCACTACTACTTCAACCACCATCACCACATCATCTTCATTACCACTACTACTACAACCACCACCACCACATCATCATCATCATCATCATCATCATCATCATCATCATCATCATCATTATCATCATCATCATCATCATCACTACTGCCAGTACTTCAACTACAACCACCATCACCACCACATCATAGTGTTGATGATGACACACACACACACACATACACACACACACAGACACACGCATACACATATCAATAAATTGCGCTCACTGGATTCATGTTCATGTTCACCTTCCTCTACTTGCCAATAATAGCTAATCACAAATACTTTAACCTCAAACTTTAGCCTCGTTAGTTTTTAAATGCGGAGAGTCACACATGCTATAGGCTAGCTACTAGCTACTCAAATGCTGTTTTACCGACTACACGCTACACATTAAAATTACCAATTTGGGCTAGATACGCACGATACTTCCTAGTTTTATCTCTGTCTCCGAGGTAGGTTCGTTAAATATTCAAATTAGATATCTGAATCAACACGTCTATATAGACGTAGCATCCAGCAATATTTGTCTTGTGGGCAAAACCCCTGTCATCTAATTTGCCAGAGTTTGGTCGATATTTTTCTTTGTTGTGCATGAAAGCTGAGACTGGTTGTAGACAGCGAGCGCTGGTTGACAGCTATAATATTATTATCATGCATCCAATGCATGCTCCTTTGTGTCACCTTGCATTATGCAACCATCATTGAGTACAGACGATACAAGTTATTTTGCATTATATTTCATTTGTTTTCCACGTTTATTTGTGTATTGTTGTACTGACGAAGGGTTTGTACCCGAAACGTCCATTGTCTGTTTTGTCCCCATATGAAGCCTCTCCATTTTCACTCTTTCGTTAGTACTTTCTATGATGTCATCATTTCAGTTATCATGGCAGACGACGACCGTCTCATATCGCTCAGGATGATAGCTTACCGTGTATGGGTGAATTTACATACAGAAATTATGGACATTGTGATTGTGCAATAATCTTCCTCTCCGGGGGAATTATCACCGAGTTCCCTCATTCTATCATCCTAGTCTTTTCGTCTCTTTTCTTTTGTTGACGTCTCGGCTATCTGGCTCTACCGACTCTCTGGGAGAGGCCCGAATCGTCACAGTGGCGCCCCATAAATTGTTGTTGATTACATATATACATCGGCCAAAGTATATATACTTTGTATATTTCACTTTTACTCATTTGCCTCAGGCCCTATATACTTATTTTGTTTATCAAGCAATACTATCTCTTATCACCTGACTAGGTCAAATGTGAGCTCATCCCTTTCCAATGCCGTGATATAAACAGTATCAGATTATCTGCTGAAGAAAGGCGGCAACAGTCGTAACGTCACTTCCTTCCTAATGACGCATGACAACTTAGTAACACTAGCTCTAAACTATCGGAACAATGGCGGACGCCCGTATGAAATATTTCTCCGGCGAGCATAAACGTGTATCCAGAGGAGAAAAACATTATAAATATGATCTTGTTATGACTTTTGTACATTCTGATCACAAGGCATATGAAAGGTTCTAGCCAGCTTGAAGAATAAAACGTAATGATTTTCTTTGTTTAGAACCAAGATGGCCGCCGTTGCCGGGCGGCGTGACATCAGACTATTGAATTCTATTGTTTGTGCTCAAAACGAGTATGACAGACTCAGTGTCAGTGTTGCCAGTTTGGCGGATTTTTATCATCGCATGGTGGGGGAAAACTGGCCTGGCGGATGGCGGATTTTTTGGGGCTGATTTTTGATGATATGTATACCATTTTAAAAAGTAAAAGTATTGCAACCATTTCTTCTTTTTTCCCTCCTAAAGTGACTTTTAGGAGCACCTATTGTGAGTGTACTGTTGGCCTATATCTATATTACATAACCTAATTCAGATTAATCGAAGATGAAAACAATATCAGACCGTCTAACTCCCGCTCAATTCTTCTTCTTCTTCTATTATCATTATTATTATTATTTACCTAATAATAATAATATATAATAATAATAGTAATAATAATGTTGATGATGAATAATAATAATAATATAATAATATAATATAATAATAATAATAATAATATAATAATAATAATAATAATAATAATATAATAATAATAATAATAATAATAATAATAATAATAATAATAATTATTATTATTATTATTATTATTATTATTATTATTATTATTATTATTATTATAACGCAAGCCGCTCACAAAGTTTCCCTAAATCAGTTGCTGCGATAAATTTTTACTATTTTTATGAGGCAAAATGAATTGGTTTCATTAACATTACCACCAATTTTCTATATCTTTCAAATCATAACATCGGCCAATCGGGCTTGAATGCAATATCTCCCAATTAGAGACTGTCTGGATACAAATATATTTGCATAACAAAAATGATATCAATAAACAAACAGTCTGTCACATGATTAATTTGAGTGAATAAATTACCAACTGTCGCTCTGATGCAGCCATTCTCTTCACAATCTGACGACGAAAGGTGAGTCCGCTTCTCTAAACTTTGTTTCTATTTCATTTTGTAATGTATTGAATTGATTCATTTGAAGGATATTTCCTTTACCAGGACTTATTTTTATATTTCTTTCAAATGCAAATGAATTGAAGACGGGTTTGCATTAACTCTTGTCTGAGATCTGAAAGAAATATAGAAATCAATTATTTGTGCTGTGTTAAATTTCGATACAAATATTGAAGTTGTAATTCTACAATCTGTCATAGATTATTAAATTTTACGTATGTTAATTAGCGATACAAAATATCTAAGTTTTGATTCTACAATCTGTCATAGGGTCTCAACCTTTGTTCTGTGTTAATTTTGGAGTATTTAAGTTGTAATTCTACAATCTGTCATAGAGTATCAAACTATAACTGTGTTAATTATCTATACAAAATATTTAAGTTTGGATTCGACAACCTGCCATAGCCTATCAAATTTATGCTGAGTTAATTATCGGTACAGAATATTTAAGTTGTGATTCTGAAATCTGCGAAAAAGTATCAATCTTTGTACTGTGTTGATAATCGATTTAACATACTATTTAAGATGTGATTCTACAATCTGTCATACAGTATCGAACTTTGTACTGTATTGAGTATCGATACAGATTACTTTAGTTGTGATTCTACAATCTGTCACAGACTATCGAAGTTGTACTGTCTCCGATACAAAATATTTAAGTTGTAATTCTGCTTGGACCAGCGGTACGGTCTCTGCTTCGTCGTCGAAAGGTACCGGGTTAAAATAACCGCTCGCTGTGTGGCTTTGAGCAAGTCATCTCGCCCCAGCTCATTTTGCGGCGCTGCACTGCGGCTGACGTCCGGGATACTCCAGTCTTCCTTTGGACAAATTCCCCTTATGTGATGAATAAAGGGAATTATTTCTTCTTTTACAATCTGTTATAGTTTATTAAACGTCTAATATAATATATCGCCGCATTCGTGTATCGGTCGCGAACCCAAACGGAAGTTTCGTCACAACGCAACGCTCGACTAGCCACTCTGCGGAAATTGGCTCTTGACCACAAAGGGTACATGTTTGACAGGTGGAAATACCCCAATGATGAAGCGACGCAGCCCTGAGGCAGGTTTTCGACCGAAGTCAATTCGCTGCCAGCTAGTGTCTCCTCTTCCTGGTACAGAAGCCTGGCAACTTCTATCCCAGTTTTAAGGAGTAGTGTCCCGCCCCATCGAGGGATTGAATTCGTTCAAACGGACTTCCATCTCTTATCTATTTTTAGACCAGAGCAAATTATTGCGCTGGTGTGAACAAAACGAGAATTATTCGGAGCCTGATTTTCATAATAATTTAGCCTTATATTATTATTTCTGCAACTGTTAGATTTTATGTAAACATATTTTCAATACTGAAAGTGTATTGCCTACAACTCAAACTACAAAATTGGGAGACCTATATTGTGCGTAAATTATTCCGGTCCCTAACGGAAATCACTAGCAACTTGTTATTGTTTACGTTTGGGGCACCTAACTTTACTGCTCTATTATCATTTTGTCACCGATCAAAGGACTGAATTAGGCGACTAATTTAAATGCATTCGCTCAGAAGCGGCTACGATACTTCAAAGTCAAAGTGAGACTTTTCTGATAGAAGCCGTG
>NC_088372.1:16441147-16451147 GCF_034508935.2 Berghia stephanieae | reverse complement strand
TGTTAATTGAATAAGTTTAAAATTATCAATGATACTCACATTCGGATCGAAAAAACCTGGGTTTGGGCCTTGCTCGGCGCATAGTTGAGTCCTTGGAAAGGCTGTTTAGTTAACTCCTCCCACCGTACTCAGGTGTAAAAAGAATACACGGGCGTTAACAGCGTTGTCTCTCTGGAAAAAAATGTAATATCGCCTATTAGGCGTCATATCTCGTTTTACATATTGGGTGTCGCTGTTGGTGAGGGACCCTTTATAAAGGACACTGAGAATGTTTATTGGATTTTGCTCTGTATAAAAGCTCAAGTGTATTTATGTCCCACTGTCTCAAATGGATGAACCGCATACCGAAAAATGAATTTCAAGTTGCAATAATCAGAGATTTGAAATTTTAGAAACTCTGTTCTTATTTGATAAATGTTTAAAGTCCCCTAAATTCGTCACAACTCTTGTTTTATCACGTTTAGACTACTGCAATGGTCTTTTATCTCACATAAGCCAGGATAAAATTGCGCGCTTACAGATCATACCGAATATTAGAAGTCGTAGTAATCCTCGCAGTCTGAATGCCGTTTGGGTTTGATTGTATTTGTATTGTATTGGACAATATTTTGCGTTGGTTTGATATTAATTCCATAACAACATTGAGCCTATGACAATTTATGGTATCAGACCTGCACATACGAACAAAATATATACATCTGTTGTTAGACCAGCAATGTTGTATGGATTAAAGACTGCAGCTATAACCAAGAAACAAGATAAAGAAGTTGAGGTGGCAGATATGAGGATGTTGAATGGTCACTTGGCTGGACAAGAAAAGATAAAGTGAAAAATAACGAATTTGAAGGTTTACTGAAGTGAAGAATGTATGTATCACTAAAGATGAAAGAAGATAGATTGAAATGGTTCGGACATGTTGAGAGACGAGAGAAGGAGTACGTGGGAAGGAAAGTATTGGCGGATATAGATAGTATGCGCTTGGCTAAGAAGCTCATAACATTGCCATCCGGAAGTATAACGGACCAACACACAAAACTGTGTGTATCCATGAACGTTTATAGTCAGGTTAATACAGTTCATTGAGCATTACTCATAAACGCGGATGGCAAAAAACAATAACAAAGACCTGAGTGACGTCATCTTCGAACTATCTATACAATTATAGGGAAAGACAAAAAGGGTCGCTCAAAGAATAGGTGGTTGGATAGGGTACAAAACGGTATGAACGAACTGGATCTGGAGGGAGATGATGCAATGAACCGAGATGCATGAAGATGTAACAGTCATAATGGCAACCCTGCAAAATACGGGTTAAGCTGAAAGTACAAAGTAAAGACCTGCACATACTATCGAAGTGTATTTACTTGTAAGTCTGACAAACCAAATTGTTATGGTCTCTTTGTTGTAATAAACATTCTCTCAAATCATCACACCATATTGTCCATTATAACAATAATAAAACAAGCCCATCATTTTTCCTGGTTATAAGACCTACAAATCTGTTCACGTCGTCTACTATGTAAGTATAATAATGACAGCATTTGATATTCTTTTGGCCGAAAAATATTATTATTATTATTATTATTATTATTATTATTTTATTATTATTATTATTATTATTATTATTATTTTTTTTTTTTTAATTATCATTATTATTATTATTATTATTATTATTATTATTATTATTATTATTATTATTATTATTATTATTATTATTATTATTATTATTATTATTATTATTATTATTATTATTATTATCATTATTATTATTATTATTATTATTATTATTATTATTATTATTATTATATTATTATTATTATTATTATTATTATTATTATTATTGTTATTATTATTATTTCAGATTGAGTTTAGAATTATAACCTTTAAGTCTGAGAGCGTCATCTACATGGATGATATAGAACTAAACGTGGGGAAGTGTAAAAAGCTTGAAACCTAAATGGTAAGTATTCATACGCGGACCGCGAGGACGAGAGACGCATGCGCACAACCAACATGACGTTCTCTCTCTAATAACTTTTCCGCCGGTGACGTCACAGACTATGGGTGACGTCTAATCAAGGGACGCTACTCTTCCGCTAATCTCATTCCCTATAGAGCAGTAAAGTTAGGTGCCCCAAACGTAAACAAAGGTCGAGAAGCACGTGGCAAACCACATGTTCCTGTCTTGACAGCTCACGTTCCAATGTAAATTATAGAAAAAAATAACCTTTAAAATTTGGCTGTTAGGTGGCAAAAGAAACACATATTCATAAATACTCGATCATGCATCAAATAATGTCTAGATATGGATATTTTATGGAACAAAAGGTAAAATTTTCTAAAATTTATCAAAAGTTACAGTCTATCTATTTTTAGACCAGAGCAAATTATTGCGCTGGTGTGAACAAAACGAGAATTATTCGGAGCCTGATTTTCATAATAATTTAGCCTTATATTATCATTTCTGCAACTGTTAGATTTTATGTAAACATATTTTCAATACTGAAAGTGTATTGCCTACAACTCAAACTACAAAATTGGGAGACCTATATTGTGCGTAAATTATTCCGGTCCCTAACGGAAATCACTAGCAACTTGTTATTGTTTACGTTTGGGGCACCTAACTTTACTGCTCTATATGTAATCGTGCGGCGTCTTATCCTCTTATCCTTTTAACCAGCTAAATGGAGTACTCTGGAGAGACACGTTTTCATAAATTTGCCCAGAAAACCTGTCCTTCAAATATCATTCGATTTAAACGACCCTCATGTTGGCAAATACTCTCAAACCTAGGACACTGCGCAGTCCCAGGATTGAGAGTTTTGAGAGTTTTTGCCAAGGTCATTTTAGTCGATCAATATTTGAAGGATAGGTTTTATGGCCAATGTTTTAAAATACGTCTCTTTCCAAATTTCGGCAGTTAAATTATTAAAGGTAAACTGGGATAAATTATTATCCCTTTGATGCCTTATTGGGTGGATGCGTTCGTCACCAATACGCTTCAACAGTCGTAACGTCACTTCCCTCGTAATGACGCATGGTAACTTAGTAACTGGCTCTAAACATTGTCTACTGATATAAGAAGTCACTGGCTCTAAACTATCGGAACAATGGCGGACGCCCTCATGAAATATTTCTCCGACGAGCATAAAAGCGTATCCAGAGGAAAAAAAGCATTATAAATCTGATCATGTTTTGACTTTTACACATTCTGATCACATGACATATGAAAGTTCTAACCAGCATGAAGATTAAAAAGTACAGATTTTCTTTGTTTAGAACCACGATGGCCGCCGTTTCTGGGCGACGTGACATCAATTGAATCCAATTGTCTCCCAACATAGCAAACACTGCTATGACAACTCGCATAAATACAACATTGACAGGGCAAACCGATTTCCATAAGTAAACAACACTCATAGATCACACGACGGTTTTGACAAAAAGAAGCCACAACACTGAGATATACTGCAATGCAGTTAAGTAAAATACTCACAACATCCACCAGTCGGATATAACGTACCAACACACAACGCTATGTTTAACCTTAAACCTGTATTGTCTGATTGATACAAATTAGTGAGAACTAATCATAAAAATGGCCGGCTAAAACAATAAAAAAAGAGTTGAGTGACGTCAATTTCGTTCCTTCTATATATATGGGATCAAGTAAAACTTACTCAATCACTGTTCAGGGGACTAGGTCCGGTGGTATCCGCATTCACTTTATAGATAGTATGCAGATGACGTCACTCAGGCCTTTGTTATTGTTTTTGCCATTCGCGTTTGTGAGTTGTTCTCACTAAACTGTATTAACCAGACTATAAAAGTTCATGGTTACACAGAGTTTGTGTGTTGGTCCGTTATACTTCCGGATGGCAATGTTGTGAACTCCTTGGCCAAGCGCATTCTATCTATACATGGCATGATAGTGGTAATAAATCATTATGAAAAACATCAATCATATTTGTATCGACATGACTTCAATTCTTTCCCGATCAGTTCATGAATTGGTCACGAGCAAATGCATCAGCATAGATAAGTTTACATATTCTCGAGCCCCATAACCAAAGATATCAGGGTTGATTAAGCATTGTTGCAGTACTGGACATTATTTTGCGTTGTTTAGAGAATATTTCCGTCACAACAACCAGCCCATAACTATTAATAGTACAATTACCATCACTGTCACTGTAGTAGTAGTAGGTAGTAGTATAGTAGTGAAAGTAGTAGTAGTAGTAGTAGTAGTAGTAGTAGTAGTAGTAGTAGTAGTAGTAAGTAGTAGTAGTTAGTAGTAGTAGTAGTAAGTAGTAGTAGTAGTAGTAGTAGTAGTAGTAGTAGTTAGTAGTAGTAGTAGTATAGTAGTAAGTAGTAGTAGTATAGAGTAGTAGTAGTAGTAGTAAGTAGTAGTTAGTATAGTAGTAAGTAGTAGTAGAGTAGTAGTAGTAGTAGTAGTAGTAGTAGTAGTAGTAGTAGTTAGTAGTAGTAGAGTAGTAGATAGTAGTAGTAGTAGTTAGTAGTAGTAGTTAGTAGTAGAGTAGTAGTATAGTAGTAATAGTAGTAGTAGTAGTATAGTAGTAGTAGTAGTAGTAGTAAGTAGTAGTATAGTAGTAGTATAGTATAGTAGTAGTAGTAGTAGTAGTAGTAGTAGTAGTAGTAGTAGTGTAGTAGTATAGTAGTAGTTAGTAGTAGTAGTAGTAGTAGTAGTAGTAGTAGTAGTAGTAGTAGTAGTAGTAGTATAGTAGTAGTAGTAGTAGTAGTTTAGTAGAAGCAATTTGAAAATAGTAATAATAATAATAATAATATATAATAATATAATAATAATATAATAATATAATAATAATAATAATAATAATAATAATAATAATATAATAATAATAATATAATAAATAATAATAATAATAATAATAATAATAATAATATATAGTAGTAATTAGTAGTAGTAGTAGTAGTAGTAGTAGTAGTAATATAGTAGTAGTAGTAATAGTAGTTAGTAGTAGTAGTAGTAGTAGTAGTAGTAGTAGTAGTAGTAGTAGTAGTAGTAGTAGTAGTAGTAGTAGTAGTAGTAGTAGTAGTAGCATTAGTGGTAGTAAGAGTAGTAGGAGTAGAAGTAGTAGTTGTCGAAGTAGTTATATAAGTGGAAGTAGTAATAGTGGTAGTAGTAGTAGTAGTAGTAGTAGTAGTAGTAGTAGTAGTAGTAGTAGTAGTAGTAGTAGTAGTAGTAGTAGTAGTAGTAGTAGTAGTAGTAGTAGTAGTAGTAGTAGTAGTAGTAGAAATAGTGAAAGTAGTGAGTATTATTATTATTGTTATTATTATTATTATTATTATTATTATTATTATTATTATATTATTATTTATTATTATTATTATTATTATTATTATTACTAGGCTATACATTATTATTTCCTAATGAAAAACGCTACCATTTCATGTCAATGAACTTTAACTATTAAATCTGCATTTCAGACTACGAGTCAAGCAGCCCAAGACAAAAAAAAATGTCCTTAAATAAGGAAAATAAACGTGACAACAAAATCTAAAAATGCTGTGTTTTTATTTTGTGAACTGAAAAAGTGTGTTGAAACAGTGACTGTCCAGTCATAAATGAAAATTAGAAGAAAAAAATAAACTTCCAAAAAATCTGCCTGCCTCGACTGTCAATTTGATAGGAAGTGAACTTTGACCTGCGACCTTAAAATGGTCTTATGTTGTCAGGGTGAACTAGATCGGTGTTTCTTTTAAACGAAACCTACCGAAACTTATCGAAACCGTTCGAAGCTATGGGGGGCGATTACAAGTGGAGAATGGGAAGTGGATATCAGTGGAGAGTGAAGCCTGGGCAATAGGAGGTGGACACTGATGAATGGGGCATGGGCACGGGATTATAGGATGATATAAAAGAGGCGAGTGAACCCGGTAGTGTGCGATATGGACAATAGTGGGAAGTGAACCCAAGGAAGAAGACACCCAGTGAGGAGTTACCCAGAGACAACCTGGGGTGGACACAAGTAGAGAGTGAACCTGTGATTGTAGAGGGTGGACACCAGTGTGGGGCGAACCCGGACTCAGAGATGTGGATAAAATGAACTTGTAACTGTGGGATATGGAAGCCAATGGGACATGAAACTTGGTCTATGGAGGTGGACACCAGTTGGGAGCAAACCTGGAACTATGGGATGTGGACACAAGAAGGGAATGAATACGGGACTGTGAGATGTAGTCGCCATTGGGCAGTGAACCCAAAGCTAAGTAAGAAAACACCCATTTGAGAGCGAATCCGGGACTCAGAAATGTAGATATTAGTGAGTGAAACCCAGAACTGCCTGCGGGTGAAACAAGTAAGGAGGGAACCCAGAACGCTAACTAATTAGGAGTAAATCAGGAAAACGCTTTGAACACTCGTGGAAGCGAATCCGAAACTATAAAAGATAAACACCAATATATTATAAAGCCGCCAAAAATTAATTGCAGACAACAAATATTAAGTAAAACCTAGACTAGGATGTGGGCAGCAGTGGGGGTGTGAGCCCAGGACGATGGAAGGTGGACGGGGAGGATTACAAGATGTAGACATAGCTGGGGAATGAATCCAAGGCTATGAGATATAGATACATAGAACCAGGTTCATTCTATACTCATTCACCTCCGTTACAGTCCGGGGCTCATTCTTCACTGGCTGCGTTTCTTTGAGCAACCTGACGTTTACTCATTTTGTCTTTAGCTAAATTTGCCCAGAGGGAGTTACAATCGTCCAATTTGGATAAAACAAGGGAATTAATTAGAAGTTCTGCTATATGCTTTGGTATTAAATGACGAATTTTGCTTTTATTTTCATTTCTAAGATTTCTACATGGATTATATGGTGTTATTCATATACCTATATAGAAAGAAAACGATGCTATTTCAGAACTAATTAGGGACCAAAAATATTCAAAAATCCAAAGAAGAAGAAGAAGAAGAAGAAGAAGAAGAAGAAGAAGAAGAAGAAGAAGAAGAAGAAGAAGAAGAAGAAGAAGAAGAAGAAGAAGAAGAAGAAGAAGAAGAAGAAGGATGAAGAGGAGGAGGATAATAAGGAGGAAAAAGAATGAAAGGAGATTACAAAGAGGAGTAGAAGTGACATTCCACAATAATGTTATACAGTGTATATGTAAATTTGTATTCATTGTCAACCTAGACTAATATCTTTAGTTATAGTACATGGCTGCTTGGGGTGGTGGCTTATTTGGGTCCTGTGATACAGCATTCTTTTCGCTGTACTGAGTGTTGTAATTCGAACCCTGACCAGGCTGTGCGTAGCCTGATGTCATGGTTTGGCCAGAGGCAGCTGTCATATAAGGCTGAGGTTGGCCGTAAGCTGGTGGTTGGCCGAAGGCAGGTTGGACGTAAGCTGGTTGGCCGTAAGCTGGTTGGCCGTAGGGTTGAAGTGATAACACAGCTGCTTTTTAAAAATCCGTGCACCTGTAATTAGGATTAATAGACATGAATTTTAAGCTGACTATTGTGTTTCTATTACTTATAATGCCAGGTTAAGCAAGGCGAGGTTTGTTGGGACAATGAGGACTTTATACTTGGTGAAATTGTTCTAATTCAATCTGACATAATTTAAAGATGAGAGATCTTCTTTACTTTTAAAAACAAATTAATTTCACAATTTAATTAATTCGTATAAGAAAGCAGATGTTTATCGACCTCTCTGCGCTGAGGCGTTATCTGAAATATCACCACTTGATTATTCGGATTCCAAATAGACGGGACAATAATTAGTTCAAGAATATCGCTGAGCTGAGTCACTGGTTGATTCGTATTTGCTCAGTTTTCTTGCCACAAATCATCACTCCCCACACTATTACAGATCCATATTCTCGATTTGTCATTTCACTGATGGTTTCGTCTTTGAACCGTTCGACTCAACATCGATTGCCCGAAGTGTGTTTGTCTCTGGAATCAACTTCAAAAAATACAATCTCAAATATTCTAATCCCAGGCCAGGAGTTCACGTGCTTACCTCAGTCGAACAACTTTGTGCAAAAGGGTCCGCTTTGGTCTGAATTACGGGTTTGTGATATTTCAACCAAAAAAAAAAAATGCTCACCGAGAGTGAACATTTGGTGCGGCAACTACGTAGCAATAGTGGAATAAATAATATCCGAAATATTTCCGGTGCATATTTACAACATTTACCTTTTATATCGACCAGATGGCGGTCCTCTGCTGCTTCTCACTCGTGTCACTGAATAATGATAATAGAGACTTTCAGCAGATCATTTTGGACTTAGTATTAGACTTAAGACCTATCTATCACATGATCGCTGTCCTATTAAAATTGGAAAACACCATGTGACGTGTGCAAAATTTAGGTCACGCATTCAAAACAATAGTCTGGCCGCATGTGGTAAAACACGTGCTCCTGCCTTTGACCGCTCACCTTCCATAGCAAATTATAGAAAAAAATATCCATTAAAATGTGGCTGTCGGGTGGCAAAATAAACACATACTCATAAATACTCGATCGTGCATCAAATAATGTCTAGATGTTGATATTTTATTAAACAAATGGTGAAATTTATCAAAAATAAATGTCAATCTATTTTTAGACCAGGGTAAAGTTAATTATTCAAAAATTAATGCGCTTGTGTGAACAAAACAAGAACTATCTGTAACCAGATTTTCAGAATAATATAGACATATATGTTGAATTTAACTACATTAAAATTTTATTTACACATGTTTGTTTTAACTGAAAGTGTATTATCTATAATTTAAACAACAAAGACGGAAGATCTATTTTGGGCGCAACGTTGTCCGGCTTCTACCGTTCCTAATCAGCAGCAATGAACAACCGGAGATCAAATAATTCAAAGGTACGGTTTCATTTTCAGTGTTTTGAGTTTGTAATCTGCATCGATTGCTTTAAGAGAAAGTAAATATTTAGTTCAATGTTAACACGTAGTAGCTTTCCGGTCTTTAACTTTGGATGTTTCACTCGCATAATTCTAGAATGCTTTGTAGATGTTTTTCATCTAGTCTACGATTCACTTCGCATTGTCAGTCACTATCTTAAAGGCTCCATACACGCACGGTTTTGATAGGCGTCCGAACCACGATCAGGCAAACCGGGGTGAAAACGCAATGTGTGTGGCCAAATACCTGGCCGATAAACCTAGGTACGGTCCATCGCTCGCAAAGCCCGCTTTGCTTAATATTTTTCGAGGCGATCGGCGATCGGGGGCGTGGCAGTATAAAAAATTGGACAATTTTTTTCGGATTTTCGCTGTTTTGACGTCAGATCATGATCAGCGTCGAATTTACAATAGGTTTGATACCAAGAACTATGTTTTTACTCCAAAAATTGATGAAATTAGAAATAAATTTTAATTAATATTGAGGCTATTTGGCCGACAGAACAGGGCCCCTCCCTGTTTTGTGATGGATCAAGTGGTATGACTCTCGCTTTCGGATCGGAAGGTTCAGGTTTCGAGACCCGCTCTAAGTGGTGCAGAGTTGAGTCCTTGGAAAATGCTCTTAACTCACATTCTCTCACCGTACTCAGGTGTGAAATGAGTGCATGACCGTTCGTTGTCTTTGTTGGGAAAAAAATGTCCCATCGCCTGACAGGCGTCATGTCTTGTCTTTCAAGTTTAATATTGCTGTTGCCTTGGGACCCCTTGTAAAGCGATTTGAGCACGTGGATATTGCGCCAAATAAATGCTGTGTTATTATTTTTTTTAATAATATTTTTATAAATGTTGCGCCAGGAAGAGGTAGATGGCAAAAGTTTCGTTCATACAAAATAAAAAATAGTTTTCATGATTTTCAATGTAATGATATGCCAGTTGTTTTTGTTTTTTTTCCTCCTCACCCGTTGTCGCGACATGACGGTCGACCTTGACACAGACATTTGGGATTGGCAGATGCCAAAAAGCCTTGACTACGTGATGACAGGGGTGGGCATTGTAACCCTGAATTATAATCTACAAACAACGCGCCCCCCCCCCCCCAA
>NC_088372.1:16396147-16436147 GCF_034508935.2 Berghia stephanieae | reverse complement strand
AATCTCTTAAAACTATTTTTATTTTCAATTGTATTTCAGCCATGAACATGTCATGTAACTTCGAGCACGATTGCCCCTACACGGAAAGTCCTAACACAGAAATTGTTAGCGGTCCTCACCATCCGCCCGGATCGGCACGTGGTACGATTAGTTTAAGATTATTTATTAGACGGCATGGAAGCTTACAAAATTTTATATTGATCAATATCTATTGGGATCTCAAAATCTCAGTTGTTAAGGCACTCGACTCATAAAATAAAATAAACAAAGTTCTGGAGTTCTCTACTTAGAACAGCGCTACACCGTGGATAAGCATCATTTAAGTGCCATCGTTACTTATATTAATTTACTAAAAACATTACACACACACATTCACAAACAATTTTTACACCCCTAAACTTGTCTCACACTATTTTTATTTGTGGGGGGAAAAAACGAACAAAACAAACACGAAGATAGATATGATTTCATATTTCTGTGCTACTTCGCATGACGCATGCGCTGCTGGAAATTTTAACACATTTCAATGACGTACGTTTTGTGATACATTTCCGGGGAATCCCCTGTTAAAAATAGATTGACCTCTGTAGTCTGAGACTTCGCACACGTAGTCCGAGACTTGATAGTCAGGGACAAAGTCTGACTCCATGAATAGCTTACTTTTCGTAGCCTCGGACCTCCCAAAGTCTTGGACTACGAAGTCTCAGACTATCATAGAACAGGTCCATGAATTAGACTCCTGGAGTTTCTGATCCAAACGCACTGTCGTAACACAAGAAAAGCAAAAAGACGGGTTTAGAGTCCTAGTGTAGTCAAGCTTTTTATGTTAATTATGAACCCCTTATCCATCCAGTATTTGTTACTTTCCGCTAACGTTACACAATCACCCGGGATTCATTCAAGCTCTATGGGCTCTGAAGGAATACTGTTTTTTCCTTTCTTTCTAAAGAAATCAGTTAATCACAAATAATGAGTGCATTTCACAATATTACATTTCTCTCCCCCCCCCCCGAAAAATATAAGCTTTGAAACAGTGCATTATCCACCAAATACAATGATCAAATCGCTTTACAAGGGGTCCCAAGCTAACAGCAAGTCTTAACATTAAGATCAGACACGACAGCTGAAATGCAGTAAAGCATTTCATGTTTTTCGTTGAATATTCCTTCTGAATAAAATCAATTTATATTTGCTCAACCTTCATAAATCAGATCCACCTTTTACACTCACAACATATGTATACTATTTTCCTTTTCAGGACATTCTCTGAAGTTTCCATTTTCTGCTGATGCTTTTAATCATAATCTTTTAACGTCAAGTACATTTACTCTCGCGGAAAAAAGCTGTCTGTCTTTTTGGGCAAAGGCGGAGAACGTTTGGGGGAATGTGAATGTTTGGTACCAGAAATCAGGAATCACGAACATTGCTATTGGAAATTTCAATGTATACCCCAAAGATGACTGGAAACAGTTTCAGGCAGAGATTTTTCCATTCACAGACGGCCAGGTAAGTGAGGATCGCTTTCCACATTCATCTTGTCGAGGAGAGGTGAGGGAGGGTGGGCGTAGTCTTCTCAAAACTGGGAGATAAGTTGCCAGACTTCTGTGTCAGCAAGAGGAGGTACTGGGTGGCTTCAAACAGTCTAAGGTCTGGAATCTACCCAACCACAGGTACTCATTTTACACCCGAGTACTGTGAGAGAATGTGAGTAAAGGGTCTTTTACAAAGACTCAACTATGCGCCGAGCGAAGCTCGAACCCATGAACCTTCCGATCCGAAAGCGAGTGTCATACCACAAGACCACATAGCCACACGAGTTTGCCGAGTTCGTCGTTTTAATAGAACTTCATAATAATGGGATGTGAGATCATTAGAAGCTGCTGCCTTCTCCATCATTTTCAGAAGGTGATTTTTAAAACCTGTCACGTCACATCAAAATAGAAACTGTTTTGATACCTTCAAGCAAAATATTGGACACCTTAGAATCACCAAGGAGAATTTGACGTTTTCAAAATACTCAGGGTATTGTTTCAAAAGGCAAAATAGAGTCACTATATTATATGTAATTGACAAAAAGTCGCGGTTTTCCCTGAATGGTGAAAACTCGAGTTAGCAGTAGGTATTAAAATGTATCTCCTCAATTGAACAACTCCGAGCTTTGATATTGAGCAAATAATATCCACTAAACGTGCTCAAATCGCTTAACAGGGGTTCCTAGCCAACAGTAACAGTTAACATATAGAACAAACATTACAATTTTCCACGTTCAGGCACTCATTTTACACCCGACTAGGTCAAAGACTGGGAGTAAAGAGCATTTTCCAAGGACTCAACTATGCCCATCTCAGATCGGAACTCGAACCGAGGACCTTCCCATCCTAAACCGAGTGTCATACCACTAGACCACATAGACGCAAAATTAGAAAGTTTAATTAAGTTAATTGAATAAGTTTAAAATTATCAATGATACTCACATTCGGATCGAAAAAACCTGGGTTTGGGCCTTGCTCGGCGCATAGTTGAGTCCTTGGAAAGGCTGTTTAGTTAACTCCTCCCACCGTACTCAGGTGTAAAAAGAATACACGGGCGTTAACAGCGTTGTCTCTCTGGAAAAAAATGTAATATCGCCTATTAGGCGTCATATCTCGTTTTACATATTGGGTGTCGCTGTTGGTGAGGGACCCTTTATAAAGGACACTGAGAATGTTTATTGGATTTTGCTCTGTATAAAAGCTCAAGTGTATTTATGTCCCACTGTCTCAAATGGATGAACCGCATACCGAAAAATGAATTTCAAGTTGCAATAATCAGAGATTTTAAATTTTAGAAACTCTGTTCTTATTTGATAAATGTTTAAAGTCCCCTAAATTCGTCACAACTCTTGTTTTATCACGTTTAGACTACTGCAATGGTCTTTTATCTCACATAAGCCAGGATAAAATTGCGCGCTTACAGATCATACCGAATATTAGAAGTCGTAGTAATCCTCGCAGTCTGAATGCCGTTTGGGTTTGATTGCATTTGTATTGTATTGGACAATATTTTGCGTTGGTTTGATATTAATTCCATAACAACATTGAGCCTATGACAATTTATGGTATCAGACCTGCACATACGAACAAAATATATACATCTGTTGTTAGACCAGCAATGTTGTATGGATTAAAGACTGCAGCTATAACCAAGAAACAAGATAAAGAAGTTGAGGTGGCAGATATGAGGATGTTGAATGGTCACTTGGCTGGACAAGAAAAGATAAAGTGAAAAATAACGAATTTGAAGGTTTACTGAAGTGAAGAATGTATGTATCACTAAAGATGAAAGAAGATAGATTGAAATGGTTCGGACATGTTGAGAGACGAGAGAAGGAGTACGTGGGAAGGAAAGTATTGGCGGATATAGATAGTATGCGCTTGGCTAAGAAGCTCATAACATTGCCATCCGGAAGTATAACGGACCAACACACAAAACTGTGTGTATCCATGAACGTTTATAGTCAGGTTAATACAGTTCATTGAGCATTACTCATAAACGCGGATGGCAAAAACCAATAACAAAGACCCGAGTGACGTCATCTTCGAACTATCTATACAATTATAGGGAAAGAGAAAAAGGGTCGCTCAAAGAATAGGTGGTTGGATAGGGTACAAAACGGTATGAACGAACTGGATCTGGAGGGAGATGATGCAATGAACCGAGATGCATGAAGATGTAACAGTCATAATGGCAACCCTGCAAAATACGGGTTAAGCTGAAAGTACAAAGTAAAGACCTGCACATACTATCGAAGTGTATTTACTTGTAAGTCTGACAAACCAAATTGTTATGGTCTCTTTGTTGTAATAAACATTCTCTCAAATCATCACACCATATTGTCCATTATAACAATAATAAAACAAGCCCATCATTTTTCTGGTTATAAGACCTACAAATCTGTTCACGTCGGCTACTATGTAAGTATAATAATGATAGCATTTGATATTCTTTTGGCCGAAAAATATTAGTATTATTATTATTATTATTCTTTTTATTATTATTATTATTATTATTATTATTATTATTATTATTATTATTATTATTATTATTATTATTATTATTATTATTATTATTATTATTATTATTAATTATTATTATTATATTATTTTTAATTATTATTATTATTATTATTATTATTATTATTATTATTATTATTATTATTATTATTATTATTATTATTATTATTATTATTATTATTATTATTATTGTTATTATTATTATTTCAGATTGAGTTTAGAATTATAACCTTTGATTCTGAGAGCGTCATCTACATGGATGATATAGACCTAAACGTGGGGAAGTGTAAAAAGCTTGAAACCTAAATGGTAAGTATTCATACGCGGACCGCGAGGACGAGAGACGCATGCGCACAACCAACATGACGTTCTCTCTCTAATAACTTTTCCGCCGGTGACGTCACAGACTATGGGTGACGTCCAATCAAGGGACGCTACTCTTCCGCTAATCTCATTCCCTATAGAGCTGTAAAGTTAGGTGCCCCAAACGTAAACAAAGGTCGAGAAGCACGTGGCAAACCACATGTTCCTGTCTTGACAGCTCACGTTCCAATGTAAATTATAGAAAAAAATAACCTTTAAAATTTGGCTGGTAGGTGGCAAAAGAAACACATATTCATAAATACTCGATCATGCATCAAATAATGTCTAGATATGGATATTTTATGGAACAAAAGGTAAAATTTTCTAAAATTTATCAAAAGTTACAGTCTATCTATTTTTAGACCAGAGCAAATTATTGCGCTGGTGTGAACAAAACGAGAATTATTCGGAGCCTGATTTTCATAATAATTTAGCCTTATATTATCATTTCTGCAACTGTTAGATTTTATGTAAACATATTTTCAATACTGAAAGTGTATTGCCTACAACTCAAACTACAAAATTGGGAGACCTATATTGTGCGTAAATTATTCCGGTCCCTAACGGAAATCACTAGCAACTTGTTATTGTTTACGTTTGGGGCACCTAACTTTACTGCTCTATATGTAATCGTGCGGCGTCTTATCCTCTTATCCTTTTAACCAGCTAAATGGAGTACTCTGGAGAGACACGTTTTCATAAATTTGCCCAGAAAACCTGTCCTTCAAATATCATTCGATTTAAACGACCCTCATGTTGGCAAATACTCTCAAACCTAGGACACTGCGCAGTCCCAGGATTGAGAGTTTTGAGAGTTTTTGCCAAGGTCATTTTAGTCGATCGATATTTGAAGGATAGGTTTTATGGCCAATGTTTTAAAATACGTCTCTTTCCAAATTTCGGCAGTTAAATTATTAAAGGTAAACTGGGATAAATTATTATCCCTTTGATGCCTTATTGGGTGAATGCGTTCGTCACCAATACGCTTCAACAGTCGTAACGTCACTTCCCTCGTAATGACGCATGGTAACTTAGTAACTGGCTCTAAACATTGTCTACTGATATAAGAAGTCACTGGCTCTAAACTATCGGAACAATGGCGGACGCCCTCATGAAATATTTCTCCGACGAGCAAAAGCGTATCCAGAGGAAAAAAAGCATTATAAATCTGATCATGTTTTGACTTTTACACATTCTGATCACATGACATATGAAAAGTTCTAACCAGCATGAAGATTAAAAAGTACAGATTTTCTTTGTTTAGAACCACGATGGCCGCCGTTTCTGGGCGACGTGACATCAGACTATTGAATCCAATTGTCTCCCAACATAGCAAACACGGCTATTTCGACAACTCGCATAAATACAACATTGACAGGGCAAACCGATTTCCATAAGTAAACAACACTCATAGATCACACGACGGTTTTGACAAAAAGAAGCCACAACACTGAGATATAACTCCTATTGATGCAATGCAGTTAAGTAAAATTCTCACAACATCCACCAGTCGGATATAACGTACCAACACACAACGCTATGTTTAACCTTAAACCTGTATTGTCTGATTGATACAAATTAGTGAGAACTAATCATAAAAATGGCCGGCTAAAACAATAAAAAAAGAGTTGAGTGACGTCAATTTCGTTCCTTCTATATATATGGGATCAAGTAAAACTTACTCAATCACTGTTCAGGGGACTAGGTCCGGTGGTATCCGCATTCACTTTATAGATAGTATGCAGGTGACGTCACTCAGGCCTTTGTTATTGTTTTTGCCATCCGCGTTTGTGAGTTGTTCTCACTAAACTGTATTAACCAGACTATAAAAGTTCATGGTTACACAGAGTTTGTGTGTTGGTCCGTTATACTTCCGGATGGCAATGTTGTGAACTCCTTGGCCAAGCGCATTCTATCTATACATGGCATGATAGTGGTAATAAATCATTATGAAAAACATCAATCATATTTGTATCGTCATGACTTCAATTCTTTCTCGATCAGTTCATGAATTGGTCAAGAGCAAATGCATCAGCATATATAAGTTTACATATTCTCGAGCCCCATAACCAAAGATATCAGATTTGATTTAGCATTGTTGCAGTACTGGACATTATTTTGCGTTGTTTAGAGAATATTTCCGTCACAACAACCAGCCCATAACTATTAATAGTACAATTACCATCACTGTCACTGTAGTAGTAGTAGTAGTAGTAGTAGTAGTAGTAGTAGTAGTAGTAGTAGTAGTAGTAGTAGTAGTAGTAGTAGTAGTAGTAGTAGTAGTAGTAGTAGTAGTAGTAGTAGTAGTAGTAGTAGTAGTAGTAGTAGTAGTAGTAGTAGCAATTTTGAAAATATTATTAATAATAATAATAATAATAATAATAATAATAATAATAGTAGTAGTAGTAGTAGTAGTAGTAGTAGTAGTAGTAGTAGTAGTAGTAGTAGTAGTAGTAGTAGTAATAATAATAGTAGTAGTAGTAGTAGTAGTAGTAGTAGTAGTAGTAGTAGTAGTAGTAGTAGTAGTAGTAGTAGCATTAGTGGTAGTAAGAGTAGTAGGAGTAGAAGTAGTAGTTGTCGAAGTAGTTATATAAGTGGAAGTAGTAGTAGTAGTAGTAGTAGTAGTAGTAGTAGTAGTAGTAGTAGTAGTAGTAGTAGTAGTAGTAGTAGTAGTAGTAGTAGTAGAAGTAGTGATAGTAGTGAGTATTATTATTATTATTGTTGTTATTATTATTATTATTATTATTATTATTATTATTATTATTATTATTATTATTATTATTATTATTATTATTATTATTATTATTATTATTATTATACTAGGCTATACATTATTATTTCCTAATGAAAAACGCTACCATTTCATGTCAATGAACTTTAACTATTAAATCTGCATTTCAGACTACGAGTCAAGCAACCCAAGACAACAAAAAAATGTCCTTAAATAAGGAAAATAAACGTGACAACAAAATCAGAAAATGCTGTGTTTTTATTTTGTGAACTGAAAAAGTGTGTTGAAACAGTGACTGTCCAGTCATAAATGAAAATTAGAAGAAAAAAATAAACTTCCAAAAAATCTACCTGCCTCGACTGTCAATTTGATAGGAAGTGAACTTTGACCTGCGACCTTAAAATGGTCTTATGTTGTCAGGGTGAACTAGATCGGTGTTTCTTTTAAACGAAACCTACCGAAACTTATCGAAACCGTTCGAAGCTATGGGAGGTGATTAAAAGTGGAGAATGGGAAGTGGATATCAGTGGAGAGTGAAGCCTGGGCAATAGGAGGTGGACACTGATGAATGGGGCATGGGCACGGGATTATAGGATAAGTATCGGATACTAGAGCTGGTGCAGGGAATTGATTTATAAAGATCTTGCAATAGTCTTCAACAGTCGTACTGTCACTTCCTTCCTTATGACGTATGGTAACTTAGTAACACTGGCTCTAAACTATCGGAACAATGGCTGACGCCGTATGAAATATTTCCCCGGCGAGCTTAAACGCGTATCCCTAGGAAAAAAAACCCCATCAATTTGATCATGTATTGACTTTTACACATTCTGATCACAAGGCATATGAAAAGGGAATGATAAGTTCTAGCCAGCATGAAGAATAAAAAGTAATGATTTTCTTTGTTTAGAACCAAGATGGCCGCCGTTGCCGGGCGCGTGACATCAGACTATTGAATCCAATTGGCTTCAACGGCGGTGTGTCTTTTTTACGAAACCCGCCGAAACCCGACGAAACCCGACGAATCCCGACAAAGTTATGGGAAGTAGGTGGCTGTGGGGAGTGAACCTAGAACTCAGGGAAGTGTACACCCTTGGGGAGTGAACCTGGGACTGGGTTTCGGCGGGGTTCGTAAAAAAGAACCAGTGCTTTTTTACGAAACCCGCCGAAACCCGGCGAAACCCGACAATATCCAGCAAAGTTATGGGAAGTAGACAACTGTGGGGAGTGAACCCGATACTAAGGGAAGTGTACACCAGTCGGGAGTGAACCTGAGACTATGGTCATCGGCCGGTTACGGCGGGTTTCGTAAAAAAGAATTAGTGCTTTATTACGAAACCCGCCGAAACCCGACAATATCCGGCAAAGTTATGGGAGTTTGGCAACAGTGGGGGGCGATCCTGGGAGTCAGGGAATTGCACACCAGTGGGGAGTTAACCTGAGACTGTGTAAAAAGGATATCAGTGGGAAATAAACCTGGGACTAAAGGGAGATGGATACCATTGAAAGTTGAAGCCGGATATGGGAGTTGAGTACCAGAGGAGAATGAACCTGACACTATAGAGGGTGGGCGCCAGTGGGGAGTGAACCTGGGACTCAGGGAATTTCACACCAGTGGGGAGTTAACCTGGGACTCTGTAAAAAGGATGTCAGTGGGAAATAAACCTGGGACTAAAGGGAGATGGATACCATTGAAAGTTGAAGCCGGATATGGGAGTTGAGTACCAGAGGAGAATGAACCTGACACTATAGAAGGTGGGCGCCAGTGGGGAGTGAACCTGGGACTCAGGGAATTTCACACCAGTGGGGAGTTAACCTGGGACTCTGTAAAAAGGATATCAGTGGGAAATAAACCTGGGACTAAAGGGAGATGGATACCATTGAAAGTTGAAGCCGGATATGAGAGTTTGGTACCAGAGGAGAATGAACCTGACACTATAGGAGGTGGGCGCCAGTGAGGAGTGAACCTGGGACTATGTAAACAGGATATCAGTGGGAAATAAACCTGGGACTAAAGGGAGGTGGATACCATTGGGAGTTGAAGCCGGATTTGGGAGTTGGGTACCAGAGGAGAGAGAAACCTGACACTATAGGAGGTGGGCGCCAGTGGGGAGTGAACCTGGGACTATGTAAAAAGGATATCAGTGGGAAATAAACCTGGGACTAAAGGGAGATGAATACCATTGAAAGTTGAAGCCGGATATGAGAGTTTGGTACCAGAGGAGAATGAACCTGACACTATAGGAGGTGGGCGCCAGTGAGGAGTGAACCTGGGACTATGTAAACAGGATATCAGTGGGAAATAAACCTGGGACTAAAGGGAGGTGGATACCATTGGGAGTTGAAGCCGGATTTGGGAGTTGGGTACCAGAGGAGAGAGAAACCTGACACTATAGGAGGTGGGCGCCAGTGGGGAGTGAACCTGGGACTATGTAAAAAGGATATCAGTGGGAAATAAACCTGGGACTAAAGGGAGATGAATACCATTGAAAGTTGAAGCCGGATATGAGAGTTTGGTACCAGAGGAGAATGAACCTGACACTATAGGAGGTGGGCGCCAGTGAGGAGTGAACCTGGGACTATGTAAACAGGATATCAGTGGGAAATAAACCTGTGACTAAAGGGAGGTGGATACCATTGGGAGTTGAAGCCGGATTTGGGAGTTTGGTACCAGAGGAGAGAGAAACCTGACACTATAGGAGGTGGCCGCCAGTGGGGAGTGAACCTGGGACTATGTAAACAGGATATCAGTAGGAAATAAACCTGGGACTAAAGGGAAATGGATACCATTGGGAGTTGAAGCCGGATATGAGAGTTTGGTACCAGAGAAGAATGAACCTGACACTATAGGGGGTGGGCGCCAGTGAGGAGTGAACCTGGGACAATGTAAAAAGGAAATCTTGGACTAAAGGGAAAAGGATACCATTGGGACTTGAAGCCGGATTTGGGAGTTGGGTACCAGAGGAGAGAGGAACCTGACACTATAGGAAATAAACCTGGGACTAAAGGGAGATGGACACCATTGAAAGTTGAAGATTGATATGGGAGTTGAGTACCAGAGGAGAATGAGCCTGACACTATAGGAGGTGGGCGCCAGTGTGGAGTGAACCTGGGACTCAGGGAAGTGCACACCAATTTGGAGTTAACCTGGGACTGTGGGAGATGGATAACTGTGGGTATCCGAGCCGAACTAAGGAGTTGGGTACCAGAGGAGAATGAACCTGACACTATAAAAGGTGGGCGCCACTGGGGAGTGAACCTGGGAGTCAGGGAATTGCACACCAGTGTGGAGTTAACCTGTGAATATCTAAAAAAGGATATCAGTGGGAAATAAATCCGGCTTCAACTCCCAATGGTATCCATCTCCCTTTAGTCCCAGATTTATTTCCTACTGATATCCTTTATACATATTCCCAGGTTAACTCCCCACTGATGTGCAATTTCCTGAGTCCCAGGTTCACTCTCCACTGGCGCCCACCTCCTATTGTGTCAGGTTCATTCTCCTCTGGTACCAAACTTTCATATCCGGTTTCAACTTTCAATGGTATCCATGTCCCTTTAGTCCAAGTTTTATTTCCCACTGATATCCTGTTTACATAGTCCCAGGTTCACTCCCCATTGGCGCCCACCCCCTATAGTGTCAGGTTCATTCTCCTCTGGTACCAAGCTATCATATCCGACTTCAACTTTCAATTGTATCCATCTTCCTTTAGTCCCAGGATTATTTCCCACTGATATCCTGTTTACATAGTCCCAGGTTCACTCCCCACTGGCGCCCACCTCCTATAGTGTCAGGTTCATTCTCCTCTGGTACCAAACTCTCATATCCGGCTTCAACTTTTAATGGTATTCATCTCCCTTTAGTCCCAGGTTTATTTCCCACTGATATCCTTTTTACATAGTCCCAGGTTCACTCCCCACTGGCGCCCACCTCCTATAGTGTCAGGTTTCTCTCTCCTCTGGTACCAAACTCTCATATCCGGCTTCAACTTTCAATGGTATTCATCTCCCTTTAGTCCCAGGTTTATTTTCCACTGATATCCTGTTTACATAGTCCCAGGTTCACTCCCCACTGGCGGCCACCTCCTATAGTGTCAGGTTTCTCTCTCCTCTGGTACCCAACTCCCAAATCCGGCTTCAACTCCCAATGGTATCCACCTCCCTTTAGTCCCAGGTTTATTTCCCACTGATATCCTGTTTACATAGTCCCAGGTTCACTCCTCACTGGCGCCCACCGCCTATAGTGTCAGGTTCATTCTCCTCTGGTACCAAACTCTCATATCCGGCTTCAACTTTCAATGGTATCCATCTCCCTTTAGTCCCAGGTTTATTTCCCACTGATATCCTTTTTACATAGTCCCAGGTTCACTCCCCACTGGCGCCCACCTCCTATAGTGTCAGGTTTCTCTCTCCTCTGGTACCCAACTCCCAAATCCGGCTTCAACTCCCAATGGTATCCACCTCCCTTTAGTCCCAGGTTTATTTCCCACTGATATCCTGTTTACATACTCCCAGGTTCACTCCTCACTGGCGCCCACCTCCTATAGTGTCAGGTTCTTTCTCCTCTGGTACCAAACTCTCATATCCGGCTTCAACTTTCAATGGTATCCATCTCCCTTTAGTCCCAGGTTTATATCCCACTGATATCCTTTTCACAGAGTCCCAGGTTAACTCCCCACTGGTGTGAAATTCCCTGAGTCCCAGGTTCACTCCCCACTGGCGCCCACCTTCTATAGTGTCAGGTTCATTCTCCTCTGGTACTCAACTCCCATATCCGGCTTCAACTTTCAATGGTATCCATCTCCCTTTAGTCCCAGGTTTATTTCCCACTGATATCCTTTTTACACAGTCCCAGGTTAACTCCCCACTGGTGTGCAATTCCCTGACTCCCAGGATCACCCCCACTGTTGCCAAACTCCCATAACTTTGCCGGATATTGTCGGGTTTTGGCGGGTTTCGTCGGGTTTCGTAATAAAGCACTAATTCTTTTTTACGAAACCCGCCGAAACCGGCCGATAACCTTAGTCTCAGGTTCACTCCCGACTGGTGTACACTTCCCTGAGTATCGGGTTCACTCCCCACAGTTGTCTACTTCTCATAACTTTGCTGGATATTGTCGGGTTTCGCCGGGTTTCGGCGGGTTTCGGCGGGTTTCGTAAAAAAGCACTGGTTCTTTTTTACGAAACCCGCCGAAACCCAGTCCCAGGTTCACTCCCCAATTGTGTACACTTCCCTGAGTTCTAGGTTCACTCCCCACAACCACCTACTTCCCATAACTTTGTCGGGATTCGTCGGGTTTCGGCGGGTTTCGGCGGGTTTCGCAGGGTTTCGGCGGGTTTCGTAAAAAAGACACACCCCTTCAACGGTCATGTAATCACGCATAGTAGCTTAGTAATAGGCTTCCTAAGTCGTGACGTAATCCTGCGCAGCAACGCATGGCAACAAACCGGCTGGCTCTAAACAGTCGAGAAAAATGGCTGACACGAACTCTATTTCCATCACCGCCCTTATGAAAAACTTCTCCAATGAGCATAAAAGTGTGTCGAGAGGTGAAAACCATCATAAGTCAGGTCATGTTTTGACTTTCTCGTACTCGGATGGCATGATGTTCGGCAAAGTTCAAGCCAGCATGAAGAATAAAGAGTATTCTGTGAAGGTAAGTCATTTCGTCTTCTCACTCTCAAAATCTTACATCCCCGTAAAACTACTGTTGGACAATAATCAGTTTACTTTGAGTTTAGGCAGATATAGTATATCCAATGGAAATATTTAACTGTTTACGTTCGATTGTAGTTGAGAGAGAGAGAGAGAGAGAGAGAGAGAGAGAGAGAGAGAGAGAGAGAGAGAGAGAGAGAGAGAGAGAGAGAGAGAGTCATTGAATCATTGTTCTTGTCTTATGGACCACGGACTTTGAGGTCTTGCTTCGCAAATTTTCGTTGCTATTGACTATAGTCTACTACATACTACTTAGTACAGTATTGTAACCTTTAGTATAGTACTCATAGGAGCATCACAATCCCCAATCACGCTAGACATTTTATCATACTTCATGTAAGTAGACATAAGGGCAGCGTGGATCAGCGGTACGGTCTTTGCTTCGTACCCGAAAGGTACCGAGTTCTATCACCCGCCGCTGTGTTGTGTGGCCTTGAGCAAGTCACCTCACCCTAGCTCAATTTGCGGCGCTGCACTGCGGCTGATGCCGCGGTTATTCCAGTCTTCCCTTCGAATAGACCCTAGAGATAAATTTCCCCTATTGGATGAATAAAGAGAATTTTATTTATTTATTTATTCAGACCAGTGTTGGTCACGGTAAACTAAACTTCCTATTGGGTTAAGGTGTAATGTAAATGTTGCTGCTCGAAACTCGAAGAAATCAATAACATTGTGAAATTGAATGTGAACTTCAATTTAATATACGAAAACAGATAAACTGGACGTTTCGGATTTTCCCTTTATAAACAAAACAGGATGAATGAAAGAAACACTAATTATTTTTTTGAATTGTTTTTATACAGCGTAATATCCACTAAATGTGCTCAAAGTGCTTTACAAGGGGTCCCTGGTCAACAGCAATATTTAACATGCAAGACGGGACATGATGCCTGTTAGGCGATATTACAATTTTTTCAGACAATGACAACGCTGTTAACGGCCAGGTACTCATTTGACACCTGAGTATGGTGAGAGATTGTGAGTAAAGAGCCTTCTCCAAGGACTCAACTATGCGCTAAGCGAGGCTCAAACCCAGGCCCTTCTGATCCGAAAGCGAGTGTCATACCACAAGACCACATAGCTGCACAGCAGACGTTTTATTATTATTAGATTTTGTTTGTTTGTTTATGCCTATTGAGCATGATCGCAGCTCTAAATATGAATCTTTTATTCTTTTACTTCCACAGATCTATCTTGATGATGCCTTGGACATACAGAAAACAACTTGCGAATGCCCAAGGGGATCTTATAAATGTTCGCACGCTGTAGCCCTTTTTCTCCATGCTCTGGATAATCTGAGTCGTACTGACACGGAATGCCAGTGGAAAAAGAAACGTCAAGCAGACGATACCACTAAGACAGCCGAGGAGCTTTTCCCTGTTAAAATGAAGTACGACCCACTATCCAGAGCAGTAACAGATGATGACAGGTCTTGGTTTTACAGCCAGCTCAGTGGCTGTGGTCAATTCACTGGGTTACAGTGGTTGATGCAGCCAGAGCCTCGCAGTGATTTTACTTTACACCATTTACCTTTAGTTGATAATATTTTACACGATCCATGTTTTTTATCTTTTGATGATAAAACAAATTATTTTTTGAGAAAATGAAAGTATCTGTTGATTATATTTCAACTATAGCATGCCTTACCAAAGGACAGAATTCCAATGCTTCTTGGCATCTTGTTAGGAAGGGTAGGCTAACTGCTCGTAACTTTGGGTCAGTGTTATTCACTAAAAAAAATTCTCAAGCTTTAGTAAAACGAAGTGGTTATTTGTACTACCACTACAAATAGCGAAAACTACGGCTTTTCACTATTTGTACTCCCAGAACTCTTATGTGTTTAAAGTTGCAAACCACCGCTCCTTTACCTCTTTGTAGCTACTCCCAGCACTCTTATGCGTTTAAAGTTGCATTTGTGAGCTTTCAAGGACCAGCCGACCAGCCTCCACTTTTCGCGGTCTTTCTTTGAGAAGTGTGAAGCAAAAAAAAAAAAATGGCCCTCTCGGTAAACGAGACATTCTCATCTTTTCTCCAATTTGAAAACATTCGAAAATGAGAATAATGTACTTTTATTTAAAAGTCAACAAAGAAGGTAAGTAAACTAGATACGACAATTTTTTCCTTAATTAAGTGGCAATCTTTCTCGTCATTCTCACTCTAACTCTATCAATAATAGGAAGGCTAGCACTATTCAGTATCTGATACTGAATAGTGGTTTTGCACTATTCAGTATCAGATACTGAATAGTGGTTTTGCACTATTCAGTATCAGATACTGAATAGCGGTTTTGCACTATTCAGTATCTGATACTGAATAGTGGTTTTGCACTATAATACGGTGTTTTTTTCCCCGAAACCTGACAAAGTTATGGGAAGAGGGCAGCTGTGGGAGTGAATATGGGACTCAGAGAAGTGTACACCAGTGGGGAGTGAACCTGGGACTCTGGGTTTTGTAAAAAAGCAATAACAATATGGCGGGGGGGGGGGGGGGGATTACATTTTTACGAAACCCGACAATATGCGGCAAAGTTGGGGAAAGTAGGGAAAGCGTGGGGAGTGAACCGGGGACTCAATGAAGTGTACACCAGTGGGGAGTGAACCTGAGACTATGGTTTTCGGCGGGCTTCAGCTAGTTTCATATAAAAGCAATTAATTTTTTACGAAACCCGACGAAACCTGGCAATATCCGAGAAAGTTATGGTAGTAGGCAACAGTGCTGGGGAGTGAACCTGAGATTCGGGGAAGTGTACACTAGTGGGGAGTGAACCTGGGACTGGTTTCGGCGGGTTTTGAAAAAAAAAGCAATTACTTTTTGTTTACAAAATGCACCAAATCCCAACAAAATGGGGCAAAGTTATGGAAAGTAGGCAAATAATGGGGAGTGAACCTGAGACTAAGGGAAGTGTACACCAGTAGGGAGTGAACCTGAGACCATGGTTTTCGGCGAGTTTCAGCGAGTTTCACATAAAAGCATTTACTTTTTACGAAACCCGGCAATATCCGACAAAGTTATGGGAAGTAGGCAACAGTGGGGAGTGAACCTGAGACTCAGGGAAGTGTACACCAGTGGGGAGTAAACCTGAGACTTTGGTTCTCGGCGGGTTTCAGGGAGTTTCACATAAAAGCAATTACTTTTTTACGAAACCAGGAAATATCCGACAAAGTTATGGGAAGTAGGCAACAGTGGGGAGTGAACCTGAGATTTATGGAAGTGTACACCAGTGGGGAGTGAACCTGAGACTATGGTTTTCGACGGGTTTCAGCGAGTTTCACATAAAAGCAATTACTTTTTTTAGAAACCCGGCAATATCCGACAAAGTTATGGGAAGTAGGCAGCAGTGGGGATTGAATCTGGGATTTGGACACAGATGAGGATTGAACCTGGGACTGCGAGAGGCTGATACCAGTGGACAGTGAGCTCAGAATGTACTTTTATTTCGAAACCTACTGAAATTGTCAAAAGTTATGGGAAGGGGGCACCATTGGGCAATGAACCGGGATTCAGGGAAGTGCACACCGGTTGGGAGTGAACCTGGGACTGTGAGAAGAGGATATCAGTGGAAATGAACCTGGGACTATGGAAGATAGATACTAGTGGGAAATGAAGCCGGACTATGGGAGTTGGGTACCAGACGAGAATGAAGCAATTACTTTTTTACAAAACCCACCGAAAAACCATAGACTTAGGTTTACTCCCCAATAGTCTACACTTCCCTGAGTCTCGGGTTCACTCCCCCACTGTTGCCTACTTTCTTTCCATAACTTTGTGGGATATTGTCGGGTTTCATAAAAAAGTAATTGCTTTTTTTTTTTACGAAACCCAGTCCAGGTTCACTCCCCAATGGTGTACACTTCCCTGAGTCCCAGGTTCACTCCCCACTGCTACCTACTTCCCATAACTTTGTCGGGTTCGGCGTGTTTTGGAGGTTTCGTAAAAAAAAGAAAACACCCTAAAAATACCACCTGTATTCAGAAAATAGATGTCAATTGTAGTCTAATATTCAGTAATTATTTATTATTTATATTATATTATTATTATTTATATATTATTTTATTATTTTTATTATTAATATATTATTTATTATTATTATTATAATTATTATTATTATTATTTTTATTATTATTATTATTATTATTATATTATTAATTATTATTATTATATTATATTTTTTATTATTTTTATTATTATTATTATTATTATTATTATTTATTATTTATTATTATTATTTTATTATTATATTATTATTAATTAATTATTATTATTATATATTATTATTATTATTATATATTATTATTATTATATTATTATTATTATTATTATTATTATTATTATATTATTATTATTATTATTATTATTATTTATTATATTATTTATTATTATTATTATTATTATTATTTTATTATTATTATTATTATTATATTATTATTATTATTATTATTATTATTATTATATTATTATTATTAGTATTATTATTATCACGTAAATTTTAATATATTACGGCAATTAATTCACGGAAGTACATCACTCAATTAATAATGGCAGAAAGTCTGGCCACATATTTATAATGAATCGGGTTTGTCTTAGATGACCAAACAAACAAACAAACAAACAAACAAACAACAACAACAAATGAGACAAACAAAAAAAAAGCAAGATTTTAAAAAATAATAAACAATAGAAGAGCACATCATTGAAAAACAACAACGAGATTATAACACATAAAAGATATTCGTAATAAATCGATAACTGATTAAATTACTCGAACTACTTGATTAAAAAAAATAATAATCATAATAATGATGATGATGATGACGATTACAACAACAACAACAACAATATAATAATAATAACAATAATAATAATAATAATAATAATAATAATAATAATATATAATAATAATAATAATAATAATAATAATAATAATAATAATAATAATAATAATAATAGTAAGTAATAAATAATAATAATAATAATAATAATAATAATAATAATAATAATAATAATAATAATAATAATAATAATAATAATAATAATAATAATAATAATAAAAGAACAATAGTATAATATCAACATTAAAGCATATTACAAGCAAATAAAATTATTAAAACAAAAGTTTAAAAAATATCAATAGACAGAAGGAATTTTTAAAATATTGGGGAAAAAAAAAAGTTATCCCTGCCGGGATTTGAACTCTCGAACCTTAAGCTCAGAGTCAAACAGCTAATATCCACCAAGCCATGGTGTCACTGAACATTTAGTGACATTTAATCATGTCTATTTAGATATTTAAAAATGTATTTGAATGCCACTCTTACTTTGATATTTTGAACTATGTTAATTGCACCATAGCAGAAATTTAAAAATTACGATCAAAATATTTTTACAACTTTGAATCGGGCTTTCAGTTACTGTACGTGTTCAATCTGGAAGTAGGTCAGCAGTTCAACCGAGATTGTCGCACTTTTCACTCTCTCTATAAAAAAGAGTTCCTTGTGGATACTGAATAGTGGCAAAGCACTATTCAGTATCAGATACTGAATAACCACTTCCTAATAGAGCAGTAAAGTTAGGTGCCCCAAACGTAAACAATAACAAGTTGCTAGTGATTTCCGTTAGGGACCGGAATAATTTACGCACAATATAGGTCTCCCAATTTTGTAGTTTGAGTTGTAGGCAATACACTTTCAGTATTGAAAATATGTTTACATAAAATCTAACAGTTGCAGAAATAATAATATAAGGCTAAATTATTATGAAAATCAGGCTCCGAATAATTCTCGTTTTGTTCACACCAGCGCAATAATTTGCTCTGGCCTAAAAATAGATAGACTGTAACTTTTGATAAATTTTAGAAAATTTTACCTTTTGTTCCATAAAATATCCATATCTAGACATTATTTGATGCATGATCGAGTATTTATGAATATGTGTTTCTTTTGCCACCTAACAGCCAAATTTTAAAGGTTATTTTTTTCTATTATTTACATTGGAACGTGAGCTGTCAAGACAGGAACATGTGGTTTGCCACGTGCTTCTCGACCTTTGTTTACGTTTGGGGCACCTAACTTTACTGCTCTATAGGAATAGGAAAATATGTGACCAAAACACAGCAACCCAATGGATAATCGAGTATAATTCAGAAACGGCCTCAGATACAACTTTGAAAGTTTTACATGTGGTAATTCAACATCTCTGTAATACATTGCAAACAGAAAAAAAATTATTTATTGAGAAAGAAAAGTATGGTTTAGAGCTGAAACAACTGAAATCAAGGAAAAATAGACCACGACATGCAAATGAATGACCTATTGGAATTTTGGAAAAGTCGACAATTAAATATTTATTCACATGTAGATAGACCAACTACACCACTGAATCAGCGTCATTTAGTTATTCACTTTTAACTTTTCAAAATGAAAATAGACCTCATAAAAGCAGAGATATGGATTGATAAATTTTTGAGGTTGTGTATTAGTGTTTTAAATGATCGAAAATAGGTGATTTTAAAAACTTCCCCTCCCCCGTTCCCCGAAATTGGACAGACGTCCGTCAAAGGATAAAAAACGTCAAAATCAACAGTGAAAAATCAATCGGAAAAAAAAGGAAGAGAATTGTAAATTATAAAATGAATGCATGGACATGAAAACGCCAATTAATTGAATAATTTAAAACAAAAATAACTTCCATAAATGGAATATATTGTAAGATATAAAGATGTAAAGTTTTGATGTGGATTGACGAAGTTATCTCTCAAACGCAGCAGACAACAGGAAGTGAATCAGTATAAGAAAATGGCAGCTTTTGTAAACAATCGAGGCCAATAACTTGTTTTTTGGGGAGCTCTAACTTTTGAGTGCAAACATATTTTGCTCTGAAATTTTCAGAGAAACTACTTTAATATGTATCTCAGAAGGAATTTTTTTTATTAAGAAGGACCATCTCTGGTTTAAAAGTTATAAGCGTTTAAACACATATAGGCTACCTACTCTCTTTACGCAAAGATTTCTCAAAATCATGATATAGGAAGGGGAGTGACTATTCTCATCCCCCTAGTCTAGGACTAGGATGCTAGTCTTCATAATAGTAGTCCACAATTGTTGTATGTTTAATCCAAAGGTTGTAATGCAGTAATTTGTAAAAAAAAATCAATCAAATCCAAATCGCAAAAAGCCGGCGACGTTTTTTTCCGTAATCCAATCGGCCGGGGGGGGGGGGGAGGGGAAAAGGGGCCGCCTATAGGAAGATAAAAATATTAGCATCATTGTATGTAGAATTTTATGCCCTTTCCAATGATATATAACACATGCCATTTCATTCAACTGAGAAAGAAGAATGAACATTTTAAAATCACTCCTAAATTTTTTCCCCTCAAAAACGGAAACAGAAATCCTCACCTGTTTTCAACTCGCGAGAGCTACTTCTTGCAAGTGCCTACTAAGAGGGTTGAACTTGAACCTGAACATGCTCCTTCTCTTCTTCTTCTTCTACTTATAACTACAACTAGATACTACTCCTCTCCTGAATGATCGGAACCGTTTAAGAAGCTAAATTACGGGTTCCACCGGCGCAGCTCTCTAGACTTCCAGTCCCACAGTGCCCAGTATGGGCGGGAGACTTTACCCCCGATGTTCCCCGAGTCTCGAGGTAGTTTCACTTTATAATTGTTTTAGCTTTTGAACTGTGGATCTTTTGTCAAACGTTTTATTTTAATTTTTCAAATTTAGTAGCACTTTAAAGGCCTGCGTTAGGTATCGCTCTGCTGTACTGTAACTGTAAGAGCGTAAGAATAAGAACATGGTAAAAGTACCGTAAAAGTATGCTGATGAAAATGATATTGACAATGAAATTATAATAAGAACAATAGAACTTATAAACAAATCAATAAAGAAGCTTTAAAAAATGAAATTTAAAAGAAGTAAGAAAAGACTGCCTCAAGAAGTGAAAAAAATTGTCCCTGTTGTTGAGATGTGAAGTGGACATGTTTTAATAATCGTGTCTGTTTAGAATTAGAAGAAATGAAAGATGCCACTTTTTATTTTAAATGTAGATTGCACATTAGCAGAACACTAAAAAAAAAGTTAAGAAAGAAAATCCAATGTGGCAACTTGGTTGCTAGTGAAAAAAGTAAAATTACTCCGCTCAGCATTGCTGCTGGTGTGATGTCTAGTGTTAGTTAGGTGTCACTATGTTAGAGTGATATCTTGTTACTTCATATTTTCATTTTCAAACCTGTAGAACAACTTGATTGATTTGTAAATTTCCTTATATGACCATTGTTTTAGTTTTCTGCAGCCATTATAATTCAATTTGAAATATTGAAAGGTACTGGAGAGGAGTCTTAGCGGGGTTTTTTTTTGTCTGTTAGTTTTAGTTATAGGTCATAGTGCAGGTCCAAGTGTTGGAAATGTACAATGTTTTATTTTTTATTTTAAGGTTAGTTGAAGGAATACTTTCCTTAGCTCAAGGAACGTGCAGAAGACCTCCCCTATTTACTACTTACTACTACTACCCAAGTACTAGTGCTAGACTACTTCTTCCGCCACCTCGCTCCTAAACGGACTGACACCACAGGCAACTGATATTATTCTCTGTCTCTCTCTCTCTCTCTCTCCCTCTCTCTCTCTCCCTCTCTCTCTCTCTCTCTCTCTCTCTCTCTCTCTCTCTCTCTGAGTGTGTATCTGTCTGTCTATTTCTGCCCATCTCCCCTCTTTTTACTAATTAGTTTGTAGGTGTTTGGCAAATTCTCAAGAACAGCCAAGATATATGCGCTGTGTGGCACTCACTTCCGGATTGGAAGGTCCTGGGGTCGAGCCTCGCCAAGGACTCACATTCTCTCACTGTACTCATGTGTATGATTTCCTATCCGCTAAGAGCGTTGTCTGTCAGAAGAAACGTTCTACTTGTTACGTGTTGCTGCTAGTCATGGATCCTTTGTAAAGTGCTTTGAGCATGTTTGGTGGATATTGCGGCTTATGAAAGCTCAATTCTTTTTTTAATATTTATATATATATAAAAAAGACGCAGGATGATGACGGGCATGCGCTACTTTATGATGTAGTATAAACCATTCCTAATATATGATTTTGCTAAATAGGCCTACACTCAAATTTTACGAGTGTATCTGGTGGCAAATATTAGACACTCGTTGCCACTGTGATTTTGGTGAAACTTGGCTTATACCCAGATACATGAATTTTCATAATACGGCTTCAAACAAGCGATCTGAACTTCAATTTATAATGTAGTAATTTTTCTCAAATGACAGCTTGATTGAATGTGACAAGATCCTTTTACTTAATACAATTCAATTTAGTGTGGTCTGTAGTTGTTTGCCTAATATTAGAATGCACAGAATTTGAATTTTTATTGACTTTAAATATTGAAAACAACATGCCTTTGGCTTTCCATTTGTGCCATTCAGCTTTTGACCTAGTCCCTGATTTGAGTACCACGTCACAAATTTAAGTTCTTGCATACAATTTTGTACTTTTAATCTTTTTTCTTTTTACATTTATCCATCCTCACTTTATCCGGAGAATCGCCTGCCCCTCGTGAATGAGACAGTGAAGGCTATCAGGGCTGAGAATCTTCCGCCTAAAGGCGGATTTCCGCCTAAACGGTGTTTTATCTCCGCCCATCACCATCACAATTCCGCCTTTTAAAAAGACTCACCACAACCACTACATCAACATCCCTATCACCATTACTACTACAACCACCACCACATCATCATCTCTATCACCACCACCATCACTACTACAACTACTACCACATCATCATTCCTACCTATCACCATTAATACTACAACCAACCCCATCATCATCCCTACCACCACCACCATCCCTACGACAACTACCACCACATCATCATCCCGACCATCACCACCACTACAGCTACAACCACTACTATAACTACCATCACACCATCATCCCTCAGTGATGATAATCTTCCGCGGAATTCCGCGATTTTAGGATTTTTCTGAAATTTTCAACTGTTTTTGCCGTGTCAAACATTTTCGGCTAAGAGGTAATTTAGCTGAAAAATCACCAATATGTCTTTTGTCATTTTTTGACACCTCTGCTCAGCTGCATGATTTTTGATGACATTCCCATGCCCATGACATTAGTCTAGACACACTGTTGCCAAATGTGAATAGTGGTACTAACCCATGACGGCCTTGGATGAAAAGATGATCAAAAGGGAAGGGGATGGAGCAAATGGGTGTCAATATTTTTGTACCATTTAGCTTTGTACTCCTTTTTTGTTTGTTTGTTTGTTTGTTTGTTCTGAATTCAATTGAATTCATTATAACTTATCTCTAATTACCAATTAAAACAAAAATCAGAGTGGTCTCGCTCTCTCTTTCTCTCTCTCTCTCTCTCTCTCTCTCTCTCTCTCTCTCTCTCTCTCTTTGTCTATCTATCTATCTATCTATCTATCTATCTATCTCTCACTCTTTTTCTTTCTTTCTTTTCCATATTTTATTTCTCAGCTTACCTTCTAACTTCACATTATTATGTTTATAGATATCACTTTGTAATAGAGAGAAAATACAACAGTAAGTTTGGCCGATCGATTTAAGTAATAATTTTTTTAAAGGCTTGATTTAGATTCGCTCATTTGATGGAATAAGTTTTGCAATTGATTAAAGATTCTTATCATAAGCTGCATAACCACAAGGTTACAGTAATACACACACACTAGCCGTGTTTGTAGTATAAAAAAATACCTCCTTTTGGCCAAAAGTTTATTATAATCTCTTGATATAGTGGGAAGCATTATAGAGCTCTAAAATTTTTAATTGGAAATGACAATTTTAAAAATTATATTTACAAAAAGTCAGTAATATCCTGTGATCAGAATAGACGTGTTTTAGAAGTTAGTAATATATTACGTAATATTAAGTAACAATGAATAGCTGTGTTATTTTTTGCATTAGATTTGGGCTTGACAGACGGGCCGAGAGATTTTGCTCCTTTTTTTACAAATTATCATTATCATCACTGATCCCTACAACCACTACGCGGGTGGTTGGATGGGAGCATCACCCTTGAATCATATACCTATGATGTTCGCATGGGTGTACGATCCGATAGTGATGTCGTTTCTTCTTCTCTTTACTAGCCTATCCTGCTTCTTTGGTTTGTGATTGTATTTTTGACAGGGGATATTTTTTTCTGTAAATCTTCTGCCTGTTTGCTCTTGGTTATTTATAATTTAGCTTATGATATCTTTAGGTTATGATTTTGATTTACATTTGTACTATTTTTGTTAGATTGCTTGTTTTTTTGTTTCAGCGGTCTCTCATATAACCTCAATTGTGTTGGAAGAGACCTAAAGCAACAAACAAACAAACTACAACCACTACTACAACAACCACCACCACATCATCATTCCTATTACCAATACAACTACATCCTTCGCCACCACATCATCCCAACTATCACTACTAATACTACCACCACATGATCCCTTCCACAACTATTACAACCACCACCACACGATCATTCCCAACACCTCTACAACTACAACCACCATATCATCATCCTTATCACGACCCTACTACAACCACCACTGCATCATCATCCCTACCGCTACCTTTTTTAACTGCAAGTACAATATGTTGTAATTACACTTTCAACTTTTGAAATTCCTCCAAGTGGTGACAGAAATTATTGCGAGACGCATTTTGGATTGCATCTCAGAATATTTTAATGAAATTCAAATTTATACGTTATCGTCGCATAGATGGGTCTTGAAATATTCGCTGAAAAATTTCCTCCATTTTCGTGACCCGTCATTCTCACTCCTGAACCATCATGACATCATGACCATCCCCACTACAAAAGCAACTATCACATTATCATCAGTAACACCATCTCCACAACCACATCATCACTGTCATCATTATAATCAGTACCACCTCTAGTGCAAGCACCACTTTCACATCATCTTCCTGGTGGGGTCTTTACTTGCATAAGTCAGAATTGCTTTCTGTCTTTGTCTTGGCTTGATCCTTTTCCTGGCCGGCCAGATTCATTGGCAGGGAGGGAAGCAATTAAATGTATAGTCATGGTTTTTGGGAGATGATGTGTTTGTCTTCGTAAATAATCTCTCTTTTGTGTGACGTTAGATTTGTTGTTCTACATTTTGTATTACGCTCACAAGGATTCTGTGCTTGTGTCTTGGTGAAACTTTTAGGTGACTTTAAACTAACTACATTGATAGTTTGATCTTGGTGTCCGTTTCTCACAAACGGACTCCAAGATCAAACTATCAATGTAGTTAGTTTGAAGTCACCTAATTAAACCAGTCTCACCTTTTGTCCGTTACTTTTGACCTTACTTAAATCTATATTTTTTTACAGCCCCATTTTTACCTTTTAAGTGGTGCTGAAATGACCTACAAGTAAAAGTGAAGCAAGCGCCGTAAAAACCCTTCGAACAAATAGCTCAAAACTCTCTCTCTCTCTCTCTCTCTCTCTTCTCTCTCTCTCTCTCTCTCTCTCTCTCTCTATCCATCTATCTCTCTTTACACAAACACTCATAGACACATAAATCAATAAAGCACACTTATTTCTTTAGTCCCGATTAGCTTCCATGGTCATCCTCCACTACTTACCAATAACAGGTCTTCACAAACACCTTGACTTCAATCTCTCTCCTCTCTCTCCTCTCCTCTCTCTCCTCTCTCCTCTTCTCTCTCTCTCTCACTATCATACACACATATGCACGTTCACATACAAATCAATAAAGTTCACTCAGTTCTTTAGCCTGATTATTTTTCACTTTCATCGTTCTGTACTCATCACTAGATTTACTTTGAGCTCTCTCTCTCTCTCTCTCTCTCTCTCTCTCTCTCTCTCTCTCTCTCTCTCTCTCTCTCTCTCTCTCTCTGCCTCCCTCACACACACACACACACACACACAAATCAGTAAAGAGCACCCAGGTCTTTAGCCTAAATATGTTTTCATTTTTCATAATCCTATACTTAACAGTGATACACACACACACACACACACACACACACATAACATAAATAATATATATATATATATATATATATATATATATATATATATATCAACATATGATTCTATTAAATGTTAAATTTCTGGCAATTTCCAACATGAAACATACGTTAACTTAATATTTACGATTAACAAATAAAACACAACACACATAACAATAACGTTCACTCAATACTCAATCATCATCATCATCATTATCATCATCATCATCATCACCATCATCATCATCTTCATCATCATCATCGATCATCATCATCATCACACATGCCACTAACTACACAACAACAACAACAACTACTACTACTACTACTACTACTACTACTACTACTACTACTACTACTACTACTACTACTACTACTACTCACTACAACCACCACCATCGCCACACTATCATTTCATGAAGGACCACCACTACTACTACTACAACCACCTCCACCACATCATCATCATCACCATCAATACCACCACCACGACGACGACGACATCAAAACACTATCACCATTAAAACAAGAACCACTACCACATCCTTACCATCACTACTACAGCCTCCTCCAACACAACAATATCACCACCACCACTTCTGCAACCAGCACAACCACATACATCATCATTATCATTACTGCCACCAGTACAACATCCACCATCATATCATTATTACCACCAACCCTACCATTAATTTTTATATTTTATACGTCATAATGAAATTGGTTTTGGAACTTTACTTGATTTGAAACAAGGGGTATTGGGATGATTATAAATCTCAATAGATTATATTTAGTTTGCAGAAATTCCTGTTTAAGCATTGAAATTATTCGGAATTGTTTCTGAAATTTACGTGAGCCAAATTTTCAGTTGGCGTCTCTGGTAAACTTGAAACAATGGGAGGTGGGCATTAGTGAATCTGTGAATAAGGGAAATGTGGCGACTATCACTACTACTACAACCATCACCACATCATCCCTACCACAACTACTACACCACCACCACATCATCATACCTACGACTACCATTACTACAACCACCATGTTATAATTACACTTTCAGTTTTTGAAATTCCTCCGAGTGGTGTCAGAAATTGCTGCGAGACACATTTTGGATTGCATCACAATATATTTTAATGAAATTTAAATTTATAGGTTATTTTTGCATGGATGCTTCTTGATCTTAGCGCTGAAAAATTTCCTCCTTTTAGTGACCGGTCATTTCACCCCTGATTTTAGTGAAATTCAAATTTATAGGTTATGGTCGCATGGATGGGTCAGGATCTTCATGATGAAAAATTTTCTCCTTTTTTGTGACCAGTCATTCTCACCCCTGATGGTCTCATCCACGAAGTCGGTAAGTAGGTCATGTGTATCTAAACTAAAACCCTATTTAATTCAAGTATGAGCAGTTTGAGAAAGTGGTAAATAAATGGCCGGGGTTTTATCAACTACGAAACGTTGATCCATGTAAAAGTCTTAACTAACACTTTCTCACCATACACGATTTCATATCAGTAACACCGTTTTCGTTGTCGAATAAAATCAAAAGCATGACACCAAGCAGAAGTTATAATTTGCTCTATACGCCAAGTGTCGTTGAAGCTACGGCTTGTTCTCCCCCTTTTAATGCGATTTATGCACAGTATGTAAATATTGCCTTGTATGAAAAATTACGTTTAAAATCATTTACTGGAGTTGAATAGAGTTATCTGTCTTACTCAAGGACACAAAGCAAAGAAGAGACCCAATTTAAAATATGTCAGGAGGTTGGATGACTGCATGCTTATATAAAATGACATAACAAGACGATAGTCGAGTATCACGCCCACTTCCCAATTGATAAAATGCTCGTTAAACGTTAGAATTAACCAGTGGATTTTTGACCAATCAAAACATGGAATTCGTGACATATCTTCACACGTGCTCGGACAAACATAGTTGGCTATTTATAAATAATAGCTTGAATAAAATCGACATCTCTCTGATCATTGTTATTGTTTTTCTACAGCACAAAATAGGTGACTTGATATCACACGATTTTCTCGATCAGATTATAAACGTTAAAGTTTTCTAGTTGTTTTCTGTGTTGGTTCAACTGATCGAGCGGTAGAACAGTGGGTATTTTACTTATACCATCGATACTAAAACCTGTGTAGTTTGCTATGTTTACCAATCACTGCCATGGACTACATTATGACAACTTTCCGAGGGGCATGGTTATCTAGGTGTCTATTACAGATGGAGCAGGCACTCCACACACTCATGAACACACACACACACACAGACACACACACCATATGAGCAAATGTGAATCAACAAAATCAATAAAATCAGATTACTGTAGGTAAACAAGTAAATCAAATATAGTATTACTTATCACTGTGGGTCATGGTGGTGGTGGTGATGATGAGAATGATGATGATGATTTGATGATGATGATGATGATGATATGATGGATGAGTGATGACGATGTTGATGTGATGATGATGATGATGATGATGATGATGATGATGATGGATGATGATGATGATGATGATGATGATTATGATGATGGTGATGATGTGATATGATGATGATGATGATGATGTGATGATAGTGATAGATGATTGATGATATGATGATGATGATGATGATGATGATGATGATGATGATGGTAAACGATTACGATGATGATGATGCCTATCCCTTGTGTCAATTATATACTTGGTACATCATTTTATAGCAAAACAAAAAAATTGAGCTTTTTATACAGGGCAATATCCAATAAACGCGCTTTACATGGGTCCGTGTCCAACAGCAACAATTATTATGTGACAAGACTCCTTTCAGGCGATATTACCATTTTTTTTTTCAAAGATTCAGCGCTGTAAACGGCCAGGTACTCATTTTACACATGATTGCGTTGAGAGAATGTGAATAAAGAGTCTTTTCCAAGGACTCAACTATGCGCCGAGCGCGGCTCGAACTCAGGACCTTCCGATCCAATAGCTATGTCTCACCACAAGACCACATAGAGGCGCAAGTAACGAAAAGTGTATTTCCATTCAAACGCTCTATCTGATGAAACATAGGGTTTTGTTTTGTCATTCTCTTCCTCTCCCTCTCTCTTTCTCTCCCACCTTCCCCTCTCTACTTCCCTCCCCCCCCTTCTCTCTCTCCTTCTCTATCTCTCTTCCCACCTTCCCTCTCCCCTCCTCTCTCTCTCTCTCTATCCTCCCTCTCCCCCTCTTTCTTTTTCTCTGTCCCCTCTCTCTCTATTCTCTACCTCTTTCTTTCTTTCTCTCCCTCTTCTCTCTTTCTCTCTTCTCTCTCTCTCTCTCTCCTCTCTTCTCTCTCATCTCTCTCTCTCTCCTCTCCCTTTCCCTCCTTCTCTATCTCCTTCTCTCTCTCTCACACTCTCTCCCCTCTCTCCTTGTTACCATAAAACAAACCCTTCAAAAAACAAATACACAAACTTGAAACGACACAGCTGTCGAAAGCAACTCAATTAATTACACTGCAGTCCCTTTAAAACTACGTTAAAATCAACTCTCGCTTAAAATAAGCTCTGAGGCTAGTCCCGATTTTTCTGCTCCATATCATTGGTAATTCAAAACGGTTAAGATAAACTCCGTCCCTGAGCTTGTCCAGATACGATAAACTAATCAATCTGGATCTCTACGACAAAGGCTAAGATAGACAGGGAGTCTCTCAACCCCCTCCAACCCCTCCCCCCAATCTCCATCATTTAGTGTCCTCATTGCGCAATCACGAAACAACACCGGCTGTCATATTAGTCGAGTGTGTAGTGGGTGAAAGATTCACTGAACCTTACGAGTATGTCACCATAATATGACGCAAACACTCACACGCGCACGTGAGCACGTTAGTTTTTACTTTTGTTATAGCACTAGCACACTAGAGAAAATAGGTATTGAGGCCATAGCTAAGCAATCATTGTAGAGTATAGGCAAAGGCATTTGTCCATCATCCCTGCCACTCCCTCCCCATGGTCTCATCCACAAAGTCGGTAGGTAGGTCATGTGTATCTAAACTAAAACCCTATTAATTTGAGTATGAGCAGTTTGAGAAAGTAGCAAATAAATGGCCGGGGTTTTATCAACTACGTCACGTTGATCTATGGAAAAGGCTTAACTAACACTTTCTCACCTTACACGAGTTTCATATCAGTAACACCCTTGTCGTTGTCGAATAAATTCAATAGCATGACACCAAGCAGAAGTTATAATTTGCTCTATACGCCAAGTGTCGTTGAAGCTACGGCTTGTTCTCTCCCCGTGTAATGCGATTTATGCACAGTATTTAAAATTATTTACTGGAGTTGGAGTTGAATAGAGTTATCTGTCTTACTTAAGGACACAAAGAAGAGAGCCCAATTTAAAATATGTCAGGAGATTCAAACGCCCTATCAGGTGCAACAACGTTTTTTTGTCATTCATTCTCCTCCTCTCTCTCTCCTCTGTCTCTCTCTCTCTCTCTCTCTCTCCTTCCATCTCTCTACCTCCCTCCCCCCTCTCTCTCCTTCTCTCTCTCTATTTCTCCCACCTTCCCACTCCCTCTGTCTCCTCCTCTCCTTCCCCCTCTCACTCTTTCTTTTTTTTTCTCTGTCTCCCCCTCTTGTCTCTCTCTTTTTTCTCTCTGTTTCTCCCTCTCTCTCTCCCCCTCTCTCTTTCTCTCTCTCCCCTCATTATTTCTCTCCCCCTCTCTCTCTCCTTCTTTTCTCTCCCCCTCTCCCCCCTCTCTCTCTCCTCTCTCTCTCTCCTCTCCTGTAACCATAAAACAAACCCTTCTAAACTCAGATACACAAACTTGAAACGGCACAGCTGTCGAAAGCAACTCTCAAATAATTACACTGCAGTCCCTGTAAATAAACTCTCGCTTAAAATAAGCTCTGAGGCTATTCCCGATTTTTCTGCTCCATATCATTCGTAATTCAAAACGTTTAAGATAAACTCCGTCCCTGAGCTTGTCCAGATACGATAAACTGATCAATCTGGATCTCTACGACAAAGGCTAAGATAGACAGAGAGTCTCTCAACCCCCTCCACCCCCTCCCCCCAATCTCCATCATTTAGTGTCCTCATTGCGCAATCACGAAACAACACCGGCTGTCATATTAGTCGAGTGTGTAGTGGGTGAAAGATTCACTGAACCTTACGAGTATGTCACCATAATATGACGCAAACACTCACACGCGCACGTGAGCACGTTAGTTTTTACTTTTGTTATAGCACTAGCACACTAGAGAAAATAGGTATTGAGGCCATAGCTAAGCAATCATTGTAGAGTATAGGCAAAGGCATTTGTCCATCATCCCTGCCACTCCCTCCCCCATGGTCTCATCCACAAAGTCGGTAGGTAGGTCATGTGTATCTAAACTAAAACCCTATTAATTTGAGTATGAGCAGTTTGAGAAAGTAGCAAATAAATGGCCGGGGTTTTATCAACTACGTCACGTTGATCTATGGAAAAGGCTTAACTAACACTTTCTCACCTTACACGAGTTTCATATCAGTAACACCCTTGTCGTTGTCGAATAAATTCAATAGCATGACACCAAGCAGAAGTTATAATTTGCTCTATACGCCAAGTGTCGTTGAAGCTACGGCTTGTTCTCCCCCGTGTAATGCGATTTATGCACAGTATTTAAAATTATTTACTGGAGTTGGAGTTGAATAGAGTTATCTGTCTTACTTAAGGACACAAAGAAGAGAGCCCAATTTAAAATATGTCAGGAGATTCAAACGCCCTATCAGGTGCAACAACGTTTTTTTGTCATTCTATTCCCTCCTCTCTCCTCTCTCTCTCCTCTCTCTCTCTCTCCTCTCTCTCTCTCTCTCTCTCTCTCTCTCTTCTCCTTCCATCTCTTCTACCTCCTCCTCCCCCTCTCTCTCTCCTTCCTCTCTCTCTCTATTTCTCCCACCTTCCCACTCCCTCTGTCTCCTCCTCTCCTTCCCCCTCTCACTCTTTCTTTTTTTTTCTCCTGTCTCCCCCTCTTGTCTCTCTCTTTTTCTCTCTGTTTTTTCTCCTCTCCCTCTCTTCCTCTCCCTCTTCTCTTTCTCTCTCTCCCCTCATTATTTCTCTCCCCTCTCTCTCTCCTCTTCTCTCTCTCTCTCCCCCTCTCTCTCTCCTCTCTCTCTCTCTCTCCTTGTAACCATAAAACAAACCCTTCTAAACTCAGATACACAAACTTGAAACGGCACAGCTGTCGAAAGCAACTCTCAAATAATTACACTGCAGTCCCTGTAAATAAACTCTCGCTTAAAATAAGCTCTGAGGCTATTCCCGATTTTTCTGCTCCATATCATTCGTAATTCAAAACGTTTAAGATAAACTCCGTCCCTGAGCTTGTCCAGATACGATAAACTGATCAATCTGGATCTCTACGACAAAGGCTAAGATAGACAGAGAGTCTCTCAACCCCCTCCACCCCTCCCCCCAATCTCCATCATTTAGTGTCCTCATTGCGCAATCACGAAACAACACCGGCTGTCATATTAGTCGAGTGTGTAGTGGGTGAAAGATTCACTGAATCTTACGAGTATGTCACCATAATATGACGCAAACACTCACACGCGCACGTGAGTACGTTAGTTTTTACTTTTGTTATAGTACTAGCACACTAGAGAAAATGGGTATTGAGGCCATAGCTAAGCAATCATTGTACTACAATTTGTAGAGTATAGGCAAAGGCATTTGTCCATTATCATTGCCACTCCCTCCCCATGGTCCAGGGCTGAGAATCTTCAGCCTAAAGTGTAATTACACTTTCAACTTTTGAAATTCCTCCTAGTGGTGTTAGAAATTATTGCGAGACGCATTTTGGATTGCATCTCAGTAGACTTTGATGAAATTCAAATTTTTACGTTATCGTCGCATAGATGGCTCTTGAACTATTCGCTGAAAAATTTCCTCCATTTTCGTGTCCCGTCATTCTCACTCCTGAACCATTATGACATCATGACCATCCCCACTACAAAAGCAACTATCACATTATCATCAGTAACACCATCTCCACAACCACATCATCACTGCCATCATTATAATCAGTACCACCTCTAGTGCAAGCACCACTATCACATCATCTTCCTGGTGGGATCTTTACTTGCATAGATCAGAATTGCTTTCTGTCTTTGTCTTGGCTTGATCCTTTTCCTGGCCGGCCAGATTCATTGGCAGGGAGGGAAGCAATTAAATGTATAGTCATGGTTTTTGGGAGATGATGTGTTTGTCCTCGTAAATCATCTCTCTTTTGTGTGACGTTAGATTTGTTGTTCTAAATTTTGTATTACGCTCACAAGGATTCTGTGCTTGTGTCTTGGTGAAACTTTTAGGTGACTTTAAACTAACTACATTGATAGTTTGATCTTGGTGTCCGTTTCTCACAAACGGACTCCAAGATCAAACTATCAATGTAGTTAGTTTGAAGTCGCCTATTTAAACCAGTCTCACCTTTTCTCCGTTACTTTTGATCTATATTTTTTTACAGCCCCATTTTTACCTTTTAAGTGGTGCTGAAATGACCTACAAGTAAAAGTGAAGCAAGCGCCGTAAAACCCTTCGAACTAATAGCTCAAAACTCTATCACTCTCTATCCATCTATCTTTCTTTACACAAACACTCATAGACAAACAAATCAATAAAGCACACTTATTTGTTTAGTCCCGATTAGTTTTCATGTTCATCCTCCACTACTTACCAATAACAGGTCATCACAAACACCTTGACTTCAATCTCTCTCTCTCTCTCTCTCTCTCTCTCTCTCTCTCTGTCCCTCTCTCTCTCTCTCTCTCTCTATCTCTCTCTCTCTCTAACTGTCATACACACACATGACACATATGCACATTCACATAGAAATCAATAAAGTTCACTCAGATCTTTAGCCTCATTAATTTTTCACTATCATCGTTCTGTACTCATCACTAGATTTACTTTGAGCTCTCTTTCTCTCTCTCTCTCCCTCTCTCTCTCTCTCTCTCTCTCTCTCTCTCTCTCTCCACACACACACACACACACATACACACACAAATCAGTAAAGAGCACCCAGTTCTTTAGCCTCAATATGTTTTCATTTTTCATCTTCCTATACTTAACAGTGATACACACACACACACAACACACATATGGTTCACTTAAATGTTAATTTCCTGGCAATTGCCAACATGAAACATTCGTTAACTTAATATTTACGATTAACAAATAAAACACAACACGCATAACAATAACGTTCAATCAATACTTTAACCTAACCTTTCTGTCGCTATCACTATATTCAATTGGAGCAGTCTCTATTTCTCTCTCTCTCTCTCTCTCTCTCTCTCTCTCTCTCTCTCTCTCTCTCTCTCTCTCATATTTTTCTCTTTCTCTCCCCCTCTGTGTGTCTCTCTCTCTCTCTCTCTCTCTCACACACACACACACACACACACACTCTATCTGTCCTTCTGTCAGACAACTTAAATCTATAAAGTGGATCATATCCTTTTCACATCAGCCATCAATCTCTTTTCATTTCCAAGTACACACCTTATCTCCACCATCATCATCATCATCATTACCATCATCATCATCATCATCATCATCATCATCATCGTCATCATCATCGTCATCATCATCACATCAATGCCACTACTACTACTACTACTACTACTACTACTACTACTACTACTACTACTACTACTACTATTACTACTACTACTACTACTACTACTACTACTACTACTACTATTACTACTACAACCACCACCATCGCCACACCATCATTTCATGAAGGACCACCACTACTACTACTACAACCACCTCCACCACATCATCATCATCACCATCATTACCACCACCACGACGACGACATCAAAACACTATCACCATTAAAACAAGAACCACTACCACATCCTTACCACCACTACTACAACCTCCTCCAACACAACAATATCACCACCACCACTTCTGCAACCAGCACAACCACATACATCATCATTATCATTACTGCCACCAGTACAACATCCACCATCATATCATTATTACCACCACCCCTACCATTCATTTTTATATTTTATACGTCATAATGAAATTGGTTTTGGAACTTTACTTGATTTGAAACAAGGGGTATTGGGATGATTATAGATCTCAATAGATTATATTTAGTTTGCAGAAATTCCTGTTTAAGCATTGAAATTATTCGGAATTGTTTCTGAAATTTATGTGAGCGAAATTTTAAGTTGGCGTCTCTGGTCAACTTGAAACAATGGGAGGTGGGCATTAGTGAATCTGTGAATAAGGGAAATGTGGCGACTACCACTACTACTACAACTACAACCATCACCACATCATCCCTACCACAACTACTACAACCACCACCACATCATCATACCTACGACTACCATTACTACAACCACCATGTTATAATTACACTTTCAGTTTTTGAAATTCCTCCGAGTGGTGTCAGAAATTGCTGCGAGACACATTTTGGATTGCATCACAATCTATTTTAATGAAATTTAAATGTATAGGTTATTTTTGCATGGATGCTTCTTGATCTTAGCGCTGAAAAATGTCCTCCTTTTTAGTGACCAGTCATTCTCACCCCTGGGCTATGGCTAAAACAAAGGTGTCCACAACCCAACTTAGGCAATACATTCAATCAAGCCAAGGATAAAATGTATTGCCTAAAAATGTCGAAGATTTGCAGCGGAGATTGTTCAAGACTGATATTGACAGGACGGACAGTGAGACGGTACAGGAATTACTGAGAGAGATAGAGGAGGAAGGAGGTGTAACAAAGTTCAGTGTGAATGAGGATGGTGGTTTTGAGTATTTGTTTTATGTAACGGGAAGAATGAGGCGTGATTTGAGTGTTTTTTGTGATGTGTTTGTTATGGATGCAACATACAAAGTAAATCGATATTTGTATCCACTTGTGAATGTTATGTGCATAGATAATGAGGGTCATGGTTATTCCAGGGTGGCCAACTTTTCAGAAACTGAATTAGAGAAAATTTTTGGTTACCGCACAATAATGTTAAGAGCAGGGTGGCCAACTTTTCAGAAACTGAATTATGGAAAATTTTTGGTTACCGCACAATAATGTTAAGAGTGAAGTAATACACAGCCTAATACTAATTTAATACTTTACAAAGAATGAAAATGAAAACAGACATTAAGTTGAAATCAGAGCAATGCTGTGTCAAGATTACAGAGGAGCAAGAAGACAAGATTTGTTTGTGTGTCTTTATATGTTACGGAATAGGTACATTTTGGTTGTCAAAACTTTCATTTTTATTTTGACATTTTCTTGATCTTTTAAAATAAAATTATAAATTAATTTAAACAACAGACTTGTTTAATATTTTAAAGATATACTTTTGTGGGGACCTTTTGTAAAATCATTAGTCCGATTGTAGTTGTAAATTTCTTTATATTCTAATGTCGTAAAATCAGTGACACCACTGAATCCCTACCAGCACTTTTACTCACTGAGTCCCTACCACCAGCGCTTTTACTGGGTTCCTACCACCAGCGCTATTACTCACCGAGTCCCTACCACCAGCGCTTTTACTCACTGAGTCATAGAGCTTTTACTCACCGAGTCCCTACCACCAGCGCTTTTACTCTTCGAGTCCCTACTACCAGTGCTATTACCGTCATAGAGCTTTTACTCACTGAGTCCCTACCACCAGCGCTTCTACTCACTGAGTCATAGACCTTTTACTCACTGACACTGAGTCCCTACCAACAGTGCTATTACTATTACCGAGTTATAGAGCTTTTACTCACTGAGTCCCTACCACCAGTGCTTTTACTCACCGAGTCATAGACCTTTTACTCACTGACACTGAGTCTCTACCACCAGTGCTATTACCGAGTTATAGAGCTTTTACTCACTGAGTCCCTACCACCAGTGCTTCTACTCACGAGTCCCTACCACCAGTGCTATTACTCACTGAGTCCCTACCACCAGTGCTTCTACTCACGAGTCCCTACCACCAGCGCTTTTACTCACTGAGTCCATACCACCAGTGCTTCTACTCACGAGTCCCTACCACCAGCGCTATTACTCACCGAGTCCCTACCACCAGCGCTTTTGCACACCGAGTCCCTACCACCAGCACTTTTATTCACCGAGTCCCTACCACCAGCGCTATCACTGAGTCATAGAGCTTCTACTCACCGAGTCCCTACCACCAGCGCTTTTACTCACTGAGTCATAGAGCTTTTACTCACCGAGTCCCTACCACCAGTGCTATTACTCACTGAGTCCCTACCACCAGCGCTTTTACTCACTGAGCACCTACGACCAGCGTTATTACTATTACTCACTGAGTCCCTACCACCAGTGCTATTACCGAGTCATAGAGCTTTTACTCACTGAGTCCCTACGACCAGCGCTATTACTCACTGAGCCCCTACAACCAGCGCTTTACTCACCGAGTCCCTACCACCAGCGCTATTACCGAGTCATAGAGCTTTTACACACTGAGCACGTGTGACCAGCGTTATTACTTACCGAGTCCCTACCACCAGCGCTATTACTCAGCGGGTCACAGAGCTTTTACTCCCCTACGACCAGCGCTATTACTCACTGAGTCCCTACCTCCAGCGCTTTTACTCGTTGAATCCCTACCACCAGCACTTTTACTCGCCGAGTCCCTACCACATGGCTATTACTGAGTCCCTAACACCAGGGCTAATACTATTAGCCACCAAATCCCTACCACCAGGGGGGACAATATAAGCTAAAATTAGACCCCAAAAATTCTTACAGTGATGCAGAAAAAAACAACGAACAGATCTCTTTCAAATTTACACAAAATGTTTCTTACAACAAGATGGATAGGTTTAGCAATAGTCTTGTAAATAAATTTTTCAGAATTTTTATTCGATTTCTTAGTGAAAATTTGGTGTGACATGACAGGAAAAAAAATTGATTTAAAAATTCATAAAACTGCTAAATTTTTGTTTAGCCCAAAACCCAACCATCATGATGCAAAACACATCATAAGAAAAATTCTGACCAAATTTGAAGACAATCTGATGGGAAACAATCCAGATGTGAATGTTAGAAAATCAGAGAATGACGCACAATGAAATTTTGAGAAAATGAAAAATTTGTCTTTAATTTGATAATAAAGCTAATAATGCAGACAAAGGCCAACATTCATCAAGTATAACCAATATGGAACAAGAAAACAGTAATATTTTATAAATTGATCAAATTCTGAAAAAAATTATAAACGATTCGCTAACCAATACCTCTAAGAAAAAAAAAATTGCGAAATAATTTAATATCTGCTATTATTCACCAAAAAATTACTTTAGTGGTCAAATACGCTTTATAGAACTATAAATTATAGTTCTAAAATTTTTAATTATATCTCATGAACTAATAATGTAATGTATAATTTGATGCTAAACACCAAAAATAACTGAATTAAAAAAAAACTTTTTTTAAGGGGCAACATAAGCTAAAATTAGACGTAAAACCCTAAAATTTCTAACATAGATGCACCAAAAACTAGCATATAAATTTCTTTCAAATTTAAACACAATGTTTCTTTCATAATAATTTTTTTAGAATTTTTATTTGATTTCAACTGAAAATTTAGCGCGGATCGACAGGAACAAATGAATTTTAAAATTTATAAAATTGCTAAATTTTAATTTACCCCCAAACACTTACATCATGATGTAAAACACATCATAGAAAAGATTCTGAATAAATTTGAAGATAATTTAAAGGAAAATGACTAAGGTAGGATTGCTAGAAAACCAGACAAATGACATAAAACAGACATTTGAGAAAGCGCAAGCTTTTTCTATAATTTGACATAAAAGGCTGATTTTGCAGACAACTAAAAGAAATGATCCATCAAACTTTCAAAATATGACCGTAATAGGACAAGAAAACGAAAATTTTGTAGATGGATCTAAGTCTAAAAAAAATTATAATCGGTTCACTAACCCATACCCCTTAGATTAAAAAAAAATGCTGTAAAATTGATTTTTTTACGCCCAGAGATAAAATAATTTTGTGGTCAAATATGATGTCATACCTTATGAATTCATCATTATAATCACAAAACCTAATTATTTACTGTATACAATAGGTTATACAGATGATTTCTAGATATATTAAATGATTTTTCAAAATATGATATGGCACGCTATCCTCATTTTTCATTTTTTTATTCTACTTGAGAGACAAGTCGTATAAAATTAGATATCTAGTCAAGTTGAACTGCAAAATCAATTCTATTTTAGACAATAAAACAGTTAAATAGTGCACTAGCTCTGAATAAAAAGCAATTTGCTTTCCCAAACCCTTGGAATAAAAATCTCTTTCGCCTCAATACAGAAAAAGTCAACACTACTTGTTTGCCACCACTTTTTTTGTAGTTCCACAAAGAGGGTTGATCCTGCTCTGGATGGAAAAATTGAAATAAAAAAGAGACACATTTCATTAGCAATTTTTGGAAATGGCATTATTGTCATAAAATGCATTTGTCAAAGACATAGCAATTTTTAAAAAATGATCATTATTCACACCAACTACGTTCGGCGTCTCGTTCGGCCCGATTTCGTTAAAGGCCTAATAACCCAATTTCCACTTAGTTCGAAATGTCTCCGTACTTCGTTCGAAATGTCTCCATACTTAGTTTCTAAATGTCTCCGTACTTCGTTCGAAATGTCTCCGTACTTCGTTCGAAATGTCTCCGTACTTAGTTCGAAATGTCTCCGTACTTAGTTTTAAATGTCTCCGTGCTTAGTTTCGAAATGTCTCCGTACTTAGTTCGAAATGTCTCCGTACTTATTTCGAAATGTCTCCGTGCTTGGTTCGAAATGTCTCTGACACAGTCACAGAGCGGATTCAGAAACAGATAGGAGTACCAGTGACATTGTATGGGCTCATAGGTGGTTGAAAGCCAGAACTGAAAAGTACAAAGAAGAGTTCACTATATTGGGCATTGCCATGAGCTCTGCCTTTGATACAATCTGCTAGTGCCGCGCTGAAGACCGGCCTGGACCGCGGTCCGACGGTCTTTTAGCTGTGAACCGAAGACAGGTCCCAGAGGGGAAGACCAGCGGCGGTCCACACTTCTTATCACCTTTCAACTAGTGCGGGGCGGTCCTT
>NC_088372.1:16381147-16391147 GCF_034508935.2 Berghia stephanieae | reverse complement strand
AAAATTCAACGCCCTGCCCTAACACATTTTAGTTTATATAACTAAGGCAACGGTATAAGGACACGCTTTAATGCATATAAATGCACAGACACCGGGCAAACCTATCTTAGCGCTCTTGTTACTCATGATGTTGAGCGTCAGCAAGATGGCTTTCTATTATTTCAACATTTTTAACACGCCTGAGTGTACTTAAACACTTTAATATGTTTTTTTACCCGGAAGTTCATATTCATACAGGGAGTCCAATATAATATCTAATAACAATAACAGATTATACATATGCGGACTCTGGAAGCTGATCATATCCACATAGCCTATAAATGATAATGATTAATTTAAACACGGACTATAATATTGCTATTATGGTCTAATAGCCCAACATCAGTATGAGTATAAGGGTTATCATTGGCTCTCCACTATACACATTTTAAATGCATCTATAAAATGTTTAAATAGAAATAGACATTATATTGGACTCCCTTATTGTATGAATATGAACTTCCAGGTAAAAAAAACATATTAAAGTGTTTAAGTACACTCAGACGTGTTAAAAATGTTGAAATAATAGAAAGCCATCTTGCTTGACGCTAAACATGATGAGTAAATAAAACATATGTAATAATCAGAAAAGCTACATGATAGGTACATAATTATGAGAAACAACAATTGTTTAAACAAAGCATGTCACTGATCAAATGTAAAGTGATGGAAATAGATACATAATTTCATTAATCAATATAATGTAAATGTTGCTACTCGAAGCGATAAATAATGTGAAATTGAATGTAAGCTTCAATTTAATTATAAAAACAGATAGAAGAATGGATGTTTCGTGTTTCCCCTTTACCAACAAACGCATTCAACTTAACGGCACTACCACATCATCTATACTGTTTGGTTCATCCTGTTTGTTGACAAAGGAGAAACCTGAAACGTCCATTCTATCTGGTTTTGTAATTAAACTGAAGCTTGAATTTAATCTCATAGTGTTATTCAATCAACATCAGAATCTGAAACCCTTCTTCGTTTGACAGCAGTTGACAAAAAAGATGCTTCTGCTTCATCATCAGTAATCATCCTTAACAAATAAATTTCTCAAAAATAACATCAATCTTTTTGACATAAGAGGGGAATGACCCATAAGGAATTTTACTTTTCATCAACTCCCAGTATGGCCCAGTGTTAGTCAGATTAAACAGTGAAATAGCAGCAACTAAAGAAATTACCCTACTATCCCTCAAATCTGCAACAATACTTTGAAGCTTTAAATTGTCACCTGAAAACAAGAACATGTTTATGATGGTACAAAAGAGCATGAGCATTTTCAAATATATTATTGAAACGATTACTTCTAAAACTGCAAAACTGAGACATAATATTATTAGCTTCAGAATAATTTAGCCATTCTTCCCTTGCCCCATTTTTCTCATCCCCCCGAGGTCCCAATACTTCTGCAGTTAGTCTTATAGCACGTAAGGCTGCACTTTCTTTACCAATACTAGACTGAAAATGATTAAACTTTTGCTGACTGTCCCTCCCAAGTGAACCCCCCACTTTAATTACATCCCTCTCAAATTCTAACACAGCACTCTCAACAGCTTTAGATAGACCAAGCAAAAAATGCACGTTACAATACAAAAAATGTGTACATAGACCGTCTATATTCCTCATCATGCAAAACACTCTTACGCCATTCATGAATTTTTTTATTTAAAAGTTTCATATTTGCCGCTCTATCGGACATAAGTTTCGTTCTTTAATTTTAAATTACAAATTTCTTTCTTTAAAATATTACATTCTGATGAATCGACTTTATAGATGAAAACAATTTTTTGGAAGAGACAGACTTTGATAATCTTCTAACATGGTCAACATTAACAATTGTGGAAGAAAGTGGGATGTGGGACTCTGAAAAAGATTCTGGCAATAAAACAGAAGTGATCAATGCAAGGGTACATTCAGGTTTGGCTGGATTCTGAGTAGAAACAGACATAGAGGGTAGAGGGGTAGAACCAAAAGTGAATGACGATGATGGTAGTGGTGTTGAACATGAATCAGGTGTGGACACATTCCGAGAATTAATATTCGTGGAGAGATGAGGGGTAGAACCAGATACAGTAGAAATGCAGGACGATGGTGGTGGTGGTGGTGAGCTGAGAATCTTAGTAGAAGTAGAAGGTTGACTTGATGATGGTAGTACAGATGAAGGAAATAAAACGGTTGGCTGAGGACTCAGTGCTGGCCAGTCAACAGTAGACGACGGTGGTGGTGAGCTGAGAATCTTAGTAGAAGTAGAAGGTTGACTTGATGATGGTAGTACAGATGAAGGAAATAAAACGGTTGGCTGAGGACTCAGTGCTGGCCAGTTAACAGTAGACGACGGTGGTGGTGAGCTGAGAATCTTAGTAGAAGTAGAAGGTTGACTCGATGATGGTAGTACAGATGAAGGAAATAAAACGGTTGGCTGAGGACTCAGTGCTGGCCAGTCAACAGTAGATGACAGTGGGGGTGGTGGTGGTGCCTGAAGTGCTGCTGGGTCCCTGCTGATATTTTTTATCAGCTTCCCCTTCTTTGTTTCTGCAGCGAGATACATGCCTCGCAACTTCTCTCTCGTGCAAATTACAGGAGAAGACGATATGTCTCCTAGAAATTTATGGAAGTCTCCATAAGTATGTCCATGTTTCAGGAGAAAATTGCCGAGGTCCACAGCAATTTCCTTTGACACAACAGTCTTTTTAAAATTGTTCTTCTCCAATGTCATGTCTACACCAATGGCATTGAGGGCATCACTGATGTGGTGAAGATCCACAGGTGCATTCAAAAACGTTTTATCTTTCCCTTTTGCCGCCTTCACCACCTTCAAAATTTTTCGCCAGATACTATTGACAGGATAACTTGAGTCTGGACTTAACATGGAGAACCATTGTTCCACCTAGAAGGGAAAAAATAACCAGAAAATATTGAAGGGCTTATAACTAATGCATTAGTATATTAGAACAGAAAAAAAATAGAATCTTATACAAAAAGATAACCCTTGATAATACATCAGAATCCAACAAGTTTAAAAAAAGATAAGGATTAGGTATGAAAAAATTTATATACTTTGCTCGAGAGAGGAACACAGGGATGGTTTAGAATTTAATTGTATTCCATAGCAAACACCTAGTCTTGTCTAACCTAGTAAAGACCTTTTCAACTAGTGCTATTATACCAACAGCACATGGCCCATTGCTAATTGCTGACTGTTGCAGGCATGCTTAAATTATATCATAAAAAGAGCCATAAACACGTCTTTTACTTGTCTATGTCACTCAGTCACTTGTAACTACAAACCCAAATAAACTCAACCATACATGTTAACAATAAAATCTACTCGCAACCATCATGAACTTATATGAATCTGAAAGCTCCATAGCGGGACCTTGTGTTTTACAAAAAAAAAATCAAATCATAAGCTGGTTTAGCCTCACTGTACTGATAATATTAGCGCAGTAAAAAACATCAAAAACAACCAAAATATTTATCAAAAAAATATAATGGTGGCCTGTGACAACGAAAACAGATGTGTCGTATATTCAGAGAAACCTTACCTCAGACACTGTCGTTTTGGCTTCAAAGCGCAGATGATAAAGCTGGACGAACAGGTGTCACTTGCACAGGTGGGAGTGCAGGTATACGACCTTTCCCCCTTCATCAAAAATGAAGCCCTGAGACGACTCATTTGTTCGTCATCTGAAAATTGAGAATTAAAATGTTCAAACTGATTTGAGATGTGATAATAATAATAAATAGTTTCTATACACCGCCTTACCCCGTATTTCAACAAGCTCAACGCGCTAATGATTACTCATTACCATCAACACTATCTATCAAAACTCAACTGTCAAATTCAAATAGGCAGGATTCAAGAATTTAATATAAATCTAAAACTTATATTATAAACAAGCAACCATCACCAAGTCAATTCCATAGCATCAAAGTAAAACAAGCCTTGCTACCAAGTAGTCTATACAGTAAAAGGTTAAAAGTTAAATTTAAACTGGAGTATGAGTCACTACAGTATAATAGTAATAGTTCCATCAATCATGGCATGGTTGAAACTGGATCTTAAAAAAACGATTGAAAAACAAACAAGTTAGATACCACTCATTGATGACACCTGATGAAGAATGGAGCAATCCTGTTAAGATTATTATTATAAGATCAAACAATGTGCACCAGATTTCGTCCCAATTGTCAATAATTTCTTAATGAATGAGCTTGACTTAATTAATCTAAATTTCAGAAAATTGAGAAACAACTAGACTTAGACGTCGATAGTGTGATACTTTCCATTTCCTAGTACTAGTAGGACTCACAATCACAAGCACAAGTCTAGCAGTCAGGACGGACACTGACACGACCAGTTTCTATTATTTTATTTTTCATCTAGAAGTATCAGTGATAATGATGACACGTTCATTCTTAGCGATCGGTGGGCTCCGATAATAATAATAATAATAATAATAATAATAATAATAATAATAATAATAATAATAATAGCCTTCATGAATGAATGAATGAACACGAATACAAACATTATCCATTAATTCAGAATAGTGAGTGGAGCAAACAGTATCATGATAAGATTAAGACAAGATAGAGAAAAGCTTCGATCTACTCAAACACCGATCATAATAAAATAAAAAACAATAAGATTTACTTACCACATAATTCAAGTAAGTCCATGTCCATAATTGAAACACTTTTGACTATTCTAGATGGCTGTTTGGAAACGTTACAATCGGTCTCGGCCACCGGCAGTGTATCAACTCACGCGTCGGACGGTAGGAGAGAAAGAAAGAGAAAGCGGAAACAAAGGCTTTGCTTTTAAAGATGGCGCTATGTGTTGAATCAAGCCAGCATGCTGGATTTTTGATATTATAGCCTTCAAATGCTGCAGATTTTTATGGTGTAATTTTTTCGCCGTTTATTAACCGTTAAGAGAGTCAAATTTTCAGTCAAAAATAGGGCAAATTCAGTTAAATTTTAATATATTTTTGTTGTGTTTATAAACGAAAAAATTACACCACACGAAAGGGCATTAAAAGGAGATTCTCCCACACTTGATTTCACAGCTGTTGGTCCGTTCAGCTTTTAGCGCGAGCAGATCTTGTGACGAGACCCGAATTTCGGTCGATCGGTACGCAGTTTTCACAGCGAAAATTTGCAATCGGATCTCTTTATGAGGGCGTTTTTGAATAGCTGTTAAAAAGTTCACATAGCTTGAATAGTTTAAATATTTAGCTCATCTTGTAGAGCAGATATTGAAATATAATATTATCCTTTTTTTTATTAAATAAAGTTTAATTCAAGAGAGAGAGAGACAGATATTAACACCCCACTTTTTTATCGATCCCGCCAAATTCGCCTGCCACACAGCGGTAGTTTGGGATACCTACTTGCACATTGTTTCTACACGTGTATACAAAAGAAATGAGCGTTCATACAAACACATATACATACATACATACATACATACATACATACATACATACATACATACATACATACATACATACATACATACATACATACATACATACATACATGCAGACATACATACAAACCAGCATGTCATCGTATATGCATGCCTACATTCATACATACATACATACATACATACATACATACATACATACATACATACATACATACATACATACATACATACATACATACATACATACATACATACATACATGCATGCATGCATGCATGCATGCATACATACATACATACATACATACATACATACATACATACATGCAGACATACATACATACATACATACATACATACATACATAAATACATACATACATACATACATACATACATACATACATACATACATACATACATACATTCATTCATACATACATACATACATACATACATACATACCTACCTACCTACCTACCTACCTACCTACCTACCTACCTACCTACCTACCTACCTACATACATACATACATACATACAAATCAGCATGTCATCGTATATGCATGCCTACATACATACATACATGCATACATACATACATACATACATACATACATACATACATACATACACACAGACACACACACACACACAGACAGATAGAACGATACGATATATTTGCTGGGACAGCAGATAACCATATTATAAATATAGTGTCTTATATTAAGAAGAAGATGGCAATGATTGTGATGATGATGATGATGATGATGATGATGATGATGATGATGATGATGATGATGATGATGATGACTACGATAATGATGATGATGATGATGATGATGATGATGATGATGATGATGATGATGATGATGATGATGATAACGACGGCGGCAATGTCGATGATGATGATTCACGACACTGCTTCTCGTTATTTTCATTGGTTGTCTCATTTTTCCACAGAAGATTTGTTAATTAATTTTATGGCGGTTGGAATGAAGGTTGTCTTATGTCGATTTGTCCGACATTTTGCTTCTAGATACCGTCTTCCGGAGCGCAGAAGTTGGAATTTTTCGTTCAGCGGATGCCTCTTTTCGTTGATAATGTTAAAAGATTTCTTCTCAACTGCATTAATATAAGTTGTGTCAAGGCTTCTAAGGTCTGTGTTAATTATTTTCGAAGCCTCTCTGAGGGTTCTATGTAGTTTGGATTTTTCTTTTGTTCCACAGCTTCCATACCACGTTGTGATGCCAAACGAAACGATACTCAATATTAATGACTTGTAGATTTGTATCATGGTCTTTCTGTTCACATTGAAAGACCTTAATTTTCTGAGTATATACAAGCGCTGGTTACATTTTCTGATGACATTGTTGGTGTGCGATTCAAATCTTAGACTGTTATCTATAATTACACCAAGGTATTTAAACGTTTCAACAGTTTCAACCGCCTGATTGTTAATTTTTGTTATTTGTCTTGCTCTTTTTCCTATTTTTCTGTGATCAAACAGTTGTTCCTTTGTTTTTGTTACATTGAGCTCTAGACAGTTATCGGCACACCATTTGCTGAATTTACTAACTTGCTCAGTGTATTTAAATTCGGAGACGGAATCATTGAGCAGGCCGAGTATTGCGGTGTCATCAGCATACATTATTGGTTGATTATTAGCTTTAAAAATCAAATGGCGGATTTTTTTGGTAATTTGGGGCAAATGTTGCAGGTTAGGTAGGATAAAGTTGGCGGATTTGGGCGAATTTCTCGCATAAAGTTTGCGGGATTTTGCATGGGCACGTGGCAATACTGCTGCCTACTCTGGATAGACACGTATTTGATAATTGAACCAGATAGTCGTCCTTAAAATTTTATTGATTGATATTGATCCTCATCTAAACCTGGCAGCTCGCGATGTTTCATACACAGAGATTACCTTAGTAATAAGGCGGGTTTTGTTTTGGGTTTTCTTTTTATCTGACACATGAAGGGGTCCTTATTATAGGTGATAGCTGTATACTTTAGATATGTTCTCATGGATTTGAAAACTACGTCCTCTTAATAGGGGCTGGCAATCAATGTATAAATATGGGTATATACTTCTGATTGGTGCTTATTGATGTATCATCAAAATGATATCCTTGAAGATAATCTTTATGATTGTAAAACATGCGATACCCTTCATAGTAATCGGTATGTCTTACAATTGTAGATTTTATACATGGAAGTCATCAATTTGTTTGTTTTAATTGTTGTTTTTTTTTTTTGTTTTGTTTTTTTTGGGAAGGGGGGGGGGATTGTTGGTTTGTCTGTTTTTGTGTGTTTTGTTTTGTTTTATTTTGTTTTTGATTTTGTTTTTTTGTTTTTTTCTGGGGGGGGGGAGGGGGGGGGGTTGGCCCATGTAAATATTTTACAAACGAACAACGAATAAATTAATAATATAACTATTTTTGTTAACGATTGATAATCGAGTTTTTTTTTTAACGAAGGATCATTCTGTCACCTATTGACGCATAGGAAGGATATCTACAACCTTTGTCGTGAATACAGAATATTTTTCTATCTGTTTTCAACCTGACTGTGAGGTCGACGGCTTTAATCATTGCTGACGGAGTAATTGTCCACAACACATCTGGTGTTTGTGTGTGTCGTGTGTTGTTTTGTTGTGATATTTAGAATCGTTCACTATCTGCCAATGTTTATTATTTCCGTGTCATTTTATGTGCCATCATGTGTGTTGGTTAATGTAGAAAGGTGAAAACATCTGTCCGCAGCTTCTCTCAATAATCTGACACACGTATGGCTGAGAAACAACAAACTGAAAAGAAAAACAAATATAATGATATACAGTGGCCTTCAATCAGTTTTAAGTTACATCTGTAGAGAAAGGGCGTTAGTAAAGAGCTAAGTAGATACACTATATGCAGTCTCCCGAAAACAACCTAGGATAATTCTAAATATCACTTCCAAACCAAAATAAGTAACAAACCGCTCTCCATTAAGTGCGAAAAAATACCGCTATCGTTTAAAAATTACAGGAAGGCGACTATTTAGTCATATTTTATGGAGAGACAGAAATATTCCAGCTAATAATGCAATGGCGTTGTTCTTTACACCATGCGGACAAAACAAACACTAAGGCAGACCCAAACTAGTATGCGTATGTGGAGAATTAGTCCGTCTGTGTAAAAAAAAAGAGAAGAGAGAGAGAGAGAGAGAGAGAGAGAGAGAGAGAGAGAGAGAGAGAGAGAGAGAGGGAGAGAGATGACAATTGATAACGTATCCTAGTTTGGACGTGCATGTGGAAGTGGGTGTGTGGGGGAGGGGGGGGGGGGGGGGTGGGGGTTGCGTGTGCGTTGGTAATATGAGTGGAATGCATACTGTGATCAGTGTAATGTCGGAAGATATAACATTTTCTAATTTGGTGATTATTATCATGATATCGAGAACAAAGAAAACATTTTTTTTGGGGGGGGGGGGGGGGGGGGGGGAGGCTTTGCTCGCATTATTTTACTTATTAAGTCACGCAGTAAATACAATTTTGGTGTTAAAACATTTTGTGTTGACAAGCTTGGAACAGCAGTAACAAGAAATTTGGCAAATAATAATGTTTCCCTTATAAAAAATAATATGTCGTTCTTCATGTAAATTGCTACTTTATTCTAGCGAAAAGGCATGAGCAGCGTCTTTTCGAAATAGAAGTTTCCTATGAAAAGAAATATCTCATGTCACCGTCTTTCCCCGTCTATCTTATACAACCATCCAAAACCTTTGTCAACCCTATCATCTGTAAATTCAAAATGATATATAACATGTAGACAAATTACACGATGGTTCTCATTGAAAGAAAAAGATGATTTTTTTGTCTAATTGAAATCAGCTGATAAACCGCAATTTTACATATATTAATTGTTCATACCTATATATGTCTTCTACAATTGAAATAAAATCTTTTAAATCTTTAACATTTAAGACAAATTCTATTTAATGCCCGGTTAGCATGGTGATCGATACTTTGCCGAGACTTGATTTAAAGTAACCGGTGAAAACTTTAACCGTTGTCTAATAAATTCATTCAATCGAGAATCTACGGATAATTCTCGTTCTGCTATCCATCTGCTACTCGTGACAGTAAATGTAATCATTATAATTTGGCTACCTCATGACGTCAGATGACCTGGTGATAACTATAATATTACTATTAAGTAAATAATCGAATCACAAAATTCGACAAGACGTTGAGTCGAAATTGGCGAGACTGACCAATTAAATTATCGGTTGGTGGTATCAAACACACAAAGGTTGAAAATGAAATACCAAAATGCACAACACAAAGGGACAGACTTGCATCGTCGAAGGATGATTGATGTTGCATAGATACGAGTAGATCTACCCTATTGTGTTCAGATTCTGTTTCTGCTAGATACTGAGTTCCCTAAATGGCCATGTCAATCATGTAACATCTTTAGATGATCTCATCCTACTCTTTGATATCTATAGCCACGTTTTCGAGTCCGATTGTTAATCATG
>NC_088372.1:16323647-16376147 GCF_034508935.2 Berghia stephanieae | reverse complement strand
TCCACGATGTCATAGAATTAAAGATTTATGAATGAAAAAAATAAATGTGTCTATTGCGGCAAAACTGGTTGGATCTGGGTCAGCCCAGATACTGTCCTTTTGTTGGTTAGAGCAGCCCACAGTTGTTTTTGTTTTCAAGAATAATGTTTTTGATTTTTATTTGGAGTTGATTGAAATTTGTTTACAGTATGAATAATACTATAAACGAATCAACGTTACACGTAGTTTTGTTATCTCTGGCTGGCAGATATTATGATTTATAAAAAACTAAACGCATTGCATCAATAGATTTTATATAACCAACGTTTCAGTTTTAACTTAGTTTTCTGTGTTGGTTCTATTGATCAAGCGGTAGAACAGTGCGTAATTTACTAAAACACATGCTATCAATTGCAAAACCTGTGTAGTTTTCTATGTTTTCCAATCGTTGTAATAATTGTGTACATTGTGACGACTGCCCGAGATTCATGGTTATCAAGGTCATTATTGACGTCATTCTGATATTACTTATTATTTTTAATCAGCCATTTTTATGAGCAATTATCACTAAACTGTATGAAGATGACTTTAAACAATCAAAGTAACACATATCCTGTTGACATCAATAGTTTTATATAACCAAATACAGGCATAGAGATAGAACATAATTGACGTCATCAGGTTTTTGTAATTGTTTATTTTAATAAAACCTGTGTAGTTTTCTATGTTTACCGATCATTATAATTGTTTACATTATGACGACTGTCAGAGAGTTCGTGGTTATCTAGGTGTCTATTGACGTCAATCAGCTCTAAGTTATTGTTTTTATTCAGCCATTTTTATGAGCTTTTATCACTAAATTGTATGTGTCGTGAATTGGATTCAATAGTCTTAAGTCACGTCGCCCAGCAACGGCAGCCATCGTGGTTCTAAACAAAGAATATCCGTACTTTTTAATCTTCATGCTGGCTAAAACTTTTCATAGAAAGCATTGCAACAAATAATATTATAGACGTCTAGAATAATAATAAACAACTTAATCAACCCGTCCGGTTTCACCTGAATCGTTTAAATTTTCTTTGGTCAAACCGGACACCCCCCCCCCCACTGGAGCTAAAATGAAAACCGGACATCGTCAGACCATCTAACCACAATCAAACGATCCTAAAATAGCATGTAGTGCAGTGGTTGAGCCGAAACTCCTTAATAAAAACGTATAAATAGCTTAAATAGCAACTTCCTTGCACACCTTGCAACCCATAACAAAGAACGGGATACTTACGTTTTGTGAGAAATATCTCGATGAAAACACGATTCTTTGACTTCTTCTTGATTGCACTCATTGAAACGGCAGGAAAAACGTCACAAGAGACGTGTGCTTAGTTACTAGAAATATGCACCGGGGAAAAAACAAAACAAAAGTAAATTAGACCTCGAGTCGGGTAGCGTCCGGTTTGATTCGTGTCCGGTTTGACCTAAATCTACTCTATCAATACATATTACTGATGATTAGAGATGAAGGTGAAAATTACGCACTTTTGTCTATACCAAAGGGGATGACATAAATTTAATGTAGACTGGTCAAAAGTCGAAAATTAATCAATATATGATACAGTGTTTCCACAAATATGTACTTGTGTTCAACAATAACAACTACAAAAACAACAACAACAACAACAAAAATAAATCCTGGACACATCAATCATCGCATTCTGATGACGAAGATGAGATGAAAAGGAGAAATGGAACGTCTCCGGAAAGATTTCGTGGCATCACTCAATCCAATGAAATGTAATTTTTCTCCAGCTTGTGAAGGTTGGAGCATGCCCTTTTCCAGTCTTCTCTTGTTATATCATTCATTGCCTCGTCGGTGAGAGTAAATTTGGTGTTTCTCCTCTCCATCTTTCCTTTTACTTGGACCCAAAATGAGCTCGATTCGATTGCGCACATGGTGATATGGGATGGGGGAAGTCACGCAACCTCGTGTCGAAACTCCCCGATAGACAGTCTGCTTTGAAAACTGTTTCTGATTTGTTGCTTCTCATTAAGAAGTATAGTTGGGCCTTTGATTAATGGTCAGAATATGTAGTGCGGCCTGATTGGAGCCAAGAACTCATGTCAGTTTTTATAGTTGGTGAAGTTGGAACCTTGCAGTAATCATGGGCAACCGCATGGTATGTCCCGTCCTACATGTTAAATGTTGCTGTTGACAAAGGACCCCTTGTAAACCGCTTTGCGCACATACAGTGGATATTGCTCTATATAAAGCTAAATTATTTATTTAATTATTTAATGGTAGCTTTGTCCAATACAATACAGCCGAGTGCTTCGAGGGAAGGCAACAAACGGTTCTTTAGTCAATCTTCAAAAACCTATGCATTGACCACAAATGATAGTTTCTATCTTCCAGATGATACAGAGAAGAAAAAAATGGCATAACATCCTTCTAAATATCCAGTATCTTCACCGCATACACGAATAAGTGAACAATTGCTGCAGTACATCGCCTTCAGTCGTCGAAACAGGAAAACAATAACAACAAAACCCACAACAAAACACAACAAAACAACAAAACCCAAACCAAGTAAAAAAATTGCTAGACTAGATGGTCATCTGTCGTCTAGACAAAACAAAACAAAAAACTAAACAACAACAACAAGAAAACACACAACAAAACAAAGAACAAAACCCAAACCAAGTAAATATTTGCTAGACTAGATGGTCTTCAGTCGTCGAGGAAAAAAACATCAAAAAATCCCAAAACAAAACAAAATGAATAAAAAACCCAAACAGCAACAAACAATAAAACACTTAATTAATTTGTCTTTAATAATTATCTCTATTTCTATTCAAATACATGTCTGAATTAAATTTTTCAGCTCTTCCTGACCTCTCTCTTGTCTCTTAAAATACTAACGAAAGAGTGAAAATGGAAAGGCTTCGTATGGGAACAAAACAGACAATGGACGTTTCGGGTACAAAGCCTTCGTCAGTACAACAATACACAAATAAACGTGGAAAATAAATAAAATATAATGAAAAATAACTTGTATCGTCTGTACTCAATGGTGGTTGCAGTATGAATGAAATGTTAGCGTGGCGTGGGTATAGATAGGGTGCCCCAGGGGGGTGATCTAATTGATAAGCAAAGGTCAGCGTCAGGGAACAGAACTTTACAGACTATAATGGAAGATAAAAGACATATCGGTAGTAGTAGTAGTAGTAGTAGTAGTAGTAGTAGTAGTAGTAGTAGTAGTAGTAGTAGTAGTAGTAGCAGTAGTAGTAGTAGTAGTAGTAGTTGTCGTAGTAGTAGACGTAGTTGTAGTAGTAGTAGTAGTAGTAGTTAGTAGTAAGTAGTGTAGTAGTAGTAGTAAGTAGTAGTAGTAGTGAGTAGTAGTAGAAAGCTGTAGTGAAATAGTATGGGGGTGGTGGACGGGGCGAGGTGAAAGGGTCACGGCGGAGGTGGGGGGGGGGGGGGGGTAGTTGGATGAGCGAAGGTCGAATCTTCGCGAAGGAAATACGAATGATAGTAAAATGGAATACACCGATAAATAGATAGATAGATGGATAGATGGATGGACAAATAGGTAGGTAGATAGATAGAAAAGAGGGGAGAGAAGAGAGTGAGAGAGAGAAGAAAAAAAAAGGTGGGGGGGGGGTTGGTTTGAGGCGGACCGGTAGAGGGGAGGAATCAGAGAGAGAGAGAGAGAGAGAGAGAGAGAGAGAGAGAGAGAGAGAGAGAGAGAGGGGGGGGGGAAGAGAGAGGGAGAGAGAGGGGGGACAAAGAAAGAAAGAAAGAGAGAGAGAGAGAGAGAGAGAGAGAGAGAGAGAGAGAGAGAGAGAGAGAGAAAGGGGGGGGGGTGAGAGAGGGCGAGTAAACAGCCGAGTGATAGCTGGGTCTATATGTATATTAATGGATAAAAAAGTGGATGAGTGGAAACAATGAGAGATAGCTAGGAAGGTAGATGACTGTGAATTGGTGGATAATCAGTAGATAGATAGATAGATAGCTAGATAGATAGATAGATAGGTAGGTAGAGTTGTAGATTTAGTAGTATGAACAGTAGTAGTAGTAGTAGTAGTAGTAGTAGTAGTAGTAGTAGTAGTAGTAGTAGTAGTAGTAGTAGTAGTAGTAGTAGTAGTAGTAGTAGTAGTAGTAGTAGTAGTAGTAGTAGTAGTAGTAGTAGTAATAATAATAATAATAATAGTAGTAGTAGTAGTAGTAGTAGTAGTAGTAGTAGTAGTAGTAGTAGTAGTAGTAGTAGTAGTAGTAGTAGTAGTAGTAGTAGTAGTAGTAGTAGTAGTAGTAGTAGTAGTAGAAAGCTGTAGTGAAATAGTATGGGGGTGGTGGACGGGGCGAGGTGGAAGTGGTGATGAATATGGGTGACGTTGACATCTAGTGGTGGTCAATCCTGGTGTTGAGTCCGCGTGGAGTCAGCGTTCCCAACAACTTGATCAGGTGAGTTTCCCTACGTCGACGGGCGGAAGTGTCCGAATGGCAAAAACTAAGCACACATACACGCACACACTGTACATCGCAGTGGTCTGGCAGATTGAAGTGTCTGGCCACTGCTGTGTCTGCACAGTTCGATATGTCCCCAAGTGCTGCACGAATCTGTCACCCAGCCTCTTTCCGGTCTCACCAACGTAAGCAATCCCACACAGGGAGCACGTAATTGCATAGACTAGAATACGGTCAGTGCAAGTAAACGGCCGCCTGATGTCCCAAATCTTGTCTGGAAAGCTGACTCTGTCGTACTCCCACAGGTGCCCACAAGTCTTGCATCAGGGTCGCATACACGATCTGGCTTTAGGTCCATCCATGGGTATGGGTTCCAGGCGGCTTCTGACAAGGAGATCCCTCAGGTTACGATCCCGACGATATGCTACCAACGGGGGTTCTGAGAAAACTCTGTGGGTGTCTTCGCCCGCCTGGAGGATCACATAGTTCTGCAATAGGATGTTCCTCATTTGATCGGCATGGGGGTGATGCGTGAGGACTAAAATGGGACGCTGTGTCTCCTGCTCCTGGCATTGCGAGGCCTCATTGCTGCTTCTCTCGACACGAGGCTGGCTTTCGGGATATTCCCGTGCCCTAAAAAAAATCGAGCATGCGATCACGTTGCAGCGCAAATTCATCATCTTCTAGACAGAGTCTCCGCAAGCGGAGTATCTGACTGAATGGGATGGAGTCTTTGCACTTCACTTGGTGAAGTCCATGGTTCTATCTTGTTTATGATCCTAAATCATTAGCCATGCATCACAAGCACAGTGTAAACAATCAAACCTTTCTCATAAACAACATTATTTAGGCCACAATGTACTTTAGAAGTTTATCTACTTCTGTTGTTATATATTCCATGGTTATATGTAGAGAGAACAACAGAGAGAGTGAGTGAGAGAGAGAGAGAGAGAGAGAGAGGGGGGGGGGGAGGGAGAGAAAGAGAGACGCTGCCCGCAAACCGATAACTCAAAGCCCCCAAACTTTAAGAATGGACAGAGGTCACATTTAGTATGATTCAGAACAAAAACTATTGTCTTCACTGCTGTCATCAATGTAATTAATTATAAAAGCAAAATGAAATAAGAATAGAACAGAAAAAGTGATGGTTGTTCGTGGTGCTGGTTATGATTGATGGTTTGTTACTGGTGATAGTGATTTGATGGGGTGGTGGTTAAAGTCTATTAACCATACATTCCAGACGCAGTATAAACAATCAATTCTCCTGCTATTACTACCACAACTAGTACGCTACACACAACAACACTACTACTACTAACTACTACTACTACTACTACTACTACAACTACTACTACTATACACTACAATACACTACTACTACTACTACTAACTACTACTACTACTACTACTTCTACTACTACTACTACTACTTTACTACTATCACCACCAATAATACTACTACTACTATTACGACTACCAACACCAAAACATACAACACGATCATTTATATGGAACAATTTTCTCTAATCATGTTGAAATCACTTTACAAGGGATACCAGCCAACAGCAACTTTCAACATTAAGAAGAGGATTATCTATTTCGGGATATGGAGGTACGACTGTATTAAATATTTTTTTTGGTATACTCTGGCCTAGTTTGTAGAAATACGTGGGATTGAATGTGTCACATTTACCTCGATAAGAACCGCCATCCCAGCTTTGAATTCATTTGTGTTCAAAGGTCGGCCTTTGTAGCTTTGAATTCAATCGTGCTATTTCTATTCATCAAAATGAACATTTTCAACTATCTAATTCTGGTAAGAGTTTCTTATTTCATTTGATGTTTCTCAATTTTTCGATAGTAGATATTATAGTGTTGTGATGGGTTTGGTTATATGTATATTCGAAATGAATTCGCTTTGTAGTCTTTCCATTAGAATGAGAATGTGTTTCGCTGAGCCGAATTTATGCAAACTTTATGTGAATCATGGTCTGTAACTATTTTAAAACCTTTTTAAAATGTTCGCTCGTTTTACTTTCATATATTTTTGATCAACGAATACTTTTATAATGCGCATAGACACATGAAAAATAAACTGTGTAATGTGTTCTGCGCTGGAAGACTGCTTTTCACGCACAGAGCTCTTAAAATTATTTCATTTTACGGCTGTTTATGTGTTATTTCTATAAAAGGACGAATTTTATTTCATATTCAGAGGACTTCGTATGACTTTGTGCTGCTTTTGACGAAAATCGTGGATTTTAAACAATTTTAAACAATATTTTAAAGTTTTATAAATTTCTGCAAGGTTTTTCATCTCTTAAGACCATTTTTGTTTACGTTCAAGATTTTAAGGAAAAAAACCGTGAGCTATTTTAATCTTATTACAACGGTCGACGATGAACCCCGAGAATGACAACACCTAATTATTGTTATAACTATACACCCCAACACCTACGTACAATACGACACACAATTAATAATACACCAAATTTAGAAATAGTGAACCTTTTGAGATCTATTAATTATTCAAGGCATACAGAAAAATAACAAAAAGAGGAAATAAAGGTGGGAGCAAAAAAAAAAACAAAACAAAACAAAAAACAAAACAAAACAAAGAGAAGTCAAAGAAAACATCAAAAACAACTCAGTCAAATTAAAATGCAATCATTTAAATTCTACTAATAACAATCTAAAAATTCTAACTGTGAACTGTCGTAGCATTGTACACAGAAGAGCTGAATTCTGTGCACTCATGGAACAACATGAACCAGACATTGTCTGTGGACAAGAGTCATGGCTAAATATTAAGTCCTGTGAAATTTTCCCAAAAGAATACGAGGTATTTCGAAATGACAGAAAACTACCTAGAGAGGAAGCAGAAGATGAAGGAAATGAAAATGAAGACGATGAGACCAGGCGACCGGGAGATGGGGTATTCATACTCGTTGATAGAAAATTCACAGGCTGTGAGCAAACAAAGTTCAAAACTGACTGTGAAATAATTTGGGTAAGCGTTAAAATCCAAGGCCATAAAAGCATCCTTGTTGGATCGTTCTACATGCCTCATCGAAACGAAACTGACATCGTAGAACTGCAAAAATCGCTTGAAATAATAAACTCCGAAAAAACTCCAAACCAAATGATTCTAACAGGAGACTTTAACTGTCCTGATATAAACTGGGGCGGTTCAAAAACGTTATCTTCCTGTCCACAACGTGCAATACAACAAAGCCTCATAGAAATTACAGCAGGAGCGCACCTCACACAAATTCACGAAGAATGCACACGCGGTGACAATATTTTAGATCTTGTTTCCGTATCCAATCCATCACTGATCCATTCAACAACATCACAACTAGGAATATCAGATCATGCCTGCGTTGTTACTGAAACTACACTAAATCCCAATTATATGAACCAACCCCCAAAACACGATACCTTTTCAAAAAGGCCAACTGGGCCGCACTACGAACACGAATCGAGGGACTGTCATCAGAGATCACAGAACAGCACAAAAGCGGTATGGATATAAATGAAATGTGGAGCCATTTTCACTCCTGCCTACTCAGTGCAATCAAGGAGTCAATTCACAAAAAGTACATAAAATACAAGACCGACGCCGTGGATGAACAGGAAAATACGAGCACTACTAAGACGCAAAGCAATAGCATTCAAGTGGGCTAAACTGAGCGGAACATGGGACACATACAAATCGTTGCAGCGTCAAAGTAGGAGTGAAATATTACAAGCAGAATGACACACATTAACAATGTTATAGAAAAAGGACTTGAAACAGACAATACCAAACCATTTTGGAACTACATAAAAAGCAAGAAAAACAATCCATTGGTGTAGCCTCATTGAAAGAAAATGAAACCCTGTACATTGAGGGGAAGGATAAAGCAACGATCCTCTTGGATCAATTTAAATCTGTCTTTACCCCCCATGGTCCACACGAGACAACCACCCCACCGACATCACAGAGGTGTGACCAATCTCTTTCTAATATCAACATAAACATCTCAGGAGTTGAAAAGTTGCTGAAAAACGTCGACCCATCTAAGGCGTCAGGTCCAGATAACATTCCCAACACAGTACTAAAGAAGTGTGCTGAGAGTTTGGCCCCCTCATAATGCATAATTTTCCAAAAATCGTCCGACACCGGGATGCTAACTAATGACTGGCTGAATTCAAACATCGTACCTGTATTTAAAAATATGCAACAAAAATAAAACAGAGAACTACCGTCCAATCACACTGACGTCTGTAATATCCAAACTATTAGAACATATAATCTGTAAGAACCTGATAAACCATTTTGAGAACAATGACATCGTAACTGACCTAAACCACGGGTTTCGCAAAGGATACTCGTGTGAAAGCCAACTCCTAATAACTGTAAACGACCTGTTGAAACTCCAGAATGCCAACACACTGGCAGATATCGGCATCCTTGACTTTTCCAAAGCATTTGATACTTTGCCCCACCAAAAACTCCTGCAGAAACTAGAAAATTACGGAATTTGTGGCTCTCTACACACATGGCTATTTTAATTTCCTCACAAAACGTACCATTTAAGTAGTCCTAGACGTCACGTCATCGGATGAATGTCCAGTCATATTAGGAGTACCATAGGGAACGGTGCTAGGACCCATACTATTTCTTTGTTTCATCAATGACCTACCTCTATGAGTAAAATCTCAGATTAGATTATTCGCCGATGACTGTCTAATATACCTACCAATAAAATCTGCAAAGATTGCTACAAGAGGACTTGAATAGTCTCGTGCAGTGGATTGCTAAGGATTGAGGAATGAATTTAACACAAACAAATGCTACATCCTCAGCACAGCTATAAAGTGCAATGAGACCCACACATTAAACACCGTCCTGAAACAAGTCGACGATAACCAATACCTGGGCATCGCCTTCTCAAACACATTAACAAAATAACCCAAAACGCAAGCTCCACCCTCGCCTTTCTCCGCCGAAATCTTAGCCACGCCCCAACTTCATGCAAACAAAACGCCTACTTGTGAGATCACAATTGGAATACGGAGCAGTTGCTTGGGATCCCTACCTGAAAGAGGTATTCAAAATCGTGAGAGAGTCCAGAGACAATGCGCCCGGTTCATAACTGGGAACTATAAGAGAAGAACCCCAGGATGCATGACAAAAATGTTAGAAGAAAGAAACCTCATCAGCCTCTAACAAAGAAAAAAAGAAACCCGTCTGTCATACATGTTCAAGATTATAACAGATCAAATTCCATCAATAAAGGCAGACTCCTATTTCACGCCAACGACCAAACAAAAGAAAAATCCGAGCACTCACTTTGCCAACCACATAACCGAAAACCCCATTGAGAGATACGCCAAAAACAATTCGAACTGCTTCAAAATCCACAGACAAGAACACAAAACTACAGAAATTCTTTCTTCATTAGAACAATCTCGGAGTGGAATGGGCTGGATGAACTGGTCATCATGGTACCACACCTAAACGATTTCAAGGCCTGACTGACATGAGCCCGCGCCCAATGAGGACGCCGCTAAAATACAACCAGACCATTGGTTTCTTCAGCGCCAACCATACAGGTGCAGATACAGATATGATGTAAAAAAATGAACTTAAGACTTAAAATATAATTACTTAGACAACAACTAATTCGAACGCTGGTCAACTGTGTATGTATTACATGCATCGTCCTTCAGAAAAATTTGCAAAATACTAACGAAAGAGTGAAAATGGAAAAGCTTCATATGGGAACAAAACAGACAATGGACGTTTCGGGTACAAACCCTTCGTCAGCACAACAATACACAAATAAACGTGGGAAAAAAATAAAATATAATGAAAAATAACTTGTTTCGTCTGTAATCAATGGTGGTTGCAGTATGAATGAAATGTTAACGTGGCGTGGGTAGAGGAAAGGGTGCCCCAGGGGTGATCTAATTGATAAGAAAAGGTCAGCGTCAGGGAACAGAACTTTCCGGACTATAGTGGAAGATAAAAGACATCACTCTTTCGTTAGTACTTTACAATCATCGGCTTCAAGCAGCCCTTACCGCTTTCTACAGAAAGATTTGCGTGACCTAATTGGTTGGAAGACTGTCATAGAATGATTGACTTATTCGACGATTTGTGATCGATTCCCGTAGGCGCCACTTTTTCACTTCCCTTAGAATGTTACCTTACCTTACCTTACCCGGGTTCCATCTCTTTCCAGAGGTCGGATGTCATGGCTTTCCATCCTTCACGGTCCATTGCAGCCTCGTTACAGTCTGCCATGCGCCGTCATGTAGCTTCCTTGATGCCATCTGTCCAGGATTTCCTTTGTCTTCCTCTGCCTCTCTTTCCTTCAATTCTTCCCTCCATTATCCTTTTTTTTTAGACTATCATGTCTTCGCATATGTCCAAAATATGACAGCTTTTTGTGCTTCACAGTCAAAAGAAGTTCTTTTTGTTTTTGGCCCATTAGGTCGAGGACTTCGATGTTTGTTTTTCTTGCTGTCCAAGGTATTTTCAGTATTCTCCTGTACGTCCACATCTCAAAAGCTTCAATACGTTGTTCTGTCTGTGCGGTTAGTGTCCACGTTTCACAACCATAAAGAAAATGGACCACACATAGCATTTGGTGCATCTCATTCGTGTTCTGATGGAGATATTTGTGTTGTTGAGGATTGGCTTTAGTTTCATGAACGCATGTTTGGCCAGCATTATTCGTCTCCTGATCTCTTTGTCAGACTTTGCATCGGATGTTACCAACTGCCCAAAGTACGTGAACTCCTTTACTTGTTCCACTGGACACTCTTCTATTTCTATATCTATGTCTATGGGCTCTTTCTTTTTTGTTATCACCATTGTTTTTGTCTTCTTCGCATTCATGAACAGCCCCTTTTCTTTACTCTCTTCGTTCACTTTTGAAATTAGCTTCTGTAGGTCTTCCTTACTTTCCGCCAACAGGACAGTATCGTCAGCGTAACGTAGATTGTTGATGTTGTGGCCACCAACCTTCAACCCGTGTGCTGTTTCTACTTGCCGAAAAATAGACTCTGTGTATAAATTAAACAAGCAAGGAGACATAACACATCCCTGGCGCACTCCTTTCTTGATTTCAATTGCATCTGTTGTATCTTCCTGCACTTTTATCTGAGCCTTTTGCTGCCAGTACAGATTAGCGATTAGAGCCACATCATTCTCTTCCACACCTATTGCCACAAGGTCCTGGATAAGTTTCTGATGACTAACAGAATCAAATGCCTTTGAGTAGTCGATAAAACAGGCATATATGTCTTTTTGGACCTCTAAGTATTTTTCTGACAGGATTTTTAAGTCGAAAATTGTCTCCCTGGTGCCACTGTTCTTTTTGAATCCAGTTTGCTGTTCTGAAATCTCACGATCTACTTTTGACGAGATTCTTTTCAGGATTATTGTCAGGAGGAGTTTCAGTCGATGGCACATAAGACTGATTGTTCTGTAGTCCGAACACTCAATTGCACCCGCTTTCTTGGGTAGCAGTATGAAGATAGAAGTGCGAAGGTCTTCTGGGATGTGCGTTGACTCGTATATTTGATTCATAAGGTCCGTTATCACATCAACACCAAATTCACCCAGTGTTTGCAGCATTTCTGTTGACACCCCATCTATTCCATTTGCCTTCCCTGTTTTCATGCAGTATAGGGCTTTCTCTACTTCTGATCTTAGGATTGTGGTTCCCCGTAGAAAGGATTGTATATGGTTGTCACCTCTGTCCGCATTGAATAACTCCTCCACGTATTCTTTCCATCTATTGGCGATTTCTTCCACCTCAGAGAGGAGTCTACCTGATTTATCTTTGATGCAACCGCCAGATTGAGCGTTTTTATATGTGAATTTCTTGATTTCAGCAAACATTGGTCCAGGGTTTCTCTCATGTGATAGCTTCTCAATACGGTGGCACTTTTCATCAAGCCAGTCTTCTTTAGCCTGGATACACTTTTTCTTTACTGATTTGTCCAGTTCATTGTACCTAGGGGTGCCCTTTGATTGTTTCCGTTCTCTCATAAGATTCAAAATCTCATTCGTCATCCATTCTTTCTTTGCCTCTTTAGATTTTTTGTTTAGCATTTTCTCGTTTGTAGTTATTGCACCTTTAAGAGAGGACCATTGTTTATCAAGTCTACTCTTATACGTTTCTTCTGTTTCTTTATTTGTGTCTTCTTGTTCTTCCATAAGACAATAATACGTATTTTCTACTTCTACAGCATATTTCGCTCTTAGCTCCTCGTTTCTAAGTTCAGCTAGGTCGTACTTTATGTGTTCGTCCCTTTTCTGTTTGGGAATTTTTAATTTAACTTTTATTTTCACCATGATGGGAACATGGTCCGATCCAATGTCAGCACCCGGGAAAGTTTTACATTGGGTCACACAGTTTTTGAATCTGGTTTTGATGAGAAAATAATCTATTTGGTTTCTGTATATATCTCCTCGACTCTTCCAAGTGTATAGGCGCCTCTTTGGTTGTTTGAATATGGTGTTACAATTGTAAAATATTACATATTATTTCATTTCTATGAAATGCTGCATATGGTAATACCCACTTCCCTATCGTCAAATGATTTTTATTTTATAAATAGATACTATCACTTAAAAGCTCCATACACGCTCAGTTTTCAACCAGTGACGATCTGGGGACAGATACGGCCGAAGCAAATCGTGAAAACGCAATGTGTATGGCCAAATACCTGGGCGAAGAGCAGTGGGACGGTCGATCGCTCGCAAATCCCGCCTTGCCTAACATTTTTTGATTAGTGATCGGGGGCGTGGCATTATAAAAAGGTGGACCCATAGAATTAAACGAATGAGAATACGTACGGAGTCTAAAAAGTGTCCACCAATGAAAGCATTTAGCGCCATTTTGTTGTTGGCTGAGAATGTAAACATTACCATTCATTCGGTATCTAATGTCATCATAACGACACAACAAACACCACAACAATATTAAAATTCACAATAAAATGGTTCAGAACTGCTGCGTATATTTATGCCACAATAAAGCTGTCAAAGGCACATCATTGTCGTTTCACAGGTAAGAGAAATAAATCAATTCTAATTGTATTTTGGGCTACTGACGACTGCGACGGAGACTGATAATGTTCTAGGATCTAGATAGATTTAGATATAGAGTCTATATCTCATAAGTATTTTGGAGACCTTCCATAAGCTACTACATCCCAAGTATTCTTGTTCTAGTAGGGGGTTTGGGAGGGGGAAAACTTTTTTTTTTTTTAAAGTTTCCCCCCTCCCAAACCCCCTAGTACTAGAGCAAGAATGGAAGGTCTCCCAAGTATTTTTATAAATAAATCTACATACTGATCTGAACTATTCCCCTGAGGTAAAAATGAAGTTAGAGAATGTGTGTAATCATGTATTATAATAACCTATAACTATAATGCGTTTTCGAATTGAGGAGGAGAGCTTGCGATTGCAATTAACTGCAAAGGCCAAAGTATAAGCACTCCACTCTAGGCGTGTAAGAGTAGTGTGGTTATTTTTCAAAACTTGAGATACATGAACCGAGATGAATATCAACAAGTATATAAGTATATTGACAGGAAGACCTAGATAAAGACAAATATATAAGTATAGTACTAGACGTCTAATTGCTTTTTTTTCCATGGAGTCTTTCCCTTGCCAATAGAAAATAATTCAACTGGATAGATTGTTTTTCACTATAGTACACCAATTGTCAAGATAGTCCTAGTTAGAATGACTCACTTATGTTCAGCTTTCCATGGAAGAAGCCTGAGTTGTTGTCCAAGTGGATTACTAAAATCAGCAGGAAGAATGTAGATGGGTCAGAGTGGAGACCTACAAAAAATGATAGGGTCTGTAGTGTCCATTTTTTATTAGAAGATTATTATCTCGGTTTAGACCAAAAAAAATTGAGAGAGAATGCTGTCCCATCTGTATTTCCAAATTATCCCCAACATAAACAGTCTCCTGCCATTAAAAAGACAAGATCATCCCCTCGAAAACGAGCTGCTCCCAATTCTCCATTTGAAGATGCTACACCCAGTAAGACCCCTAAAGTTGATGAACATAATTATGCCTATTCTTCAGTTGAAAGCCACTTAGAAGAGACCCAAAATAAGTTGCTTGTTTGCCAAGAAAAGATGCTTCATCAAAAACAACAACTCAGTAGCATGAGGAAGAAGTTGGCCCGTCGAGATGTAAAAATTTCATCCCTTTTGGAAGATTTGAAGAAGAAAAGTTGTTGAAAGAAGAAAATGTTGACATCCTAAAAGAAAATTTTGCTGCGGAAACCCTCACTTTAATTGAAAATGAATTAAAAGCTGCCCATATGTCCAAAAATAATATGCGTTTTTCTGATGAATTAAAATCCTTTGCTGTTTCCTTGCACTTCTATAGTGCTCAGGCTTATAATTATGTGAGAAAGTATTTGCATTTGCCTCATGCGGATACCATTCGTAGGTGGTCTGCATCCCACAATGTCTCCCCAGGATTTATTACAGATGTTTTTAATACCTTGCAAGCTCAACTTAAAAAGGATGATTTGATGAAGGATGTTTGTCTTATGTTTGATTCGATGTCTATTCGGAAGCAAGTTGTGTTTGACCCTGCATCCAAGACCTATGCTGGCTATGTGAACCATGGTCATCTTCAAGTTGCATCACCAGACACATTAGCTTCAGAAAGTCTTACTCTTCTCATCGTTGGACAAAAGCGATATTTTAAGCACCCTATTGGCTATTTTCTTGTTGATAAGATTAGTGCAGCCCAGCAAGCACGGATTATTAATGATGGGATAGTTTGGCTGTCTGAGGCAGGCTTCTCTGTTCAAGGGGTTGTGTGTGATGGAGCTTATGTTAACCAAGCGACTGCAACTGCTATTGGATGCACTATAAGTTCAGATGTCATTGATCCTGAGTTTCCTCACCCCTTGGATTCATCTAAAACCATTCCCTTTATTTTTGATGCCTGTCATTTGTTAAAAAATGTTAGAAATGCATTGGGTGACCTGAAATGTTTGCGCCGTGGAGAGGAGAGAATTGATTGGTCTTATATTGTTGCACTTCACAAGCTGCAGCTGGAAAGTAATTTAAACCTTGCCAACAAGCTAAAAGGAAGACATATTGATTATGTGAAAAATAAAATGAAAGTTTCTCTTGCTGCCCAAACTTTAAGCTCTTCTGTTGCTTCTGCCATTATGTTTCTTCGGGATGACTTGAAGTTGCCTGAATTTGCTGGAAGTGAAGCGACTTGTAAATTTATTCGTATATTTGATAAATTGTTTGATTTATGCAACAGCAGTAGTTTCTGTACAAAAGGATTTAAAAGCCCTATTACAAAGGAAAATCTTGAGGAAAAATTAGAGTTTATTCATTTTGCCAGAAATTATATATCATCTTTATGTGACAATACTAACAAGCCAATACTACAATCAAAGAGGAAAACTGGATTTATTGGATTTTTGGCAACACTGACATCCATAGAATTGATATCTCGGCGACTTTTGGCCAATAACTACAAATACATACTTACTTACAGACTCTCTCAAGATCATTTGGAGACATTGTTTTCAAGGATACGAAGAAGAGGTGGCTGGAATAATAACCCGAATGTCCTTCAATTTAAATATGCCCTCAGGTCTCTTTTGATGAAGAATGGTGTGCTGAGTTCCAAAAATGCTAATTGCTTACCTGCCCCCGAAAATAAGCTTTTCCAAGAAAATTCATCTTTTACTGTTGACAATTCGACAAACTCTTTTCAACCTGAATTGGACAGAAAAACTATGATCTTTACGAAAACCCTTTGCCAGCCCTCAGAGTACCATTCAGATGTTTTGTATTATATGTCTGGATTTATCGCAAGGAAATTACGAGACAAAATCAAATGTTCTGTTTGTTCAGAATTTTTAGCCTCATTAGACAATCCTGATTCAAGCAAACCATCATCATCTAGTTTTACCGAAAGAAAAGACAGGGGGGGATTATTATATCCATCTGAAGATTTTTATAAAGTTATTACAGCAGCTGACCTTTGTTTGAGAGAAATTCTAACTACACACAAGGAGGGACCTTTGAGAGCAGTCAATAGCACAACAATAAGTAAAGTGATAATAAAAGTAACAGAAAGATTAGGGCCATCAATTTTTACAGATTTAGATAAGCATGCCATGGAAAGTCATTTTGAAAGTGAGGACAATCATGTAACACAGATTATTAAAGAAGCTTGTTCCATATTTTGTAGAACAATGTTGTATCACCACGGCAAACTATTTACAGACAGACACATATTCAACAACACATGCTCAGTTCGTCAAAAGCATACTAAGACAATACTCTTTAAACACCTGTAAAGACTTGACCAGAAAACATCACCAACAACTTGTTATCTAAAGGTTAGTCCCAGAGTTAGACATTGGTGCTGTTTTGTTCCAAGTTGACAGTTTTTTTTTGTTTTTGTTTTTTAAATTGATTATTTTACTTCTGCTTTTGTTCTTTTGACCTAATCCAGGATTACAATATCTTCAACCAGTCAACCCTATCAACATAAAAATGTGCATGTTCTTAGTAAAGTAAACTATGTTTTAGTCGACTAAAAAATATTTAAATGCTACCGTCAAATTTTTGCCTGGAGAGGGTTAAAATTATTTGTGTTGATTTTTTGTTTGTTTTTATCATGCTTGGTGACTGAATTTAAATATGTCACATATATAGCCTACTTTTTTGCTATCAGAATCATCTCGATCTGATGTTATTCTTAGTCTTTTGTTTTTAATACGATCTCATTGTAATTTCCACTACACTAATATTAATACGGAAAAAAATATAATCCTACTTAATATCCAAAGAGATAACTCCTTGGCCTCCTAATTCTGATAAAATTAGACTACAGCCACGTCTCACACACACACACACACACACACACACACACACACACACACAGCGGCTCGCCTGTGCTCAAGGATTCTAAATAAAGATTTTTCTCTCAATAACTTTAGTAGTAGTAGTAGTAGTAGTAGTAGTAGTAGTAGTAGTAGTAGTAGTAGTAGTAGTAGTAGTAGTAGTAGTAGTAGTAGTAGCAGCAGCAGCAGCAGCAGTAAAATGTGGAATTTCCCCCTCTAAAATAGCTTTTAATGCCGGTAAACGATAATTCTAACTGTAATGCTAAACCACTGAACTATCGAGTCCAACTCTACTCATGTGAATTACGTGTATGTGAAAAAAAAAAAAAGGGGGGGGGGGCAGTTTCGTCGCGCTGATGGAGTGAATGTGATCGTCATCACTACACACCAAGACAAAAGAAACAATTAAAAAAACTGACTATGACCCACAACCACTCACACATGAGGCTATACTATTTATCCTTTTCTCTATATAGAACAGGGCAAGACAAACAATAGTTTGACTCTCTCTCTATCCTTCGCATTGATGTTTGTCGTTTGATGAGTTCACCTCTCGGTCGACCTGTCAATATTCCTTTTTGCCGGACGTAATCATTAATAGAATGTTGTGTGGTTTTGACCGTGAAGAAAACCTTAAGAAGTCACATTTATATCATTTTAGAGAGATCGTTTTGAATAATTTTGAGTTAAACGAGCGAGCAGCAACTGGTTTTCATGAACGGCCGATCAGCGCTTCTTTACTATAGTAACGCGATTCCCAGCCAACAGCAAAATGGCCGATATTTTTCTCATCGAGGCCGCTGGTTTGGTTAGCCAATCAGAGCACCGTACGGTTTCCATTGGGTAAATTCCTTGGGTGGACCATTTTCTCTCTCTTGGATTTTCGCTGTTTTGACGTCAGATTCGTGATCAGCGTCAAATTTACAATAGGGTTGATAACAAGAACTATGTGTTTACAGCAAAAATTGTTTAAATTGGAAATAAATTTTAATTAATAGTGAGGCTATGTGGTCGATAGAACGATAGTGATGGGGCCTAGTGGTATGACTTTCGCTTTCGGATCGGAAGGTCCAGGTTTCGAGACCCGCTCTGAGTGGCGCAGAGTTGAGTCCTTGGAAAAGGCTCTTCACTCACATTCTCTCACCGTACTCAAGTGAAAATTGAGTACATGGCCGTTCGTTGTCTTTGTCGGAAAAAAAGAAGTTTGTATTATCGCCTGACAGGCGTCATGTCTCTTCCTTCATATTCAGTATTGATGTTGGCTTGGGACCCCTTTTAAAGCGCCTTGAGCACGTCCAGTGAATATTGCGCCAAATGAATGCTGCGTTATTATTTTTTAAATAACATTTTTATAAATTTTGAGTCAGGAAGAGGTAGATGAACAAAAGGTTTCGTTCTTGATCATCGTATTTTTTTTAAAAATGTAATTATTATTATTATATTATTATTATTATTATTATTATTATTATTATTATTATTATTATTATTATTATTATTATTACTATTATTATTATTATTATTATTATTATTATTATTATTATTATTATTATTATTATTATTATTATTATTATTATTATTATTATTATTATTATTATTGGTCTTTTTTTCTAATCAATCGTTGGCGCGACATCACGGTCGACCTTGACACAGACAAAATTTGGGATTGGCAGATGCCAAAAAGCCTTGACTACGTGATGAAAGAAGTGGGTATAGGACAGGATAGGATGTAACCTTGAATTATATTCTACAAATAAATAATAAATAAATAAATAAATAAATAAATAAATAAATAAATTAATAAATAAATAAATAAATAAATTAAAAAAAATAAAGATAAAGGGGTGGGTGTGTGGAAAGGGGGAGGGAGTTGTGTGGGTAATCCCGAGGAGTGCTCGCTTAACCTGCCACGGGAGCACTGTCGATTTGTTTTATAAATAATAATAATAATAATAATAATAATAATAATAATAATAATAATAATAATAATAATAATAATAATAATAATAATAATAATAATAAGAAGAAGAAGAAGAAGAAGAAGAAGAAGAAGAAGAAGAAGAAGAAGAAGAAGAAGAAATAATACATCTTTATTGTCGACAAAATGGAAAAATTTCCGTGGTTTACGTTGTTTTTAGAATTATATCTGATTACAAATGAATTGATGTTATGCGTGTTGGAAAATTACTCACATCTCCATCGGGGTATAACATACTGACACACAAAACTGTGCAACCTCGAACGTTTATAGTCTGATTTATATAATTTAGTGATAAGTTAATAATATACATGGCTGTCTACAAACGATAACAAAGTGTTGGGTGACCTTAACTTCATTCCTTCTGTTTTAAAGTAAAATCCTCACAAAGTCCGTCAGCCAGAAATAACGCACCAGACCCCAAATCTACAACGAACATTGAACATTTATAGTCTGATATAATTTAATGAGAACTAATCCCAGAAATTGGTGTCTAAAAACAATAACAAAGAGATGAGTTACGTCAATTTAGTTCCTTCTATGAAGATCCAAGAACTTTACTCACTCCATCCGCTCTCTCCTCCTTCAATACATAGGTATCTATTCTCTCTCATCACTTTCTTGTGCGGCTATGCATGCGGTATTGTGGTATAGCACTTGCCTTCGGATCGAAAGGTACTGGGTTCGAGTCCCGCTCTGAGCGCCGCATAATTGGTCCTTGAAAAGGCTCTTTACTCGCATTCCCTCACCTTGTTCATGTGTAAAATGAGTACCTCACTTTTTCTTTTAACGTCGTCTATGTCGGGAAACAATTGTAATATCGCCTAACAGGGGTCATCTCTCGTCTAACATGTTTTGCTGTTGGCCATGGACCCTTATTAAGTGATTTGAGCACATTTAGTGAATACAACGGTATATATATAGCGCAATTTTGGGGGTTTTTTTTTTGTATACAGCATCCCCTCTCTCTCTCTCTCTCTCTCTCTCTCTCTCTCTCTCTCTCTCTCTCTCTCTCTCTCTCGACATGTTACATTATAGCCATTACTTCATATGATGCGAAAACGTGGACGGTAAATGATGCTATGGTTAAGGTAAAATTCTCACAACATCCGCCAGCCGGAAATAACGTACCGACACGCAAAACTACGAGTAACCTTGAACGTTAAAAGTCTGATTGATATAATTTAGTGAGAACTAATAACCAAAATAACTGCCTTAAAACAATAACAACTAATTGAGTGACGTCAATTCTGTTTCGTCAATAGTCTGATTGATATAATTAAGTGAGAAGTGATCACTATTGTGAGCAAGACGAAAAATAGAATAGAGAGAGACAGTGACTGGGACAAGTGACGGTCTGTGTGTAATACCTCACCGTGAGTGGGCAAAAATCCTGTGCGACTGACGCAAGGATTGAATCACACCGACCTAGACGAGCGCCGTCACCGGTACAAAACGTAGCGTCTATGGTGGCCCTTAGAAACACAGAAAAAAGTGAATGAATAATGTAATACATTCTTTAAACAATAATGTTCAGGAACAGGACAGAAGATAGACACGGCCAAACAAAGAAGAGAGAGAGAGAGAGAGAGAGAGAGAGAGAGAGAGAGAGAGAGAGAGAGAGAGAGAGAGAGAGAGAGAGAAAGAGAGAGAGAAGAGAGAGGGAGAGAGAGAGAGAGAAGAGAGAGAGAGAGAGAGAGAGAGAGAGAGAGAAGAGAGAGAGAGAGAGAGAGAGAGAGCGAAGTGTCTAAGGGAAACAACTGATATAATCATGGTCTAGATTTTGATATGTTGGTTGAGTCCATTAAAATGTCGCTCAAAAGTAGAACACTTAATCAAAGCCAATCCACCCCTCCCCCTCTTTTCAGGAACAGAAGGAATCAACATTCAAAGCAACAAAAAAGTAATATTAAGAAGAACACAATAGAAATTCTCTTTCGAACATAGAATAATTCATCAGACCCCTCTCCCCTCAATAAAATTAAAAACGTTCAGAAACAGAGCAAATAATTATCTGGAGGGGGTGGGTGGTGGCAGAAATTAAGTCATAGGTGTTAGCTTTCAAAATTTCCCGTATGTACTGAAAAATGGAAAACTGAATATGCACTCATAAGTTCTTATTTTATTGGATTTATGGGTGGAATTTCACTTCGGACAGAGGACCATTGGCTGTCAAGGCCAGTTGATTCTATTCTATAATTAAGGCGTTACCTGATTCTCCAAATGTCTTTGACAAACGTGTAATTAATATGGAGTGATCAAAGGCTGCGCTTAGATCTAACAGCGCTAAGATGATTTTTTTCTAGCATCAGCAGCACAAAGAAGATCATTATTAATCTTAATAAGGGTAGTTTCGGCAGATTGAGAAGACTCCTAAAGATAAAATCTAAGTAAATGACTTTTTTCAAGGATTTTCGAGACGAAAATTGTTCAGATCTTCAACATTTGCAAAGAGGTCACTATTGCATGCTTAAAAAAGAACGTGGTTCAATCCCAGAAGATGGAGATTCGTTTATGCTTGAAGTAATACAGGGTAAAAGGTTATCAATATGAGTAATGAGTGACGATGTTGGTTTTGGATCAAGAATGCAATATCTTTGGAGGTGACGATTTGACTTATTCCTATGTAAACGCAGTGAATGAAGAAAACACGACGTCGCCTTTAAAGATCTTAAAATGGAGTGTTCCTTGTGAGTTGCTATCTGGTTTTGTTTTTCTAATGAAAAGAAATTACCGAATACTTCAGGAATGTCTCCCGCTGGAACCGACGTAGGATATGTGGATTTGGAATTGGTAGTAGACTTTCCAATCATTGAGTTGGTGATGGAGAATAACACAATTGAAGTGCGACAGTTCTTGATCAAAGTGTTGTCACTAAACGACTATGCTTCTTTTGTCTTATGTTTTACGTTTTTGTTGTGATTATGATAAATTTCTGATTCGACTGTTAGAGGTGATGTTCGCCATTTTCTTTCAGCACGACGGCGCTCAGCTTTTGTTTTTTTTTTATGTCGCTGTCCATTCATGGAGCAGACTTTCTACTTGTGATGATGAGGGTCTTAAGATTGTTATGGAGATTTCTCAATTCCGTGTTGGAAGGAACAATCTTGTCATTTGCTGACCATGAATTTTGGAATTTTTAAAAATAGCTCTTTGCTGAAACGCAGTGGCTATTTTTACAGTCCCGTAAAGATGGTTCTCGGGGCTATTTTTACAGTCCCGTAAAGATGGTTCTCAGGGCTATTTTTACAGTCCCATCCTAGAAAGAGGAGCTACGACGCGTTAGCTTCTAGGGTCCCGTAAAGACGGTTCTGGTGTCTATTTTTACGGCGTTGCGGTAATAGATTTATAAATAGTAACAGATTGGCTGAGTAGACGCCATTAGCTCCAAAACTCTCACTCACTTCGTTCAGATGCAGCTAGTTAGCAGCCTCTCTCTCTCTCTCTCTCTCTCTCTCTCTCTCTCTCTCTCCCGGTCTTTCTACATTCTTTCTTTGTTTCTCTCTCTCTCACACTCTTTCTTTCATTCTTTCTCTATCCCTTTCTTTCTTTCTTTCCCTATCTCTCATTTTTTCTCTCTCTCTCTCTCTCTCTCTCTCTCTCTCTCTCTCTCTCTCTCTCTCTCTCTCCCTCTCTCTTTCTTTCTTTCTTTCCCAATCTCTTTCTCTCTCTCTCTCTCTCTCTCTCTCTCTCTCTCTCTCTCTCTCTTTCCGTTCTCTTTTTCTCTATCTATCTCTTTCCCTAGTGGTACCTCAAAGCCGAGGCAGAGGGGTCTGACCCAGGGCAACCACAACCTTGGTCTGACCACAAGGTAGCAGCCTCTTATGGTTCACACTATTATGTTATGACGATCGACCCAATCAGCAAAGTCCGGTCCGCATTCGTGCACCGTCGCAAACCCGCCTGGTAGCATCGTCACAACACACCTTTCGACTAGATGCTCTGCCGTCTCGGGTTCTTGCCCACAGCGTGGACATATTGGACAGGAAGTTAGATCCCACCGATGTAACGTACTGACTTGCTGTTAGGCAGCTCCTCGACCGAAGCCGATTCGCAGCTACCCAGTGTCTCCTCTTACTGGTATCAAAGCCTGGCAACTTCTCACCAAGCTTAGAGGAGTGTAGGTCCCCGCCCCCACGAGGGATTGAATTCGTCCAAACCGATATTTAAGCCTGAGGTGTTTCGCAATGTGCATCTTTACCATGGACATCCACATGGGGGGGGGTAGTCATTTGTCCACAATATGGTTGGGAGGGGGGGGGGTTCTAAAATTATGGTCAAAATGTGTCCAATTGGTTTGTGAACGGCCTCTTTTCTGAAATTGGATTCAAACCCACTCTCACGTGAGAAGACTGCACCCTGAATGTTAGACGTCTACGTCTTTTAGTATTGTATAAACCGTTAGTACTTCCTGACTGGTTATACTGGTAAAGTATAAACAAAAGCCAACCTGTAAAGTATTATATCTTGAGGGGTGTCGACTCAAGCAGGAACTAAATATACTTTATATTATGTATGTTTGACAGAAAAAAAATCAAGACATACAACCTAACCTGCCCACTGATGATAGAAAACGGGCTGTTCTGTACTGTAAACATAACTTATGCCAAAAAAAAAAAATATATGTAATAAAAATGACAGTACCGTAAAAATCGCTAAGAGAATTGACTTTACATTAATTGTTTGTTAATTTTAGTTTTAGCTTTAGATCAAGTGCCCAGAGCTTGTGTTTTACACGAGAATGAGCGCTATATAAATGTGTATTATTATTATTATTATTATTATTATTATTATTATTATTATTATTATTATTATTATATATTATTATTATTATTATTATTATCTAAATATGTTAAATGAAATTAATTTTGCTTTCATTCACCGCCTCTAGATCTGTACATCTAAATATCGGGAGAAATGATATGTGAAGTTTTGTGAATACTGCAAAAAGATGATAATCTATAACTATGCGGATAATTGAACAGAATCGCATCAACGCCGTAAAAATAGCCATGAGAGCCGTCTTTACGGGACTGTAAAAATAGCCCCGAGAACCATCTTTACGGGACTGTAAAAATAGCCCCGAGAACCATCTTTACGGGACTGTAAAAATAGCCACTGCGTTGCTGAAAATGTCATAGTTTATTCTTTCTCTTGATACAATTATTCTCCTCTCTGGTTTCGATTTATTTGCATTGACCTCGAAAATTATGGCAGAATGGTCGGAGATACAATTGCCTGTTACATTTATAATGTAGAGCAAAGCAGTTTTTGTCAGTGATAATCCAATCTAAAGTTTGACCTTTCCTGTGAGTGTGAGAATTAATGTAATGAACTAGTTTATGAATATTCATTGTCAACTTTGGTTCTTTCACCTTCGAGTCCTATGTATTGTCAAAATGCATCTTAAAATCTCCGACAACGATCGGTTATGTCATTTTAGTTTCTTTCATTTCAAAAAGATCCTCGAACTCGGGTATTAATTCCGATAATTTTCAATCCATTTTTAGAATTTGGTGGAGGGCTATATAAACAAATAAATTTGATAGACTGTTCTTTTAGGTGGATTGTGCATTCACAACATTCGAATGTCTTGTACGATTTAATTTCTTTGCAACGCAAATATCCTCACCATTTCTCCCACTTCTTGACATTGATATAGGTTGATAACATGGTGGTCCTAGATCTGTTCTGATGACGTTATTTCCTTTGGGGCGCAGCCATGATTCAACAATATAATGCAATATCAGACTCCTCAAGGCGCTTAATAATATTATATGTATCGTTCGGGTCATATTTGATTGTAGTTATTTTTTACTTCAACCGATGTGTTGCTTACAGTGACTTCTTATATAGGAGGACGAGTCGCCGACGAAATTTTACGTTCTACGGGGCCGGCCTACGGGGCCGACAACCATCGGGACAAATATATACAGTGCAATATGTTATCTTTGGTTGTATTTATCTATCAATTTGTATGTCTGTATGTCTCTATATATCTATCTATCTATGTATTTATCTATCTATGTATCTATTTATGTATCTATGTATCTATGTATCTATCTATCTATCTATCTATCTATCTATCTATCTATCTATTTATGTCTCTATATTTTTTTCATTATTATTTTCTCTTTATCTTCAACTCCCACTTCTACACCTCCCTCTCCGCCTCTTCCTCCTTATTCTTCTTTTCATCCATCTTTAGATGTTACCGATTCCCGGAATTGAGAGAGAGAGAGAGAGAGAGAGAGAGAGAGAGAGAGAGAGAGAGAGAAGGAAACACACACATACACATACACATACACATACACAGAGGGAGAGAGAGAGAGAGATAAGGAGAGAGATAAGGAAACACACAGAGATAGAGAGAGAGAGAGAGAGAGAGAGAGAAAGAGAGAGAGATAGAAAGAGAGCGCGAGAGATAGGGGTGGTTTTAGTCCCAGGGCCTGATCGTTGTTGGGACAGGTATATGGTACTACATCATCTCTCTCTCTCTCTCTCTCTCTCTCTCTCTCTCTCTCTCTCTCTCTCTCTCTCTCTCCATCATCCGCTTTTCTATCCATCTATCTATCTATCTATCTATCTATCTATCTATCTATCTATCTACCTGTCTATGAATCTATATTTCTCTTTATGTTTCACCTTTTCATCAATTCACCCATCTTTTCCTTCATACATACATCCATCCATCTACCTACCGACAAAATCAATCGATCTACCTTCATATCTATGTTTAAATTTATAATGTATCTATCTATTCATCCACACAATTCATTTTTTTTTTATTCCTCTCTTTATTGTTTTCATCCACAACAATATCTTCATAGCTCTCTCTCTCTCTCTCTCTCTCTCTCTCTCTCTCTCTCTCTCTTTGATAGTATTTCGTACGTGTATTCACCGTCATATCAAATCAAATAATCCCTCTCTCTCTCTCTCTCTCTCTCTCTCTCTCTCTCTCTCTCTCTCTCTCTCTCTCTCCCTCTCTCTGTGTCTTTCTCTCTTTGATAGTATTTCGTACGTGTATTCTCCGTCATATCAAACCAAATAATCCTCTCTCTCTCTCTCTCTCTCTCTCTCTCTCTCTCTCTCTCTCTCTCTCTCTCTCCCTCTCTCTGTGTCTCTTTCTCTTTAATAGTATTAGTATTTCGAACGTGTATTCTCCGTCATATCAAATCAAATAATCCCCTATCTCTCTCTCTCTCTCCCTCTCTCTCTCTCTCTCTCTCACTCACTCTCGGCCTCCCTCCATGCTTTTCCCCGTCTATTTTTCTCACAATAAAATGAGAGAGACAGACACACACACACACACACACACACACACACACAGAGAGAGAGAGAGAGAGAGAGAGAGAGAGAGAGAGAGAGAGAGGAACCAACATATACTGCGGACAGAGAGATAGGTAGAGAACAAAAACTAAGTCTGAAAAATGCCATTATTGACGTTCAGTTTCCATACACCAGCTATTTAGTATATTGACCATTAATTACTCATGATAAGTCAATAAAAACCCAGTCATCCGCATATTCAAGTCAAGAGGAGATGAGAGGTTTGGGAGAAGAGGAGGGCAAGATAGACAAAGCCAATAAATAGTGCACTCTAATGTGAGTGTGTGTGTGTGTGTGTGTGTGTGTGTGTGAGAGAGAGAGAGAGAGAGAGTGAGAGAGAGAGGTTGGGGGTGGGGGGGGAGCAGTGGAAGGAGATTAATTTTTAAATTACCCAAACAAATCACAATGAATGTAGACTCCACCTCACTAGTTCAATTCGTATTGAGAATGTATGATGTTGCGTTGGGAAGAGAGGTGGAAAGGGGGGGGGGGGGCGGTTGGGGGTGTTATGCGTGTGTGTGTGTGTGGGGGGGGGGGGGTTGTATGGGGGGGGGGGTGTTTTCTGTTCAAAAGTGTGTGTTACAAGGTTCATGTACACAAAAGTTTCGGATTTCATTTGGTCAAGACTCACCATTTCTGTAGTTAGTGTAATCCGTGTTCCATCACAAATAATGAATTAATTTCACTTGAATCGTTCTATTTTCTATGACTCTCACTATGACTATGATTAGTTCTGACTCAGGGAGGTTATAGTAATTTATTATTATGCTTTGGTTATGCGACATGTATTTCTATATATTCTTATTTGATCCTGTAATTTTATCTCACTTCAAGAACATGTAAATGTAACATGTTAGGAATCAAAGTCAAAACATATTGATGTGATAATGACTACCATAAGCACAGTTGCACATCGTGCAATCCACTGAAATCTATCAATTATAACAATTCCATTTAAAAACGAATGATACACAACCGCTTGCTTTGGAAGTTTACAAACTAAGAGGCAAACATGAAGATTGTTTTATACTTAAACTTCTGTTCTCACAAACAGGGATGCCAGATGGCCAGAGTTCTTCGAAGCCAATTTAGACTGCAAAAGTGACCAAATAGAACCCCACGTGGCCAAACACTTCAATTACTTTGACCTCCTTAAAAGACATCGATTTTGATTTTTTTTTATGGACTAACCTAGGAAAAGACTTGTTTTTATTTTTTTAAAAAGAAAGTTTTAATTTATAATATATACGCGATTCTCTGTGTGTCAATTTTGATCATACATGTGGCCATCTGGCAGCACTACCCACACACCAACTATGACTTAACTTTCTTGACACTTCTTCCTAGCAAAATAGCAGTATTCTACTAGTTGCCTTTCCTTTTCAAGCTGCAACGTGGATATGGGTGAAATTTGACCGTTTTTGTGTGGGAAAAATTATCTTCGTAGTAAATAGCAGTATCTTAATCGTATCCATAACTTTAAAGACAGCATAGACGGGAGAACGGTCGTCTTACTGGTGAGCCAGTTAAGGAATTTCTTTGATGATTTAAAAGTGACATCACTTCCCCACCCGATGGGGAAACGGTTGGGGGAAAGACAAGAAAGGAATGCCTTTGATTGTCACCGACATCTGCATATCATTACAGCCTGACGACAGGGGTACTGGTATATAGAGAAAAAAACGAAAGGCCCCGTAGAATGTATCGAGCTTTGGCTGTGAGCAGACCAGTACTATCAGTAGACAATGGTTGCTTAGCATGTTGGGGTGAACATAAATAAACTCATAATTGCTTTGACATTCCTGTACAGGAACGATTTGACCACACTGGCGGTTATTAGGGTACGGTCGATGTCCAAGTTGAACATTAATCATTAATCTTATGTTGTTTTCTTTAACCACCTCGATGAGCGCGTTTTAACGCGTTATAAATACATTGGGTATCCAGGTACTGCACAGTGAGAAAATTCTCTATAGTAAAAATGAAATCAACAATTGAGATAAAATGTTACCTTTCTCAGAATCCATTCGTATAATAATAATGTTTTTCTTTAAAAGCATGTTAAATAATCGTCCAAAAACCACCTCGATTTGTTGGAAAAGAATTACGTTTAGAAAGCTTTAGGCTCAAAATCACAGAGGCTTGATACATAAAACGTTAAAAATTCTGCTTGGCCTTGCACAGCACAACGCCTATTAGGCGCGACTAAACACAAGCTTCTGTGGCTAGATATGTTTTAAGTGTTTAATGAGTCAGAAACTGTAAATACGTACATTAATACTTATAAAACAGAACACATCAGAGTAACATTTATTGTCAAATATAAGTGGGACTGGAACTTGTTTTTTTTCTTATTCATTGCTTATTAATTTTATTTTAAATGCTATATTCTTAGACAGCTATAAAGCCCATTACTTAACGCTGTTTATTATAATTTATTATTTAACGGGGAAATCACAGGATTTGCAATCCTCTATTATATTAAACTAAATGAAAGGGTGTAGAAGTTGACTGTCAATGTAAAACGTCCAAGTGGTCGGAGCATTATGACTATTTAAAAAAATACAATTTAATCTTCACCTTAAACCACGCATTACACCGGTCTTATCTATTTGATGTAAAGTGCTTTGCGACAGACAACATCCTGATCCATAGGGTAAAAACAATTGATATAATCTTGTTTATCGCTACAGAAACTCGGATACATTCCAGCTCCATGGGCTCTAAGAGACCACTAATTAGACGAAGGTGTCATGTTGATAAATTAGAAACAATATTCCAGATACCACCCTCCCCAACCCTCACCACCCATGAAATAAATGTACACTGTTAGCATATTATTACAGTGAACAGTATTTTGGTTTCCTCAAAGTAATTGAACATGCGACACAACACTCACTCACACAAACACACATGCACACACACACACACACACACACAATATATATATATATATATATATATATATATATATATATATATAAATATATAATATAAACTTTTTTTCTTTTTCCTCCACGAAACAGCTAGTCGTTATGATATTTGCTATCACTGATGTGACCAATGGAGTAAGTAGCTAATACGTTAAATAACACTTTCTGGAAGAGGTCTCCTAACCTTTCATCTGGGGCAGATAGATCACTGTTGCTATGGCATAATCCCCCTTATATGTTTTTCCCTTTCCAAGTTACCCACTGTCTTTGTTCTCGATTGAGCTTGTTCGATTTTTTCAAAGTGGCGGTGGAGGTTTTATGCTAGAGGGGCAGTCAAAAGTATAGATACTTTGTTCGATATTCTAGTTGTTTATTTTCGATGAGGTTTTTTCTTTTTTTTATTTTTTAGAGAGAGAGCGATAGACAGATATCCGCAATATATATAAACATTTCAAATATAATTATGATTATTTAACTTGTACAACATTGTTCAAAGATTTAGCTCTCATCCTGATGAGAGCTTGAAACAATCTTGTAGAAGTTAAATAATCATATTTATACTTGAAATAAAAAGTCGAGCACTATGATTTCATGGTTTTTATTTTTATAATGTTTATATGTAGGATATATATATATATATATATATATATATTATATATATATATATATATATATATATATATATATATATATTAAAGAGAGAGAGAGAGAGTGAGTGAGTGAGTGTGTATATATATATATATATATATATATATATATATATATATATATATATATATATATATATATATTAAAGAGAGAGAGAGTGAGTGAGTGAGTGTGTGTGTCTGTGTGTGTGTTTGTGATAGAGAGAGAGAGAGGGGGGGGAGAGAGCGAGTGAGAGAGAGAGAGAGAGAGATGTAAACCAGCACTTTGATATGTTCTTTTATAGCTTTTACTTTTTGATACAGTACTATACTTAAGGTGAGATGAAAGGGTGTTCAGTTTAAGTATAAGTTCTGCCTCCCTGTATTTCCTTTGTTATTTAGTGGTGTGACATAACTGAAGGACGGCGATTTGGATGTCGTGCAGTCTTCGATGACTGGACCCATTGAAGTGGTGGGCGACAGGTTTGTCCTCGTCGTTATCAATAGACAGCAGATGTTGTCCAATCCTGTCGCCTAATCTCTCCCACGTATGTGTTGTGGCAACGTTTGCAGATTATAGCGTAAATTAGATTACGAACCATGCAGGTGAATGAGTGTCGGATGTCCCACCCAACACGAACAGCAAAACAGACAGACCTATCCTAGTCATCACAAATCATCCACACAACAAGGAAGTCATACACATTTTAAAATATAACTTCCGTCAGATTGTTCAGGAGCATGTAGAAACGAGGGATATATTCAACAAACGCCTCTAATCGCCTACAGGCGGGACCGCCATTTGAAGGACATTGGTCAGATTCAGCGTGGGTTACGCAACTGGATGCGTGGGTTGACGGAGGCAGGAAGCAATAACAAACCCACATGGTTGCCATTACCTCCACCATCATTCTCGCTCACGGTTTGTGGAAAGCACTTCATTACAGGCACGTAATAGTGAATCTAGTTTTTGTTTTGAACATTTCTATTATTATTCTTTGTAAATTGACCCATATTAAAAGAAACATACAAACAAAAAAGGCATGACCAGTCACTAACAATGCCGTGTAGTGTGTAGACAGTAACACAGTACGGTGAACATGACTGACACTGACATTGGGGTCGGAATGTCGGAACCCATGAGTCGTTCGCAACTCTGCCTCACGTATTCATTTAATCAGTCAATTTAATTTTTATTAAGCTTGCGTAAAACATACAAACAAAAAAGACATGACCAGTCACTAACAATGCAGTGTAGTGTGTAGACAGTAACACGGTACGGTGAACATGAATGACACTGGGATCGGAATGTCGGAACCCAGTAGTCGTTCGCAACTCAGCCTCGCGTACTCATTTAATCAGTCAATTTAATTTTCATTTAGCTTGCCTATTCTTCAAGTTTATGTTATATTCACCTTTTCTATTTAAAAAGGGTAATCCAAACAGACCATAAACGATTTTATAATAAACCGACTTCAACTTCCATCACACACGAACTTATTTTGGGTGTTTTTTTTTTTAACCAAACCGTTTGACTCAAATTAAAGCTTCGGCATTGGATAAGGAGCGAGGTCCCTGTTGCCATCTTGCTTAGTTTATACAGAGACTGGGTTGCCACCTTGGCTGTTCTTGATAAATAGTAAAATAGTACAACCTTGTGCAATATGAGAGAGAGAGAGAGAAATTTTGAACAAAAAACGAATCTCTCTCTCATCCTCTCTCTCTCTCTCTCTCTCTCTCCTCTCTCTCTCTCTCTCTCTCTCTCTCTCTCTTCCTATTTCATCTGTCACACTGTTTGACAATCTTCATCACCTGGCTCACTTGTACTTGTAATATCCGGTGTGAGGTAAAATTTTGAACAATTATTATTATTTATAAAATGCAGAATCTTTTCAAATAAACGGATAAAATAGAGATTAATTCTAATCGAACAGTGGAACACAAAGGCAGAATTTGCGAACAATCTAACACATGAGTGTCGTGGTCTTATTTATAAAATGCAGAAACTTTGCAAATAAACGGATAGACTAGATGTTATTTCGATTCGAAAAGTGGAACACAATAGGAAAATTTGCGAATACCCAGTCCAGACATAAGCGTTATGGTCTTATTTATAAAGTGCAGAATCTTTTCAAATAAACGGATAAAATAGAGATTAATTCTAATCGAACAGTGGAACACAAAGGCAGAATTTGCGAACAATCTAACACATAAGTGTTGTGGTCTTATTTATAAAATGCAGAAACTTTGCAAATAAACGGATAAAATAGAGATTAATTCGATTCGAAAAGTGGAACACATAAGCAGAATTTGCGAATGCCCGGTCCAGACATAAGCGTTATGGTCTTATTTATAAAGTGCAGAAACTTTGCAAATAAACGGATAGACTAGATGTTATTTCGATTCGAAAAGTGGAACACAATAGGAAAATTTGCGAATACCCAGTCCAGACATAAGCGTTATGGTCTTATTTATAAAGTGCAGAATCTTTTCAAATAAACGGATAAAATAGAGATTAATTCTAATCGAACAGTGGAAGACAAAGGCAGAATTTGCGAACAATCTAACACATAAGTGTCGTGGTCTTATTTATAAAATGCAGAAACTTTGCAAATAAACGGATAGACTAGATGTTATTTCGATTCGAAAAGTGGAACACAATAGGAAAATTGGCGAATACCCAGTCCAGACATAAGCGTTATGGTCTTATTTATAAAGTGCAGAATCTTTTCAAATAAACGGATAAAATAGAGATTAATTCTAATCGAACAGTGGAACACAAAGGCAGAATTTGCGAACAATCTAACACATAAGTGTCGTGGTCTTATTTATAAAATGCAGAAACTTTGCAAATAAACGGATAAAATAGAGATTAATTCGATTCGAAAAGTGGAACACATAAGCAGAATTTGCGAATGCCCGGTCCAGACATAAGCGTTATGGTCTTATTTATAAAGTGCAGAAACTTTGCAAATAAACGGATAGACTAGATGTTATTTCGATTCGAAAAGTGGAACACAATAGGAAAATTTGTAAATACCCAGTCCAGACATAAGCGTTATGGTCTTATTTATAAAGTGCAGAAACTTTGCAAATAAACGGATAAGATAGAGATTAATTCGATTCGAAAGTGGAATGCAAATGCAGAAGTTGTGAATACCCGGTCCAGACATAAGCGTTATGGTCTTATTTATAAAGTGCAGAAACTTTGCAAATAAACGGACAAGATAGAGATTAATTCGATTCAAAAGTGGAATGCAAATGCAGAAGTTGTGAATACCCGGTCCAGGCATAAGCGTCATGGTCTTGTTTAAATGAAACAGTGCAGTTTTAAAAAATTTATGGTCATTGAGTAATTAAGCTAAATATGCGGAGTTCAAATAGATAACTTGATCTGTGAAATTTTTTATAATTAGCTGTTTTTATTCTCCATCATTTAGATTATGTGATTAAGTTTATAATTGAAATACAAACTTTTTCTCACTTATCAATGTTTTGCAATAAAGGAGAGTGTGAGTGAACCTGTGCAAAGAAAATTATTTGATAAAGTGATATTTATCATGCTTTTCAGTTTGTAGTTGAATTCTAGAATGGATTCTTTATAGTTCTCATTGATTGTATGTCAGTATGTCAGTCTTTAGGACACTGATTACCCTAATGCGGTCACAATTTACAATGTGACGGCCACAAGCCCGTTAAACGCAGAGTGGGGTATTGTTGTTTGCAAGTAATGCTATAGTTTTAATAGGATATCTGTCTCCTATTAAAATACATTCCTGTGTTGGATTTTGGATTAATTTCATGTCTTCTTCGGATTATGGGATATTCAATTTTCATGGATTGTGATTGTGATTTTCAAGACCATTAATGTAAGCAAATGCCCAAATAGATATTTTTATTCATTTATTCTTTATTTTTATTTTTTTTAGTTTTGTTTTGTTTTGTTTTGAAGCATTTATTATAAGAAATAATGTACATATGCACTTATACACCAAAGACTGCTTTCAACTGCTTATTATTATTATTATTATTATTATTATTATTATTATTATTATTATTATTATTATTATTATTATTATTATTATTATTATTATTATTATTATTATTATTATTATTATTATTATTATTATTATTATTATTATTATTATTATTATTATTATTATTATTATTATTATTATTATTATTATTATTATTAATATTATTATTATTATATAATAATAATAATAATAATAATAATAATAATAATAATAATAATAATAATAATAATAATAATAATAATAATAATAATAATAATAATAATAATAATAATAATAATAATAATAATAATAATAATAAGTGCATTGAGTGAAATCCCAATCACGGTTGCCCAAATAAAACTGGCGCTAGAATCCCGACTACCTGTCTAAACGAATGTTGTTTGTACGATACATACTAACTACACGTTCAATATCGGGGCAGAAAATATGCGTTTGGTTTTATGAAATTAAAACAGTAGTCCCACATTGTTCTTTGATGTTATTTGTGGGTGCATTTGCTTTGAAACTTACACATTATATTGTGTTACATTGTTTACAAAATATTTCTGGTACTCGTATGCATGTGTAGTCAACGGTCAATCGTGTTCTTTATTATTTTATTATTAATTTTGGCTTGGCATCTTACATATGTGAATTTGACAGGTTGTTATGGATGGTAATTACTCGTATAACATTAAGTGATTTTAAAACATTTTTACGGCGTTTTAAATGTCTTTCTTGCATTCATTGCCGAGCACCTCCACTTTTCTGTTACTATTTTAACGATCAGCTGATTTTCTCTTGCCTCCCCTTTAATTTCGCGGACTTTTTTCAGAACGAGGCGTGGGAGTGGCTAATACTAGTTAGGAGCCGCTTGACGATGGATATGGCCGGTAACCAACGTAAGACGGCCTTGTGGACGTTGCAGATGGAGGACATGCCCACACTTATTCGTGGAAAATTCCATCAAATCCTGGATAAAGTATGGGACATCCGACTCGCATTCACCTGTACGTATCGTAATCTAATCTCTGCTATAATCTGCAAACGTTGAAAATGGTGAAACCCGAAACGTCCATTTTTGTTTTCGTATTTTAAATTGAATCTTAGATTCAATTCCACATTGTTATTTCTTTCTTCGATCTTCAAGTAGTAACATTTAAAATTCTGCACGCCAAGTGGCTACACCATCAAATACAAGACAATACAAGAGAGCCTCTAAGGATGTCAAAACTGTTGGATAAACCATGGTCAGACATCATTGCAGATTTTGGACATCTACCAAATGGTGAAAAGATTCTGGTGATCCTCGATGAATATTCCAGATATGTAATGAAAGACACATCTTCAAACACACTGGGAACGGACGACCTCCTTTCAACGGCTACGAATTCAGTGAATATTTAAAACACATGGGAGTACATCATTGAAAATCACACCCTAATGGCCCAGAGCAAAATGGGAAATAGAAAGATTTATGAAAACCATTGTCGTTTGCTTTGAGCTTATGCAAGTTTCGCACTGTCCACATCGACATGATTCAATCTGAAATATCGAGATTTATAATGCTACATGCTGCCAGATGATGTCTCGTTCTGTGTTGTAAACTGCATTGCCTCATTGTTGTAAAATTATACTTACCTAAGTGAACAGAATAGCAAAACAGAAATTAAAATCATTAAAAAAAGTGTGTCAGACAGAAAAATAAAAAACACTTTGTTGTTGCAATGTTACGGTTTACCCTGAATACAATCTCGAGCACCAGTAAAGAGAGAGAAAGGATATTTGGAAGATGGCGTAACTCAGATTATTCCATCCAAAAGATGTAACGGATTCAAATGGATACCATTTCACTTCCCTGAACAGTGGGCAACAGTCTTTCACTAAACGAGAAAAAGAAAACTTCATTTTCTATGAAGGAAATATTGCCAGATAACTTCATGGACTTCTTTGCCGACAAGGATGGAAAACTATAATTACGATAAGTGAAGGAAAAGGTCGATTGAACATATAAAGGAGTTATGCTTTTTGAAAAAGATGACAAACTTGCAATGGAAATCTCTTATGATGCATACAATGCCCCCTCCTTCCTTTGGGGGTTTAGTATTATAATTAGATCCGCAAAGACGGCGTTCAAAGTCAACAATGAGCCGGCAAAGAGATGATAATTGGGAAAGCAGAGAGACCCAAAGGGATGATATACCTTTTGACGTTGTTCGATTAAATCTACCCCCCCCCCCCAAATCCACACCCATCTCTCCGTTGCATCAACCATATTTTACAATATAAATTTTAGATACAGAAAATTCGCAAATATGCATCACATATTTGAAAATGGTAAGAGAGAGATAGACTGAAGTATTGATAGTAATTTTGGGCTGGTAAACATGAGTTATTTGCTTCGAAGTTTCAAGATGATAACTCAATGAATGCACACCAATATTAATATCATCTAAAATATCCTAATTAATTCAAATTTAATGGACAATGTAACATAAATAAATGCAAAGGATATCATTCTTTCTGTGATGTTTGGATGTGAGTCCAAACACGGAAAGAAAGGATGGGTGAGAGAGAGAGAGAGAGAGAGAGAGAGAGAAAGAGAGAGAGAGAGAGAGAGAGTGAGAGAGAGAGAGAGATGGGTAGAGGAGATCGTTTGTGTTTGTGTTAGAGTGTGTGTATGTGCGTGTTTGATTGTATTTGCCTATGTGTGCGAGTGTGTGTGTGTGATTCAAAATTTTTGTAGAACACAATTTTTCACCTTTATAATTCATAAGTATTCTATAATATTTTAACTATTTTGTTACAAAATTGAGAAACCGAATGCTTTAATTAAAGTATCATTCACTCAAAAATAGATTATGTCTGCTAATACTGACTTTACTTTCAGTTGAAAGCAAAGTCCTTAAAAACATTAACTATAACAATTAAACGTGCAACTAATACGATTTGTGCGGCTATATGGACTTGAGGTATGACACTCGTTTTTGGATCGGAAGGTCCTGGATTCGAGCCTCGTTCAGCGCATATTTGAGTCCTTGGGAAAAAAATCATTACTCACATTTTCTCACCGAACTCAGGTGTAAAGTGAATACTTGGCCGTTAACAGAAAGTATCAATCAATTATAGTCTTTCATTTATCTTACGCATAATGACACCAACACTACTATTTATAGTTACCCCAAATTTCAATAAACAATATCAATAGCAATATTGTTGTATTTATTATTGTCTATATCAATTATTTTGTTGTCACCGAACCCAATATTAACACTATTGCAACATCAACAATGTTGCCACCATCAATACCAATATTAACACTGTTGCCATCATCAATATCAATAGCAAAACTGCTGCTACCAATACAAATGTCATCACTGTTGACATCAGCAATGCCAATTAATTCATTGTTGCCATCGATATCAACACTTTTGCTATCACCATTCCAAAATTGCTATCCGTTACGGATTTGTTTTAGAGGGTATAAGATAACTGCATTGTCAAATCTTTTTATTGATTTTTTTTTTCAGCATTCAACACGCTTCGGTCCCATTTACTTGTTGAAAAGCTGAAATGTTTGAATATAAATCCCCATTTGATTTCTAGGATTTCAGATCTTCTTTTAGAGAGAGCACAATTTGTAGAAATAAATGGAAACAAATGTAATAAAAAATTACTAATACAGGATCCCCTCAAGGGGGTGCTCTCTCTCCTCTTTACGCTTAACACATGACTGTACAAGTGACTTTGTCCCAATTTTGAAATTTGCTGACGACACTGCCCCTCAAGTGTTAATATTTAAAGATGATAAAACGGCATACAGATCTGATCGACAGATTTTATTGGTTGGTGTGAAGATAACTCCCTGAAATTAAATGTAGGGAAAAAAAAGAAATGATTTTTGATTTTAGAAAGAACATAAATTCCATCAGTCTGCTCAAATTAACAATCAAGCTGTTGAGCAAGTTTGGTTTACAAATATTTCGGGATTGTAATTAACAATAAATTGCAGTGGCATTTACAAACCGATGCTGTAATCTCTAAATTGAACAAAAGAATGTATTTTAATCGCAAACTTTCAGAATTTGAGATATACAAAACGTTACGCACCCTTTTTATAGATCCATTTTGGATACCGTTATTACTTTTTGTATTACAGCATGGTGTGGAAATGCCAGTATTTGCGACATTAAAAATTGATCGGATAATTTAAAAAGCCAAGTGTCATACATACCCAATTTCAAATGTGGAAGAACTGTTCAAGAGATTATGTCTAACTAAAATGCAGAAAGTTATGAAGGATGGTGATCACCGCCTTCACAAATATATTAAGTGATACATGAGGAGCCGTCGCCTTATATCTATAAAAACAAAGACAACACTTTAACTATATTTACTGAAAGGACTAATCTTTGTTGTTTCTTTCTCCTATCCATGTGTGACTAACAGTGCGTAAGTATCAGTCAATTATATTATTTATTGTATGGTACGCTTAATGGCACCGACATTACTATCTATAGTTACCCAAGAATTCAATACTCAATGTCAATAGCAATACTGGTGTATTTATTATCATCTTTATCTATTATTTTGTTTCCATCAAAATCGATATTAACACTTGCCATAATCAAAACAACGATCAACACCACCATCAATATCAACAGCAACACTCTTACCGTCATCAATACCAATATCAATATTGTTGCCATATTCATATAGGTCTTGATGTTAGAACGTACAAGATACATGAATTGTCATAAGACAAAAAGACAACTTAAACAGGGCCCGTAAAAGAAAAAAAAAGTACGTTGGAATGATGTCTCATTACTCACAATATGGAAACTTAGTTAGCAAAGAGAGATATAGATAAACAGATAAATAGATAGATAGATGAATAAATAGAAAGATAGATAGATACATGGACATATATATATATATATATATATATATATATATATATATATATATATATATATATATATATAATTTTAATATTTACCACACTGTTGGAAGTCTACCTCCTTCCTACTCATTCTCTGAAGTTGATGACTGGGGACATCTTATATAGCGATTTGAGCACGTTTAGTGTATATATTGCGCTATACAACAGGGCAACTTTTTGTGTGTTTTTATACAATTGATATAAAGAAAAATACTTTAACTATATTTACTGAAAGGACTAATCTTTGTTGTTTCTTTCTCCTATCCATGTGTGACTAACAGGGCGTAAGTATCAGTCAGTTATATTCTTTATTGTATGGTACGCTTAATGGCACCGACATTACTATCTATAGTAACCAAGAATTCAATACTCAATGTCAATAGCAATACTGTTATATTTATTATTATCTTTATCTATTATTTTGTTTCCATCAAAATCGATATTAACATTTGCTATAATTAAAACCACGATCAACACTGTTGCTACCATCAATACGACAATCAACAGTGTTACAACCATCAATATCAACATCAACACTCTTACAGTCATCAATACCAATATCAAAATTTTTGCCTTATTCATATACGTCTTGATGTTAGAACGTACAAGATATATGAATTGTCATAAGACAAAAAGACAAATTAAACAGGGCCTGTAAAAGAAAAAAAGCACGTTGAAATGTTGTCTCATGGCTCACAATATGAAAACTTAGAAAGCAAAGAGAGTTATAGATAAATAGATAAATAGATAGATAGATAGATGGATGGACATATATATATATTAATATATATATATATATATATATATTATATATATATATATATTTTATATATATATATATTATATATATATATATATATATATATATATATATATATTTATTAATATTCACCACAATGTTGGAGTCAGTCTACATCCTTCCTACTCATTCTGTAAAGTTTAAGACTGGGGACAGCTTATATAGCGATATGAGCACGTTTAGTGTATATTCCGCTATACAACAGGTCAATATTTGTGTGTTTTTATACCCTTGATGTAAAGAAAAATACTTTAACTATATGTACTGAAAGGACTAATCATTGTTGTTTCTTTCTCTTATCCATGTATGACTAACAGAACGTAAGTATCGGTCAATTATATTCTTTCTTTTATGGTACATTTAATGGCACCGACACTACTATCTATGGTTACCCCAGAATTCAACACTCTTTATTAATAGCAATACTGTTATATTTATTATTATCTATTATTTTGTTGCCATCGAAACCGATATTAACACTTGCCATAATCAAAATCACGATCAACACTGTTGCTACCATCAATACCACAATCAACAGTGTTACCACCATCAATATCAACATCAACACTCTTACAGTCATCAATACCAATATCAATATTGTTGCCATATTCAAATACGGCTTGATGTTAGAACGTCCAAGATAAATGATTTGTCATAAGACAAAAAGACAAATTAAACAGGGCCTGTAAAAGAAAAAAAGGACGCTGGAATGATGTCTCATTTCTCACAAAATGAAAATTTAGAGAGCAAAGAGATATATAGATAAATAGATAAATAGATAGATAGATAGATGGATGGATAGATAGAAAGATAGATAGATACATGGACACACATATATATATATATATATATATATATATATATATATATATATATATATACATATATATACATATATATATATATGTATATATATATATATATATATATATATATATATATATATATATATATATATATATAATTCTAATATTCACCACAATGTTGGAATCAGTCTACATCCTTCCTACTCATTCTGTGAAGTTGATGACTGGGGACACCTTATATAGCGATATGAGCACGTTTAGTGTATATTCCGCTATACAACAGGTCAATATTTGTGTCTTTTTATACACTTGATGTAAAGAAAAATACTTTAACTATATGTACTGAAAGGACTAATCATTGTTGTTTCTTTCTCTTGTCCATGTATGACTAACAGTCGGTAAGTATCGGTCAATTATATTCTTTGGGTAGCCCTATTCGTCCTTAAGGTCGAATAGCATCAACCGTGGTTGCCGTACGTACGGACAAACAGTGTTGCTTGCACTATTCGTCCTTCACACTAAAGCTGGGCAATATTCCGTTTTTGCTTTTACTGAGCTGGATTCGAATCCACGTAATTACATGATATATCCGTATCGTCTTAAATGTTTCACAAACCCCACCTCCTCTGTTTGTGAGTCAAATAATCAGTTAAGTGTGTGTGTTTGTGTTTGAGGTGTGTGTGTGTGTTGTTAATTTCGTGGTTTTTTGTTTTTTTTTTCTTCTGGGATATGATTTTTATTCCAGAATGGTGATTGATTTCTTATAAGGAACAATTGTCGTGTTCTCCTATTGGTAAGTACCCCATTCAAATACCTGCTCAAGAGTTTGGGTTGGCTAGGCACAGAGGAAGATTCGGCAAGTTTTCTTTGTTTTGGTTTTTTGTTTTGTTTTTTCTTTGGGGGGGTGGGGGGGGGGGTGTTGTTTTGTTGTTTTTTCTTTTTGTTTTTTTTTTGGGGGGGGGGGTTATTGTTGTTCTTTTTTATTTGTTTTCTTTTGTTGGTATTTTCCCTGCTTTTGCTTGATTTGTGTGTGTGTGTGTGTGTCGTGTCTATTGTGTGTCTACGTGTGTTTTGCCTTTTTTACATTTTTTTCCAATCTATAGTAGTGGGTAAGCACTCAGTAACTATTTGTTTTAAATGACTAGTATTCAATTTGTCAAAATATTATATTAGTCATAATAGTATAAGCAGCGCAAAAAAACACCAAATTTCTGTATCTCTTAAGAAGCAGTTTTAATAATCTTGATAATTCAGTGAGTGCCATCAATAATAGCTTGAATTTAGCCAAAATTTTTTGAACGATGTCGATACCTGTCCTTTAACTTCAGAAAATGTTATAAGTTGTACAGTCTTGAGTAGACTAGATGTATGACATCATGATAGATTTAATTCATGGCGAATTCAATGCGTTATCAAATTGGCAGTAAACGAGGTAAGTGTATAGACGGGATGGAATTTGGCAGCTTTACAACACGCAAATTAATTCCAAAGCCGAAAACACAACTGTGCATTTAAACTTATCTCCATAGACGATGTCAATATATTAAAGATTAATAAAGGACACTAATACCAAGTCCTCAATATTTTCAGTACTTCGTTCGTTAGCACTAATACTATTAAGTATTTGATATCCACTTTTGCCCTGACGAGAAGTTAGAATGTCAACGGGCTGGGATTTAAAATGCCAACGGGTTGAAACCGGGTGAAATAGAATGATATAGAACATAAAAGCCCAGTTCGGCCTAAGAACAATAACTTGCCCATGTTCTTAAACTCAGAGCAAGGGGTAATGTTGTCAGGGGGGTTGGGGTTGTTGTTTTGATCTGGGTAGGGGTCTAATAAGTCTGATAAAGTTACGATTACTGGCCAAAAACAAATTCCTAACTTTAGTTTAAAATTAAAAAATAAAAAAAGACGGAAATATATGCATAATAAGATTGATATATTTTAAACAATGGTTACAAGAAAAATAAATCCACGATTTTTCTCAATAATTCTATACTCAAACAGCTTTGTATGCAAATGTTGTATTCCAGATGTGTAATTTGGCTTATCGCCACTCAAGGTGGTATTTCAATAGATATTATTACAAGTACCGTATCTATGTACGCAGTGATACAGACCTGCCAAGCATTCGACTTATTGTGTTATAGTGGAAAAAAGAATACCATTTCAAAAGGATTTGTGCTGCATTGTAGGTTAACAAAGCATCCACAAATACGCAGGTCTGACATCCGAATCCACTTATGGGCCTGGTTTAACATTGTTGTATAATGTATTTTGCGTCATTTTTAAAAAGATTTCTATTACAAGAATGAGCCCATAAGGAAATGGTTATCAGACCTAAAAATAATTGCACGTCGATCCACATCAATTTTAAAACCATCACCATCACTACCACAAGCACTTTTACAACATAATCATTACCATCAGAATCGCTACCACCATCATTTGCACAATATCATAAGTATCATCAGCACCACAATCAATATCACCACCACAGCATTATACCTACCATTACCATGGTCATATCAATTATTGCCATCACTAGCAAAATCATAACTATCATCTCAGCCACCACCGCTCTAGGAAACAATCATTATAAATATCAATACCATACGCGCACACAAAGGCGTCACCATTGCCATCAACTTTATCACTCTAGCTTCTTGATCAGTGGCATCACCACTACCATCATTTCATCATCGAAACAAGAATAACATCACTGCTATCATTGTCACAAATACTGACTTGACTTACTGACTTAGATGCCTTTCGCGTCTCGACCGAAAGATCGGGTCGCCTTGGCTGTTTCCAGTATTTCCTGTGTGAGGTGTCTCCAATATTGCCGGTCCTCTGCTAGGGTTCTCAGATTTTCAAGGTCCCTGCCGTTATGAGACTAATGCTTTGTCCAAGTGTTGTGAGGTTTTTGTTTAGGATCACGGGGAGTGTTGTGATCGGTCTTCCTCTGAAAAGGTTCCCGTGTTTTTGGAAGTATCCCGACATGGCTTGGTTTGCTGGTATGTTTTTGTCCCTGCGTAGTATGTGACCGAAAAGTTGCCATCGTTGTTGTAAAATGTCAAGGGAGATTGGTCTTTCTTTTGTGATCTTATAGAGTGATTCATTTGAGATCTTTTTGGGGTATTTGATGTCCAGTACCCTTCTTAGCTGTGTGCGATGGAAGGCATCCAGATGTTCTTCTTCGGATTTTGTCAACGCCCAAGTGCCGCAGTTATACAGAAGTACCGGTTTTACAAGAGCATGGTACAGTTTCAGTTTGGTTTTTCTCTTTATTTTGTCACCTCTAATCCATACATTGGTGAGTTTACTGAGTGCGGCGTTTGATAGCTGTTTTCTTCTTTGTACATCCTCGGTTTTCTCCAATTAGTGAGCCGACTTTCTTTGTTCTTTTCCATTCCTCTTTGTTCCTCGATATTGTTGTAAATTCGGTTTTATTGGCATTGACTTGGAGGTTATATTTCATGAGGGTATTTTGTATGATGTCTATATTTGCTGGTGTTGATCCAATAAAATCGACATCATCTGCATAGGCGATTTCTCTAGGGATTGCATTCTCAATATGAGTCGTTGGTTTTGGAATGACTTTTCGAACTTCTTTCAGAGCGTGTTCTAAGTATATTGTGAACAGAATCGGGCTCAGACTATCTCCTTGGGGGGTCCCGATGTTACTTTCGAACTGCGTCTGTTTTGTGGCCCCGTATATCCTTGGTTGTATCTTTGTGTTGCTGAGGAGAAATCGGATTATTCGGAGCTCGTCTTCGTCTACTATTTCTGTTAATATCTCCAAAAGTTTTCCTCTGTCGATCGTATCAAAGGCTGCGGACATATCGATTCCGGTTATTGTTATGGATATGTTTTCTTTGAGTGCCTTTGCTGCCAACCATTTATGTGTCCATACAACGTCCGATGTGCTTCGGTCTTGGCGAAACCCGCTTTGGCTATGTGATAGATAATTTTCTATTTTCGGTCTAATTCTGTTGAGGACAATAGTTGACAGTGTTTTTCTTATGGTATTCAGTAATGTTATTGGGCGCAGGTTGTTTACGGGTCCTTTCGTTTTTCCTGGTTTTTGTATTGTAATTAGGACACCGCTGTTTATGTCCCAGTCTTTGTGTGTTGAGAATGTTTTGTTCATTATGTTTGCAATGCTCAGATCCAGGGAGAGGGTACCGCATTTCAGCAGTTCAGCGGGAATTTCATCTTCGCCTGGGGATCTGTTATTGTTTAGGCACTTTATGCTATTTCTAACTTCAGTTGTTGTGATGCGGTTGTTTAGGTCTCTAGGGTTTCCTGAGAAGGGCGATATTTGTGAGACTTGTTTGTGAAATTTCTGCTGGAAGTGGTCAGTTACAATGTCAAGGATATCGTTGGGATTTGTTGTCTGTTTGCCAAATTTATCCTGTAGTTTTGGGTTCTCGAATGGTTTTCGGTTCAGAGATTTCGTCGCTTTGAACATAGACGATGCGTTATTTTTGGACTTTTCTATGTCTTCCACTTTTTTGTCTAATTCCTCGTTTCTGTGTTTTATTGTAAGTGATCGAATTGAATGCAGTATTTTGTTTCGTTCCGTTTTCAGGTTTATTATTTCTTCCGAGTCTTTCGTGTTTTGTATCCTGATCCTAAGTTCTTTTTGTTGCCGCGATAGATCGTTAATAGCGATGTTCGTTCAGTTGTTATTTGTATAATGAGCCTGCACTTTCTTCCCCCGCATATTTCATTGCCGCTTGCGTCTCTTTCCATTCATTGTTTGGATTACTGTTTTGCTTTATTTTCCATAGACTTGAGTTAAGTTCATATTGGTAATGAATGCGACATTCTCGCTCATTTACTATTTTTGCCGTGTTTATTTTGACTGCCGTTTTACCTTTCTGTCTTCGTTGTCTGTACACATTTATGTTGAAATTCGTTTTTACAAGTTTGTGATCGGATGTTAGCAGTGTACCACCGTATGATCGCGAGTTGGTTGAGTAGTGTTTATGGCGGTGTCGACATATGATATAGTCTATTTGGTTGTGTATTGTTATCATTTTGTCTTGGGTTTGGTCTTTCCTTTGTCCTACCCATGTTGTCTGGTGTCTTGATGGGTGGTTGAAAGCACTGTTTGTTATGAAAAGTTTTCTCTGTTCATAGAACTGGACTAATTTTTCTCCGTTATCGTTACGTTTTCCTTTTGAGTATGATCCTAAACATAGTGTGTCACTGTCGAGACGTTTTCCTACTTTGGCATTAAAATCACCAGCAATTATTAATATTGATTTGTTTCCTATTTTGTTCAGTGTATCGTCTAGGTCTTTGTAAAATTTATCAGTTTCCTCTGGGTATTGTTTTGCGCGTTGACTTGTTGGTGCGTAAACATTTACGATTGAGATAGTGAACGTCTTCTTACCGTGATCGTCTTTGTTATCGTTATTCTGGTTCCTTGAATTGATCTTACACTTAAGCTCAAGAACACATATTCTGTCCGAAACATTCCATTCGTCACTAGTCAAATCCCTGCAGTTTTTATTTATGAGAAATCCACATCCATAGTGAGGTGAACTGGAAGCAAAGCACAGCAGTCTGTGACCATTTATTGTTTGGTCGACGCCATCTTGGATCTTCGTCTCTTGTAAACACAACACATCGATTTTATAACTTTCTAAATCTTGACACAGTTGTTCCTTTCGAATGTTACTTTTAATAGATCTTAAGTTAAAAGTTCCAATATTAAGATTAGTCCACATCAGGTAAAAATTACTAACGAGAGTTTTTATATAGCGCAATATCCGCTCGAAGTCTCAAAGCGCATTACATGATGTCACAGGCCAACAGCAACACTTAACATCCTACATGATGTCTGTAAGGCGATATTACATTTTTTCAGACAGAACAACGCAGTTAACGGCCTGGTACTTATTTTAAACCTGAGTACGGTAAGAGTGGACTCAACTATGTGCCGAGTGAGGCTCGAACCCAGGATTTTCCAATCCGATCCGAAAGCGAGTGTCATACCACAAGACCACAGAGCGGCACATTCTTCTTCCTTATTTCACATTTTCTTTGTTTTCTCTGTCGGGTTGTCTCTAGCTCCTTCTCTATCTATTCCTCTTCTTCTTCTTCTTCTTCTTCTTTTTCTTCTTCTTCTTCTTCTTCTTCTTCTTTCTCTCTACATCCATGATTCCCACCACCGCCACCGCCTCAAGATCTCTAATCATTACCATAATTGCCATAGCAAGCTCACTACGAAAACTTTAGGCCTTCCGAATGTATTTTAATTCCTCGGTGGTTGGCAACTCTTAGTTATACAGACGGCCAGGAAGTGTGTGTTTTTTTAAGGGGGGGGGGGGTGTGGAGTGAGAGGGATTGGTTTTAATTTATGATGTTGCAGTCGCGGGGTGGGGTGTTTCTGTGTCGTTGTCCCCTTTTGTTATTTTTTTTCTTTTCTTTTTTTAAAAACAATAATGGATCAGAGAATGTGAAAGGAGAGGAGTATTTGATACCATATCCAGATGAAACGCGTTTGAGCAATGGTTTGAGACCACTCAGACATAGAGAAAGATAGACAGATAGATAGATAGATAGATAGATAGAGAGAAAGGCAGAGTCAGATAGAGATAGATAGAGAGAGAGGACAGACAAAAGGAGAAAGAGAGAGGGTGCCAGAATAAAAGAGGAGGATGAGCTATATAAAGAGAAGGAAAAGACAGGAAATTGGAGAACAAAGGTGGAGGGGGGAAGAAAGAGAGAGACTTAAAGAAAAATAAAGAAGAGAATATATATATATATATATATATATATATATATATATATATATATATATATATATATATAGAGAGAGAGAGAGAGAGAGAGAGAGAGGGGGGGGGGGTAGGCGAAGGAGGAACGATGAAGATAGATACGTATATATATATATATATATATATATATATATATATATATATATATATATAGAGAGAGAGAGAGAGAGAGAGAGAGAGAGAGAGAGAAGAGAGAGAAGACGACGACGAAATAGAGGAATAGATAGAAAAGGAGTGAGAGAAAACCCGACATAGGGAACATAAGAGATTTATGGGGGAAAATATGAAAGAGAAAGAAAGAGAGAGGAAGAAGAATGAGAGACAAGGAGAAAAGAAATGTGACAGAAGTCAAGAAAGAAAGAGGGAGGGGGAGGGGAGAATAAAATCGAGAGATAGATAAAGAGAGAGAAGGGTTTTTAAGAAAACAAAAGAGTAAGAAATCAGAAGAGATAGATAGATAGATAGATAGATAGATAGATAGATAGATATTTTTTTAAATATTTACCACAATGTTTGAGACAGTCTACATTAATGTTTCAGGCTTAATTTGCCATCGCTCCATTACTACATGTCGAGCACTTTTCGTACCATATTTGTATCAAACACGATTCAATAGATAGATAGATAGATAGATAGAGAGAGAGAGAGAGAGAGAGAGAGAGACAGAGAGAGAGTGTGTGAAGAAATGAAAGAGGATGATAGCGAGATAAAGAGAGGAAAATACAAAGGAAGAGACTGATGGAGGGAGAGAAGAAATTAGAGATAAAAGGGGGAAAATATGACAGAGAGATAGAGAGAGAGAGAGAGAGAGAGTATAAAATATGTATATGGAGGTAGAGAAAATGAGAGAGGAAGACTGAAAGAGAATGAGATAGATAGATAGATAGAGATATGCATGACACTCGCCTTTTGATCGGAAGGTCCTGAGTTCGACCCTCGCTCGGTGCATAGTTGAGAGAGAGAGAGAGAGAGAGAGAGAGAGAGAGAGAGAAAGAGAGGGAGAGAGAGAAGAATATGTGAGAGAAAGAGAAATACAGAGGGCATTAAAGACAGAGCGAGAACGAGCGAGAGAGAGAGAGAGAGAGAGAGAGAGAGAGAGAGAGAGAAGAATATGTGAGAGAAAGAGAAATACAGAGGGAATTAAAGACAGAGCGAGAGCGAGCGAGCGAGAGAGAGAGAGTGAGAGAGAGAGAGAGAGAGAGAGAGAGAGAGATGAAATGAAAGGATGATAGCGAGATAAAGAGAGGAAAATACAAAGGAAGAGATTGATGGAGGGAGAGAAGAAATTAGAGATAAAAGGCGGAAATATGACAGAGAGAGAGAGAGAGAGAGAGAGAGAGAGAGAGAGAGAGAGAGAGAAAGAGAGAGTGAGAGAATAATATGCTTTTTTTCTACTCATACTCATAACGATGCTTACGTTTCAACAGTCGATAAAAAAAGTGAAGACGTGAAGGACTGAACACTCCGATTTTGTAATTCCACTTAATTACATAGATAACATGGGCGCACACAAAAAGCCGGGGAAGCAGTGACATATATAGGTCACTGTAATAACAATGCGATTTATGGGAGGGCAATAACCTTGAATTTAATACATATAAAAATACGGTGACAAATATAAACAACAGCCTTTCAGTCAATTGCCCTTTACGTATTTCACGCCTACCTCATTTGCATAAGCACTGAAGGTCGGCTAGACACTTTTTAAGAATACGACCTGAAGGACGAATAAACACTCCGATATTCTTTATTGTATGGTACGCCTAATGGCACCGACATTACTATCTATAGTTACCCAAGAATTCAATACTCAATGTCAATAGCAATACTGTTATATTTATTATTATCTTTATCTATTATTTTGTTTCCATCAAAATCGATATTAACACTTGCCATAATTAAAACCACGATCAACACTGTTGCTACCATCAATATCACAATCAACAGTATTACCACCATCAATATCAACATCAACACTCTTACAGTCATCAATACCAATATCAATATTGTTGCCATATTCAAATACGGCTCGATGTTAGAACGTACAAGATACATGATTTGTCATAAGACAAAAAGACAAATTAAACAGGGCCTGTAAAAGAAAAAAAGCACGTTGGAATGATGTCTCATTTTTCACAATATGAAAATTTAGAAAGCAAAGAGATACGCGTATATAGATAAATAGATAAATAGATAAATAGATAGATAGATAGATAGATGGATGGATAGATAGAAAGATAGATAGATACATGGACATATATATATATATATATATATATATATATATATATATATATATATATATATATATAATTTTAATATTCACCACAATGTTGGAATCAGTCTACATCCTTCCTACTCATTCTGTGAAGTTTATGACTGATGACATTTATATAGCGATTTGAGCACGTTTAGTGTATATTCCGCTATACAACAGGGCAACTTTTTGTGTGTTTTTATACAATTGATATAAAGAAAAATACTTTACTATATTTACTGAAGGGACTAATCATTGCTGTTTCTTTCTCTTATCCATGTGTGACTAACAGGATGTAAGTATCAGTCAATTATATTCTTTCTTTTATGGTACACTTAATGGCACCGACATTACTATCTATAGTTACCCCAGAATCAACACTCTTTATCAATAGCAATACTGGTGTATTTATTATTAATTATCTATATCTATTATTTTGTTTCCATCAAAACCGATATTAACACTTGCCATAATTAAAATCACGATCAACACTGTTGCTACCAGCAATACGACAATCAACAGTGTTACCACAATCAATATCAACATCAACACTCTTACAGTCATCAATACCAATATCAATATTGTTGCCATATTCAAATACGGCTCGATGTTAGAACGTACAAGATACATGATTTGTCATAAGACAAAAAGACAAATTAAACAGGGCCTGTAAAAGAAAAAAAGCACGTTGTAATGATGTCTCATTTTTCACAATATGAAAATTTAGAAATCAAAGAGATACGCGTATATAGATAAATAGATAAATAGATAAATAGATAGATAGATAGATAGATGGATGGATAGATAGAAAGATAGATAGATACATGGACATATATATATATATATATATATATATATATATATATATATATAATTTTAATATTCACCACAATGTTGGAATCAGTCTACATCCTTCCTACTCATTCTGTGAAGTTTATGACTGGGGACATTTATATAGCGATTTGAGCACGTTTAGTGTATATTCCGCTATCCAACAGGGCAACTTTTTGTGTGTTTTTATACAATTGATATAAAGAAAAATACTTTAGCTAATTTTACTGAAGGGACTAATCATTGCTGTTTCTTTCTCTTATCCACGTATGACTAACAGAAAGTAAGTATCAGTCAATTATATTCTTTCTTTTATGGTACACTTAATGGCACCGACACTACTATCTATGGTTACCCCTGAATTCAACACTCTTTATTAATAGCAATACTGGTGTATTTATTATTAATTATCTATATCTATTATTTTGTTTCCATCGAAACCGATATTAACACTTGCCATAATCAAAATCACGATCAACACTGTTGCTACCATCAATACGACAATCAACAGTGTTACCACATCAATATCACACTATCTTTATCAATAGCAATACTGGTGTATTTATTATTATCTATATCTATTATTTTGTTTCCATCAAAAACGATATTAACATATGCCATAATCAATACGACTATCAACACTGTTACCACCACCACCATTAATATCAACATCAACACTGTTCCATCGAAACCGATATCAACACTGGCCATAATCAATTCCACTATCAACACTGTGACCACCATTAATATCAACATTAACACTGTTACCGTCATCAATACCAATATCAAAACTGTTGATATATTTAATACCGATAGTATCACTGTTGTCATCAATTTCAACACTTTTGCCATCATCAGTACCAGTATTGCAATTCGATAAGGGTTTTTGTTAGACCGTACAAAATACATTAATTGTCATCAGATGAAAAGAAAAATTAAATAGTGCCTGTAAAATAAAAAAGAAACTTAGAATGATGTCTCACGGCTCACAATATCATAACTTTGTGAGCAACGGGATATAGGGATAAATAAATAGATAGATAGACAAATAGATAGACATAGATATATAGCTAGATAGATATATAGATAGATAGATAGATAGATAGATAGATAGATAGATAGATAGATAGATAGATAGATAGATAGATAATATATATATATATATATATATATATATATATATATATATAGAGAGAGAGAGAGAGAAAGAGAGACAGAAAGGGAGAGAGAGAGAGAGAGAGAGAGAGAGAGAGAGAGTAGGTGGTTCAACCTCCGTTAGTGAACACACCTAGATAATATTGTAGAAGATAGGATGAGCATGTTACTTTAATTTAATAGAATGAGATACACAACGGTTTTAAAACAATCAAACGTGTAATTAATAAGAATTGTGCGTTATGGAGTCTTGTGATATGATATTCGCTTTAAGATCGGAAAGTTCTCGGTTACGGCCTTGTTCAGCGCATAGTTGAGTCCCTGGGAAAAAAAAAAACTTTACTCACATTCTCTCACTCAATTAGTGTAAAATGAGTATCTTGACGCTATCAACACGGTTACCACCATCCATATCAACATCAACACTGTTACCGTCATCAATACCAATATCATCACTGTTGCCATATTCAATCCCAATTTTATCACTGTTGACATCAATTTCAACACTTTTGCCATCATCTGCAATACGATGAGGGTTGGAGATAGAGCGTACAAGATACCTGAATTATCAAAGGCAAATTAAACTGGGCCTGTAAATGAAAAAAATGCACATTGGAATGATGTCTCACGGCTCACAATATCAAAATTTAGTAAGAAAAGAGAGATATAGATAAAT